>NW_023597055.1:13641755-13763994 GCF_011947565.3 Pollicipes pollicipes
CAGCCAGCTAGCTTGGCCCGAAAACAAGTTGAAAACTGCTAAAAAAGTTGAAAACGAAAGACTGGAATGATTCACTGATGCACATGTGAATGTAGAGAGGAGCATATGTGAAAGGCCTACGAAGTCGTAAAAATAAGAATTTGCTATGATGATTTTACTCTATTGCTTTTTTCATCTCTAGAATGATCACTGACACACTTTTGAATGCAAAACCTGTGCTGCTGATATTTGAGAGTTCACAAAATTGCAAAATGATAGGACTAGAATGGAAAAGGGCAGTGTTTGAGACAATGTACAACACGGGCGCGAAAGTTCGTTGGAAGGTCGCTGTATAACGCTATTATAACGCTTTATAATGCTGTTATTCCAACTGATGTTGCTCGTTTAGTCCTCGATATAGCCGGAGGGCACATGCAGCAAAAGGTTTTATCCCTGAGGCCTGGCATCATAAGTCACAGTTCACATGGGTCGATGTCCACAAGTGTCCGTCTGACAGATATTTCCAAGAGCTGTTCAAGGCCGTTTTCCGCACATCATTGTCACATTGCAGCATGCTTGGTTTTGCAGATTACAGGAGGCGTGTGTAAATTCCTCCTTTTACCTCTATGACCTGATTTGACCTATCAAAGGTCAAATGCTACGGTCGTTGCTCATTGTTCTACCCGATGCAACTTGAGAATATATTTCCAATGTCATTTTCCTTGTGCCTCTAGATCACTTAAGTGCGTAGATTTCAGGGTTGGACTCTAAGGGCTCCGTTTGAGGTGGGGATGAAAGAGAGCCAGTAGGGCTAGGGCTTAACTAAAAAAGATTGAAAGATGTAATGTCCTCGCCGCTGCGTCTCTGGTTGCTGTTGGGAACAAAACACCTTAAGAGATTCGCATGCCTCTTTTTGCCTTCGACTATGGTGGACTCTCCGATGCAAGCAACTACAAGTCAGGCAAACGCAAGGCTGGAATGTGGGTTAGTTGGTTGAAACATACAAAATTACACGACTCCCGCCCTCGCCTGCATTCTCTTAGCTCTTTGTCTATGTTAGCCACTCAAAGGGAGTGTTCCACATTTGTATGGAGTTTTGAGCTGATATAGCGGTTTCGACGATTATTCAAAGCAGCTCTCAGTTCTGCCCTTCTTAAGACATAACACCTTCTAGTTTCTGAGTTGCGCGCCCGCGAAGATGTGCAGATCATTGCGTGCGAAATTTCGTCGTTGAAATCCTGCCATTCTACAAGTCATGCATCACCCAAGGTCAGGAAAAGTATAATTGTCGAGTCACTCATATCTGGATCTCGTGAGCACGATTTCCAGATACAACGGTCGGCAAGTGCCTCTCAGCTAATGTCATGCAAACCTCGCGAAAGTTTCCCGTTGAATTACGTTTTACGCTACATAATGCAAGAACCTATACATTCTTCCTAGTTATTACGGAAAATGATGCTTGCAACAGAATAGCGTAAGAACAGTGTTATAAATGAGCATATGGATACGGGCAAGCGCCTTACAATCATGGGCAAATATGCGAGAAACACTATGTGAAAGGGCTAAACACGAGCACCCCACGCCACGGCCACCTCTCGGGAGATCGAAGTACTGCAAGCAAGTGCTGTGAACAAACGTGCCATGACGCAATCAAACAACGGCGCTTTGAGGAGCATGCTCTGATTAAAGATAATGCCCCACATTTGAAGATACTTAAGCAAGCATCATATATGACAAGATAAGCCCACTTATAACCATTAGTGTACTTTAAAGTAGTTAAGACCGCTCTATGCAACAAAGGTTGCCTATTTAGTAAACATGCTCTTCAATACGTCGTCGTTTCGTTTGCGTCATGGAACGTTTATATGACGCTAAGGTGCTGCCAAACTAGCTGTGCGCAATTGCCACCCTACCATTAATTTGCTGCACTTTGATCACCCGGGAGATGGCCGTGACGTTGCTGTACGTATGGCCGTGACGGTGCTGGGCCACATGTTGTTATGTGCTCGTGCTTTGGTCCTTTCTTGTGATTGTTCTCATTTATCCTCACGCTTGAATGGTGCACTTGCATTCACATACTCAGTAATGCCGCTATTGTTAGGTTAGTTGATTACAAGTTTGATATCTGTAATAATTACCAAGGAGGCCCAACTTCCTGTATTATGTATTCCAAAACATGATTCATGATCGAAGCTTGCGCAGCCTGCACAACATTAGTTGGGAGCAAACTGAATGCGATGATACCTGGAGATGGTACTCACGAAGGCCAGATATGTTCGATGATTTTATTATTGTTGGCTTAGAACGATGCATGAGAAATGAGTGGCAGAATTTGAATGTCGTTTTAATGACATCGTGCATCACTGAATAGCCTTTAAAATAGTCAGCAAAGATGCAGTCTGCATATCTTTACGGGCGTGAAGTTCAGAAAGCAGAGGACCTTACGTCTTGAGAAGGGCAGGACTGTGAACTGTACTGAATGATCTTCAAAGTGGTCATTTTAGTTCCAAACGCCATACAAGTGTTGGAACGCTCCCTTTAATGTGAAGACAGACAAGATGGAGGCTACGTGGCAATATTCTGGATCATTCCATTGTCGGGAAAACGTATGTGTATGTGACTCATTTTTGCTATTAAGAAGTTATGTCCACACCCCAGTCTTTTGCGATACTCCCCCCCCCCCCTCCCATTGCTATACTACTTGTATAGTACTCCGACTCTGAGAAACGCAGATATATGACACATTAAAAGAATTTATGGTAGCTATTAGGTTTGGTTTACTATATGCCGCCCCGGCCAAGTCCGGCTTCTGCTATTTTACAGTTCGCCCATGTCCAACGTAGCCTCTAATCTGGAGCTTTCAAACGCGCCAGCCAATCAGCTGCCATCCCTGATGCTGCTGCTGCCTGATGACATTTGCCGCCAACAGTTCCATGGCCCAACGCACATTATACATGAGAAGCTATCCAGCGGCGGGCCGGGTGGGTTTAACCCCCAGGTTGGTGGGTGTTTATTTGCCTCATATCTGTGTCGAAACGAAAACGTGCGCTCTGGGTATGGACTAATTCCGGGCACGTTATGGGTTGTTTAGTAGCGAGTCATGAGGCCCTGAAGCTTCTAGCGTATGAAAACGTGGGAAACAATATTTGAAAAAAGAAGAAAGAAATAGAAACAATGGTAGGCGGCTCCCGGCAACTCCTTAAAAGCAATGCTCGTTTAAAGGTACAATGTAATGCTCGGGACGCGTCGTTAGATATAAACAGAATAAAAAATAAACGGATGTCATGTTCAAGCTGGAACAATATTGAAGACGGAGCGATGGGAGATTTTCCTGAAACTGCTCTCGGATGATGCAGGTTCGCATTGTCAACAGCAGGATTCGAGTCGTGGAACACAGGACGCATTCCGCCTCATTTAGTTGTGACAAATACGCAGTTGGAGATTGAAAACACGGACCATACATCACTAGATACCAATGAACATCAGTACATTTTCACAATTCATATTCATCAGTAGTACGATCTTAGACTTAGTACTATACTTAGACTTAGTACAAAACCAAGAGTCGCGCTGACTTCACCTCGGTTAGGTCACTGGAATGACGTCACGCGACCCGTCACGTCACGCGCCAGGATGCGGATACTTCGCCGGGCGGGAACACGCACGTGACGGATGCCATGACATGCGGACCACTGCTGGACTGGCTGCCTGTGAGCAACGGAAGCTGGTTATCAGAGAGCGCACGGATGTCTTTCCTGAGGTTTCGTACCACGTCCGTCTGCACGGGAGCGCGCTGCGAACATCCGCGCAGCGGTACCGTCAAACCTGCGCTGGGGAGGGCTGGAGGAGTGCCACGCGATTAAAGTGGCGACCGTACCAGATCCCCATGACCCCGATGATCCCAATGATCCCGATAATCCCGATGATCCCAATAATCCCGGTTGACCAGATCCCGATGATCCCGATGATCCCAGTTATCCCAATGATCCCGTTGACCAGATCCCGATGATCCTGATGATCCCGATGATCCGATGATCCGAATGATTCCAATGATCAGATCCGCTGCGGGGCGGCCGCCCTGGCATCGCCGACAGCGCGACCGTCGCCGCCGCCGTCGCCGGCTGTGCGTCAGGTAAAAGCGGCGGAGGCAGACAGTGATGGTGCGGGTGCTGGCGCCGGAAGACGTCCTCCGATTGAGGAGCCTCTGGCTCTGCCAGCCGTTGACGCGGACTGCTTCTCCGAGCAGAGGTCCGCCTGAACTGAGCCGCGAGGAGCTGGAGCACAACACATCAGGCCTTCGCTGAGCAGCGGTCCGCCCGAGCTGACTGCGAGGAGTTGGAGCAGAACATATCAGGTCTTCTCGAGCAGCAGTCCACCCGAGCTGACCTGCGAGGAACTGGAGCAGAACACATCAGGTCTTCTCCGAGCAGCGGTCCGCCCGAGCTGACCTGCGAGAAGCTGGAAGAACGCATCAGGTCTGCGTTATTAGCCCGATGGGTGCGTGACGTGGTCGGATATCGACCAATCCGACACGCTAAGGAATGAAAGCGAAAATTTGTTAAACAACATGAAACACTGTTCCACCAGTCCTTCGTTGCGATGCCAGGCGTGTTTAAAAAAGACTCGAGCACACGGAGTCCCACTCATCCGACACGGCAAGGCATATGAAACGCTATTATGTGCACCTCCGGCCCCTAACGGCCACAGCAGCAGGCCTCGGCACTGTAGCTCAGTGCCACAACAGCGCTCGTGTTCGACAGGTTCTCATCGCCTCTGCACGAGGAGGTCGCCGAGAGGCCGGCGTCCGTTCAGCGTCGATTACTTCGTTCCTCCTCGTCTTCCAGTGGCGAGGGGTGCGATTGCTCCGGCCTAGCCGCGCCTCTCTGGCATGGTCCACCATGGACGGGGCATGGCCGCCTGGCCACCGCTCGCCTTGCGGCGTCAGCTCGTCCACATGTATGGTGATTGGACTATGCGCGCCTGCTTGTATGCACGCATGGCTGGTGCGTCGTCATGGTATTAACACCATGGACATGGATACCAAGGTATGTCAGCTTTGTATCTGTGATTTTGGATTCAGTGTCATGTTGGAATGACAATTGGCTTTGAATGTCATGCTTGCTTTCCTCATACGATGCGTGGAGTGGGTTTAACACCCGGGTGGCCGGTTGGATACCCCTCGCTCGGATGGGGGTTCATTTTTACCCTCCTAAGATCTCAGGAACTAAGAAAAATTAGAGACACCAAATTTACAGGGAGTGTTAACCTATACGTGAACTCACGTAGGTAAAAGTTCGAGCTTCCTAGGTCATGACCTTCGGTGTGAAATAAGGTCAAACAAGGTCAAATTCCAGGCTGGTCTCCAAAATACCCCATGAACCTAGGTACTTGTTCTAAGCAAGATTATCATGTTTATTCAAGGTCAGCGACCTTTTTTACATTTTGAAGATCATGATGACCAAATCGTACAAGACTACTTCGAGCGTTGCGGTTGAATAATGGACAAATAATACGCTAGGCAGTATGTTCCTGAATACAAAATGTTGACCTGGATCATTTAGGTCAGTGACCTATTCTGACCTTTGACAAGCTCATGGAAAATATAAAATGCGGCTCCTGTTATCAATAAACTTGAAATGACCACCTGAAACTACCCCGTAAACAGGCTATAAAATATTTAAGCAGTTTGGCTTTGACCTTGGTGTGATCTTTATACCCTGACCCTAGGTCCATTGAACTTGTTCATGCAGTTGCTGTGTTGCTTAAGAAAGTATCTCAGAGATATATGGCTTCGTCTAACACTCCGTTGTTGCATAAGATTGAACGATTCCCAAGAAATTGACTTCGCTGAATCCATGGCCTGACTTTCACCTGCCGTAGGTCAGTGACCTTACTAGGTACGTCCAAGTTTCCCAAACTTAACGATCCGCTATTTCATAATCTACAGCTGTGCAGGATTTGGCGCGGCTACGCAGTGCCGTTCGGAAACAATCCTGGAAAACCTTTAGGGGTCAAATTGACGCCCACCCGGACGCGTAACACGGGTGACGCCCACGCGGACGCGGAGGTGGGTAACAGACATTGTCCCTTATCCGAATTTATCTGCAATGGAAATGGTAATCTCATCCACATAACATGAACTGCTTGCTGTGCATTAACAGGTGCGCATGAGTGGTCTATACCAGCGTATGAACTATGTTATAACGATGACGTATTTTTGGTTACTACTTCCATGTTGCTTTACAGGCATTGTGATAGTTCGTTCTCTCTGTCATTTGTACGTCATCAGTGCTGACCCCGGTGTTGATGAGTCACTTACGGTTTTCACTAAGACACCCAGTAGCATGTATTTGTCATCAGGGATCGACTGGACGGCCCTGTTGTCTGTGTTTTGTGATGGAAGCCCACTGTAGGGCCCGGTTCTGTGTGTACCTGTAGTAGGAGACCGACTAGAAGGTCCTATTCTGTGTGTTTTTGTCGTGGGAGACCAGCCCAGAATGCCCTGTTTTGTCAATCTTGTCATGCTGCATGATGATTGTTTTGTAAAACACGCATAAGTTCAATAATCGAGAAGAAGTATGCCAAGGTCAAATACAGCGAACTGATTCATGGTTATGCGGTCATGTTTATCGCAGTTGACCTGACTGGTTCACTGGTCACCGGATCAGAAGTATGCCCCGCTGTGATGGCCCACTAGTCACGGGACAGAATATATGCCGCACTGTGATTGGTCACGAATCACTGGACAGAACTATGCCGCCACTGTGATTGGTCACTGCTCACGGAACAGAAATATGCCACACCCGTGGTAGGGACCATCCAGCCTCATCGATCTCGCTGTTGTGCCGTGCTTAGTTATTTATACAGCAGTAGGTTAATTCTCTGCGGGGTAGGCGTGATCTTCATGACCTTATTTGAATAATGGCACGCCATAACGACATACGCTGATGGACGACCACCATTATATGATGCATCATGCTATCATGGGCATCTTCGGCTATAAAGTCGCATGTTCGCTATGCCATGGTCAATAGTTTATAAAAATACGTGGGATACCGAAATACCACTCGACTCCAATAATCTGTTCCAATACGACAGCCACAATTTAAAGTGGCGTGGACCGTGTTCAATGACACTAACGCAATGTTTCAAATTTCAAATCCGATACGGCTTTTGCGTAGTTTTGGCGTGCCCTTGTTTCATCTCCGATATTCTGTCTTCATCCAACCATGGTCAATATCAGAACTCCACATGCACGGAAGGCGTACAAACATGACCGCATGGTGGCAACAGCGGAGATCGCCACAATGTGGGACGGTCGGAGTCGATGGGGCCCGCTGCTTATTGCCCCAGGCCCATATGTCTCCAGGATACTTACGCGAGCTCAGGGCCCGTGCTGTCAGTGATCGTCCCCAGGGCCAGGGGCGCAGAACCGGCCGCGCGCCGCGCCGTATAGCTGCTTCGGCGCACGTCACGCGCAGCACGGCCACCCCGGCGTACGTCACGCGCCGTGTGGTCGCCCCGCTGCACGTCACGCGCCGCACGGCCACTCCAGCGTACGTCACGCGCCGCACGCCGCACGGCCGCCCCGGCGCATGTCACGCACCGCTATGTAATGACCTACTGCGCCGGAAAATTACGGATGGAACTGCCTCTCATTAACCGCCGCTGATGCGATTTGGGCAAGCCGCTTAGATTTGACAGAGGGTGTGGGTGCGGCGGCTCGGGTTCGGAATGGATAGAGGACATCATTCATCAGATCACCACAGCTATGACGTCGTCACGTCCTCGAAATACGTAATTTATCAGGTCACCACGTACACGTCATGCAGATACCACGTCACCACATTAGATCGCAAAGTCACTGCAGCCATTAGGTCCACCCACATAATTGGGACGACGTGATCTGTCGCCCGCATATGAGAAGTTCGAAATGCGATAAGTATCGCACAGCCATGCAGTAACTACAGGAAAATGTTCATCACTGTCATCAGGTGTTCAGCTACCATGCTAATCAGGGCACCACAATAAACTGATGAACGCAAACATGATGCTATCTCCTTTATACGGGCATCGACTTGTCAGATCATCATGAAAATGGGCTATCAGGTCAACACTCCGACCGGGTTATCAGAGTGTTGGAGTCAGAGCGGCAATGCGCAGTAGACCGCTACGCGCGGAGGCGTGAGATGAAGAAAACGTTTGCATCTACGACAAAAGGTCAGTCCAGGTTTGGTGTGCTTTTCGCGTGTCTGCGCTGTGTGACGTACAGGATTTCTTAAACCCTATGGGTGTAAAGGGGTGGGGACTGATTTGACCCCAAATGTTTTGACTTTTTCTAGACATGATCTGCGCATATTACATCTAAATCTAGGGAACATCGTACGCGCGCAGAGGCGGTTCTGGACGTCAGTTTGATAGTGACCTTTAGCGAAACTTGGCATTAATCTAAGGTGGTGAACACCGCGGAACAGTGCCCACCGTTTTATATTTATTGGAGTGGCTGCTTGGTTTAGGGGTGTTTAGAGCGAATGTAAACAGCCGCATCTTGGGTATCATTATTTCAAGATACTGGCATGCCTCTGTCATGTTGCTGTTGTAGTATATTATACCAAAACAGCATGAAGGGAGCCGTTCGAGAGCTAGAACAATGGGGATTTGCACACTGTGCGAATCGCATTGCGATCGTTGCATAACGAAACGACTTATTACATACCATCATCACTTATGTGCCACACACATCATCTAAAAAATAACAGCATATCCGAGGCAAGTTCAAAAACGCTAGCAAAAAATGAATTACTTATTGCGGTAAACAGAAACGATGGACAACCGGCAGCGAGCCGTCAAGGGAGGCAGACGCTTCAAACACGTCACATGTCCCTGCCATCAGCTTCAACAGGTTACTGTAAAATCACGTGTCCCTCCCCGTCCTGCGGAAACCTAAATTTTTCGTGACACATGCTAACACGCGGTCAGCACCGTAATTGCGAATGTTGGTAAGTGCATTTATGAGCAACGTTATGCATTGAAATAAGACAGTATTAATAGCCTTATTCCTCGTAGAATATCCACGAGATTGGAGAGTCGGACATGCTAATATTTCGGCCACATGCCTTAATCAATGTGTCAGTTCAAATGCATCGCAATATTTTTTTTTTTGTCCATCTGTAACCCCCCTCTAAAATGTGTGAGGCTTCCTTGTTTGTGACTGTATATTTTGCGAGGAATCAATTTTTCACTTCATGCTTGATAATCTGCCCAGTAGTGCTCAAGATAACAAGGGGTCTGAATGACCCCCCCCCCCCCCACACCCATATCATTACGCAGGTTTGACAGGCCTTAAATAATGAACATAATTCAGTTTTAATAATTTTCTCCAGATCAATCATTCAACGTCCCAACGTAGCGAAACGTAAGCTCTATAGCCAGCGGCATATAATGCGGTTCGCCTGTTCACATTCGCACGTAACTGACATCACAGTAAGTGCGCAATGCTTTCTCAAGGTAATGTATCGTCGGGTGTCACCACACGAGACGGGTGTACCGACCGCAGCAAAAACGAGAGGGAATGCGACAGATACTCTAGCCAAAGTTAATTGCGGGGCTTCTGAAGACATGGTGCGATCAGGTGTTTTCGGTGGCGATGGGCTTCAGTGGTCTGCGTCGGGGTTATCCGACCGGCAAATGACCAGCTGAAATGACGCCCAACCCGACATAGATGACGCGTGCAGACGTTCTCTCTGCGCCCCGCAGGACTCATCTCCATGAAGTGGATATATTAATGAACGGTTCGAAAACCGTGTGTTTGCGGCGAAATATTGGTTAGCGCATTTGTCATTTGTCATTTGTCCTGCTGTCATTTGTCTCCAAAATAAAATGATGCCGGCTTTTCAGAACAGGGCCAGCGAGTTATGCTATTGAGGACACTGCTAAATGAGCCGATTAAAAACAGATGGAGTTAATTTCAACATCGGGAGTGCAGGCAAGCGTGAAAGGTGTACAGGGGGCTCGTGCATACCACCCCGTTAGGAAATGACAATGACCAGAGTTTAAAAAAGAGATATTGGAGGGGCCCAATGCCAGCAAGGAGTCACTTCCGAGGAGCCTAGGGTTGTTTTGTTCATTCACTCATTCATTTGCTCAATTTTGAGCTACCATTTTGACTCTCTGAGTGGGCTTACAGTTGTAGCAATATAGACAACAGATATCCCACCATTAGGTCAAACGTTTGTGATGCCATAAATGCTATTCAGTTTCATACCGACAATCTGACAATTGTACATGAGAAATATACGGTTAAGCCCACCTTCCTCATGCACGAATTCCGCTAATAAAGCTTCCGAAATCGATCACTGGCCTAACATGTGCCGTTATCGCCGTCCGTTACCATTCGCCCGGTGTTAGCTGCGGGCGGCGCTGCGCGGCCATGGGGAGACTGCAACACACGACGGCGATATTTTGTGCTCCAGAACACGGCGAGCGGGCATGCTCAAACCTGTTTTCTGTCAGCGTTTCGATCATCAAATTAAACGGTAACAAAAAATAGATGAAATATTCACACGAGAACTTGGGTTGGCCATATCAAAGCGATTTTTATGAATATGTTTCGATCTACTCCCGGCGTTTCACTGTAGGAGGCCGGAAGTACTTATCTCCGTAGGCCTTGCTTTTACAGGGAATGCCCCTGGCTCTTATCGGTTTAGAAAGGGTCTAATCAAGCTTTCTCCTTAAAAAACGTGACACGCGTCGTCAAGTCCCTTCTATGGAACGTCAGTGGCTGCATTGTCTATATATCAGCGCTAGGTAGCTAGAGCGGATCGGCTATTTGGTGCAGTCATTGAATATCCGGCTCTTGCATTTTATTGACTCCTAATAACAAGCAGAATGAAATGTTTGCGTGGTTTTTACCTTTCCTTTTGGCTGAAAGGAAATACATATATCGTTTTTTATGCAACTTATAAAAAATGGCACAATCGATATAACTTGAAGCAAATCAGATGAGTGTTTTCCTTTTCAACAGCAGAAGCCAATCCTCAACCCGGCGCCTCTCCCGGTTACCAAGACTCTGTCTGCGTCTCAGGTCTACCGATAACTAAAGAAATATAAATGCTTAATGTTATACTTATGACACTAGCTAAACCAGTTTAGGGTGCTACGTTTTGTGGGCAGAAACAGCCATTAACAAACCTCAAGGTTTTTCGTTCACAAAATGACGAAAGAGCTTCTTCTCCCACGGTCATTTCCCTTAACGGTTATGGATTTCAGTTTTCCTTTTCACGGTTATGTCACGCATTGAGACCATACAAACAGTGTCGTAACGCTCTCTGCGGTTTAAATCCCTGCGTACGTTTATTCGACTTCAATAACGTATATTTTATTCAACATCAGAGCAATTACTCATTATAACTGATTTTACACATTTTTCACGCATGTTAAACAAAGACGCACACGCACACACACGTACAAACTGCAGCAGCCTGCAAACGTCGTAAGTACCACTAATCCCAAGAAGTGGCAGCACCAAACGTACCACAAAAGCGTACACTTCGGTAGCCCAAACTGCTTCCCTTAAATGGCACAAAAAGTAATGTCGTATGCCCTTTGCAGGCAGACATCTGAAAATCTCTAAAAACCACAGATCTGGTCCAGGCACCAATTCTTACAGCACCCTCAAGAAGACGAAAGTTGCTCATCACGGCACACGAGCTGCCTTAAAGAACCTTTCAGACGCCTCTTGCGACGTCGTCACCGCATGCATCAGTTCTGCAGCTCCACATTGCAACATTGCAAGCGCGGTTCCCACGGCAATGACCCGGTGTGGACCCCAGGCGTGACCCCACAACAACTGCCTGTGAGCTCACTGACTGGCTCCCCACCGCCCGATCACACACACCAGCGATGGGCGCCCTCGCCGCGTAGTCCCCGATGCGCTGCGCCGCGTAGTGCTGGCCAAAGTCGCGGTCACACAGCGCCGCCGTGCTCCCACCGCAGCCGGCGTCTCGCGTCCCGGCGTAGTCGCCGGTCAGCAGTGTGAAGTGCCGGCCGCGCATCGGCGAGTCGTGTCCCAGACCGGAGCCGGCCGGCATCAGCATCGGACGCGTCTTGCCGTCGACGGCCGACGCCGACGCCCGACGCCGCGCAGCGCCGCGCCGGCCCCGCCGCAGCCCGCCGATGACGCGCGCCGCCGCCGCCGGCGCAGCAGCAGCAGCGTCACGAGCGCGGCGCAGAACGCGGCGACGAAAGGCGACGGCGGCGGCGGCGATCGCGGCGGTCAGCCACCAGCCGCAGCCGAGGTCCGCTTCGCTGAGCTCAGTCAGAAGACGGCCCGAGTCCACACAGCGGATCGGGGAAGAGCACTGAGGTGTTTGGCAGGTGGGGCGGGAAGGTCCCACAGCCACCGCGCCGAACAGTTGCACACTAGGGGGTTACCGCTCACGTTGAACGCCTCGATGCGCTGGAGCAGCGACGTTAATGTTCTCCAGCGTGCCCAGGCTGTTGCCGCCGAGGTTTAGCACTTTGAGGTGGGGCAGGGAGTCCACTGCTGTCCGGGGGAACCACCTAAGTTGCGGGTTCATGCACAAGTGAACCTCCTCCAGGAGGAGGTTGTTACTGAAGATATGTTCCCGTCACTGAGGACAACAGCATGGCTCTGGCACAGGCGAAATAACACGAAGCCGATGCAGATTGTCCAAGTGCCGGCGGCTTCAGTGACGAGAAATGGTTTCCCGCTTGCGTCTAGCTTCTCAAGCTGCGGAAGAGCAAGTTACAGCGGCTGGGAATGTTTCCAGCCGATTATAGCTGACATTGAGGGCGCGCAGCTCATACAGGTACGCAAAAAGGCCTCGGCATGCACGCTGTCGATGCTGTTTCTCGGCCAGTGACAGGCTATGTATGATCGCAGTTCGAAGAAAGCGTGGAAAGGCACTGCCTGCAACGGTTGCCATTCAACGCCAGAGTCCTGAGCCGGGCCAGAGTGGCGAAACGACTCCGATGGAAGGTTGCGTTAGCCGGTTATGACTCAAGTCCAGTGTCACCAAGCTCGCCCAGGTTTTCGAATTGCGCTTCTGGCGACGGTCCTGATCCTGTTCCCCCCAAGATTCAGTGTCTTCAGCTTCAGCATCCACCGGAACACCGGCCGGTCCAGCACCGTCAAGCCGATTGCCGCTGAGGTCCAGACGCAGCAGGTCGACGGAGACCTTTAAACGAGTCGGGGAGCAAGACGGAGAGCAGGTTGTCCTCTAGTCTTAGCTGCTTCAGCTCCTCCTGCATGACCATCTGTCCTTCCCCGAGCGATGTAAGGCTGTTATCTGCCAGGTTCAGCTCACGCAGGCTCTGGTAGAAGCCGAGTGTGTCCTCTATGCTGCCGATCCTGTTGCCCTGAAGTCGGAGGATGTGAACGCGCGGGTCCAGGGAGATAGGCACCCGCGTCGAGACGGGAGTGGCTGCAGTCCGACGTGCTTGGTCGACAGCGGCACTGCTCCGGGCACAGGGCCGCCGCGAGGTCGCAGATGATCGCCAGAGTCACGAGCGCCGCCCGGACCACGTCCGGGGAGGACAATCGTCCGCCTCGGTGATGGTGCCACTGCAGGGAGACAGAACGGCGGTCAGGCAAGCAGAGGGACGGTTAGGCAACATTTCTTTGCCGGGCGATCCGGTGCGCGAGGCGACGGTGATGCAGCAAATAGTTCGCCTTTGTTTAGGCGTCGACACGGGGCACACACGGAACAGTAGTAAGGATGTTGTTGACAAGGCGACAAAGCTGTTCGAAACATAGCAGCGGTCTCACAGCCTTTCGTCAAGGCGATGGCACCCGGCATCGGAGAGTGGAGACACTTTGGTATCGCGTTTCGGATAATTAAGAGCGTTGAGCTTAAAGTGCCGTCAATAAAACACTCGTATTGCATATCCCCACTCACATTACAATGAAAGCCCTCATAAATTCCTTCGCTAGCACCTGCGGGGGGGCTAGAAGTCGACCCTTTTCGGTTTTGGGACACTAGCCACAAAATCAAGCGGGCGAGATTGGGGCAGCATTTCAAAATCTAACTCGTAATCTAAACACCGCTGTATAAATGCGTTGTATGCGTGCCTGTGCCTGCGTGCGTTGCATGTATCATTGTAAACGAGAGGAAACGATGAAATTTTGTTCGGCACCAGTTGCAAAGCTGCATGTTTAATAATGCCGAAAGATGTTAAAAACCTGAAGGCCATATCAACATGTTGGTATCAAGGTGTTTTGTGTAACACGTAACGTCACCAATCACGTCACATATCTCAACTGAACGATGCTGAGGTGGGTTACGACAGTTATCGGTTGCTGTTCGAATTTTTTCCGGTCCCGTGATTAGATTCTGAGATGGTAGTGGGCTGAGGGGTTACTTGTATCACCCAGACGTTCGATAATCGCCAGCTCACAGGCAGTGGCGGCGTTAATGTTAAACATCCCGGTCAGTGTCGGGGTATTTGTGTAACATTTTTAGCAACGCAGGGTAATTTGAACGACCTCAGTGAAGTGGATCGTTTATGAACTCTTTTTCACTGTCTAGTTTTGTGAACAGGATTGGCACGGGAATTTGAAGTGATGAAGAGGCGCTTGAACGACATGACTCTCCTCGAAATGTTCACAGGGTAGATTATTAGCTGTGGTCTAATTATTGCCATACGTGGGTAAAAATCTACAAGCAACGCTAGCTCAACAAGATATATTCCTATATCAAGTTATTACGACGCCGATGCCGGAGTTCACCAAGATTTAGCGGCACTTCTGAAACTTGCGTGATACACCATACATCCTGAATTGTCTCCGCTTCAGGTCAAAGTCAAAGTCCACTGGTCGGGCCGGACGCCAGCCTCCGTGCCATGTAAATGGGGCAAGTCCAGACAGCACCAGCCTCCATGCCATGTAAATGGGCAGTCCAGACAGCACCGGCCTCTGTGCCATGTAAACGGGCAGGCCCAGACAGCCTGGCCTCCATGCCATGTAAATGGGCAGGACCATCGGGCACAGACTCCATGCCAATGGGTCTGAGCTTGGTCTATTTGCTGGCAGAATAGCCCATGACAAACACCGGTACACACTAGTGACTCCGACTTGAAGCGAAGACAATTCAAATGCGTGGTGTGTCATGCAGTTTTAAAAGAAGATTCTTAAACGCGGGGACATTCCTTCTCATTGTATAGACTTTCTATCCATAATGTTTCCATCACTGAAATCTTCATCGATAGATTGTCTACACTATAGCCGCTTTAAATCGTTCTTGTTGTGTGAATAACTTTGCCTGGATCTTTATTTTGCTTTCTCTTGTATGGCTAGAAATGTGAGGGAATTTCCAAGATTACGTCTTGGGGATCCGGAACTTGTCAACTTATGGTAAGTAATGATTCTTTTCTTTACAACCCTCCGCAGCTTTCCAAGAAAACGAAACTGTTTTCATTTCAAAACAACCGCGTCTCTATTTTCCAGCCCATAACAACTCACTTAAAGCGCATTTGCATTTATCCTATTGTCACAAGCGGAGTTGACTCGAGTCTTAAGTTCATTCATAAACATAAGCGGTTTAAAGCCTCCCCATTTGCAGCCTTTGGGTAATATGTTAGAACTTAGGAGCCATAGAGAAGTGGGGTGAGAGAATGCCGACGAACAGAAGAACTTGTACAAAGGACATTCAGGAAAACTCGACTAGATGGCCTTAGGTCTGACAAATTGTTGGCAATCTCTGACAAATATGTCTTGAAGTAATGAAGGCGATTCTTTGCCTTTCCTGCGCGCATTACGATGATGTATGAACAGGAATAACATCCATTTTCAGTGTCAGTACCATTCTCAGCAAGCCACATTTAATTTCTTGGTTGGATAATCGCTAATACTCAGTGGCAAAACCACGGCAAGCAGGCGATTGGGCGCGACGTCACCTTGATGGTCCGATGCGGCCCAGTCTGCGCCGGTTCTCCGTTCCGCTGCCGATCATGAACATCGGTCCACGCAGCGTGATGGGCGTTCATGCAACGTTGGATGTGGACTGTTACAGAGCATGTGGTAGTCTGCTCAATCACTGGCTGTTCTTCGGTGAGCCTCACAACAGTCTTCATCCAACGAGTGTTATTCGCAGGTCTCGCCAAAAGCGACTTTGGCAGTACTCTGTCGGTCCAGACTACCTGTCTCCCCGCCTCCCTCTCGCCCCCCCCCCCCGCCGTCCCGCTCCACACTCGTCTCTCCCTCCACAATTTCTGGCAGCGCTCGTCGTGTAACACACTGAGTCAAACCACAAACCACGGCGGTCAAGGGACCAAAGCAGTGCACCCATCACTGGGATCAGAGCACGCCACATGTATGAGCATGAGGGTATGAGAGTGTTCCACAGTGGTAGTCAACGAGCCCGAAAAATCGCAAATCTGAAGGACTCCCCAGGGAACAGAAGATCCACAAGCGCTTCATGCAAAACAAAGGAGAATCAGGGACGGCAATATATGACCGACTGGGTGTTTTGGGTCATTACGGTACGTCAGGGGACAGCGATAGGGGGCGGGGGGCGGCAGGCACTCGGCGGAAGTCAGAACCGCGATGGTTGCAACCATTTGTACCCCCACGACACACAACCGCTGGGTCCAAAACACGCTAACCACCCTAGCACTTATCATCCACCAGCATCTACCCCGCCAAATCAGAGGGCCTTGCCCATAGGCACACCCGGACAGTCACCGGCGCAAACCCATTCAAAACCAGTTGACGCGGCGAACGAACGGCAGCAACTGCGGCCTCTGACCAATCAAGCAAATGGGCGCCACGCTCACGTGCCGGCCCGGGCATGCTGGCTGATGATGTCCGGTCGCCGAATGGCCACATCAGCAGTAACGATAACGGTCAGGTCAACGATCAGGGGCGGTCCCAGCACGCAAGTGGTGGGGGGAGGGGGAAGAGGGAAGGGGGAAGGGGACATCATGGCGATTACCAGGTGGAGGAATCGCGCCTTTGGAAGGCATTCTGAAATGTCGTTATTAAATCGATCAAAGTGAAAGATATGCTGTAGCAAACGCACGAGAGCTCTGCCGGGCTACTGCTGCAGAATTTCCACCGCTTCTACAATGCACCGGCAAGTCTCAAGCACGTCAGGATTCACCTCTGCTTTTCCTTTCGATAAAGGCATGTTGCCGAAATATCAATGCATCTTTATCTCCATTCTCCTGTTTTTTTATTACGAGAAATAAGGCTATTACTACTGTGCTATCTATGTGCATAATGTTCTTCGCAAATGCACTTAACATCTTAGATCAGAAGATTAAGAAGATTTAGAGTTATTTGGGTGGTACGCTTATCGTAGTACCCTCCTGCTTAGCCTCAAGCTAACCACGGCAAATTAAGGTTGGGCGATCAGGAAGGCAGATAACGGAAACGCAAAAACACGGATATCTATACTGGGAGGCAAAGGTCCCGGGGAAACAGACCATCGTATTTCGGCACAGCACCATGCCATGTGGATGAACTCCAGCTGGCTGGCCAAAAATTAGCCTACCATCATGACGGATGGGCTGAGCCCCCCTCCCATTCAAGAGGTTTCTTAGGAAAGAGTGACGGCTTATGATGTCCGGCGCTTCTGCTCCCCTGAGGAGGCGTTCGCTTCCCCTGAGGGGGCGTTCGCCTGCAGTGTTACATGGGGCAAGGTCCCTGTCGACACCAGCAGCGCCTCTACCATATACGCCCCTGGCTATAAACGAGCGACAAACAGCGGCCAGCGCCCGCTCCCGGTGGTCTCCTGAATTATTCAGGGGAGGGGGGGGGGGGGGGTCCTGGAGCCGCACCAACTGGCGACCCCCATCCCGCGCCCGAGGTGTGGGTGGCCACCGCTGATGGCCGCTGCCACCACGCCGGAAACGACGCTGAGCCGGAAACGACGCTTATGTCGAGAATGGTATTAAACCGATGCGGCAATGGCGTCGGAAAAAAGTCACTTATTGACTGCCGTTACACGCTTGTTTGGGGGAAAATGAAGTCCGGGTCCGGAAGTTGTTTGACTTCGATGCATAGCAGTAATTGAAAAGTACTTCGATCTGTCGAAAGGATCCTGGGGCGGCCGACAGCATCGAGTGTAGTAGTGTTTACCAAACCATACAGGTGCGTAGTTTCCTATTCTGCAGAGGGAGCCACAGTCGTCCCCCTGCTCCCCCCCCCCCCCCCCCCACCAACTCGGGATCCAGCCCCAAACATCGAGTTGCAACGTGGCCAGATACGGAGATAGACCCTTTTGTTGGCCATGTTGGCATAGTTTTCGTCATTTTGCAATTGCTCAGCCCCCAAACCTATTGGGCGAGACCACGGCCTTAAAACTTAATCTAAAGAAAGATTAATAGCTGTTTCGTGAGCCAATTTCAACAATACGTCATGGATGTCGTATCAGACTTGTTCACACAGTCCAATGAATTCGAGGAATCTAGAGAAAATGAGCATCTGACAGTGCCGCCGTCCGATGCCAATGCGCTTTCTTCCTTTCCCGATGCGTCTCATTCTTGCCCACTCCGCCGCGTTTCTTTTTTCTTCTCATCGCCAATTGTGACTGGCCAGCGAGCATCTGCCGCGGCCCGCGGGCAATCACAACAGCCAATCAGCGGCGAGCACCTCCTCTGTGGGGACCCACCTGGGAGGACGTGCACGCGCCATGCATAGTTGATGTTTATCGCCGACGCTGGGCGTGTGAGTGACAGCTAATTATGCGCAGGGCCGTCCCGGGGCGACTGGTGACGACCAGTCCCGAAACCGGGACGTGCTCGCAGCACGGCGAAGGAGGGGTCGGGCGTTCGTGCTGACACTGCATGGCTGCTGAAGACGACGAACTGGAATGGGCAATCAACCGACACGGCAACTTGGTACGATCGGTTCTTATATTATTATATATATATAGATTATATTATATATATATATGAATAATATTGAAGTATAAGGGAGTTTGTCCTATAATATATTAATATAGTTATATATAAAAGAAGCCTATAATATATAGATATATATAAGCTATGCACATAGGAAATAACCTTGTATATAGCGGTAGATGCATATATATATAAATAATATTAGATATAGATAGAGATAATAGATACAGATTATAGAGAAAGAGAGAGTGAGTAGGAGGGGAGAGAGAGAGAGAGAGAGAGAGAGAGAGAGATGATGAGAGAGAGAGAGAGAGAGAGAGAGATAGAGAGAAGGAAAGAGAGAAGCGAGAAGAGAGAGGGGGAGAGAGAGAGATATATATACACATATATATATATATAAGATATATATATATATATATATATATATAAGATATATAGATATATATAGGATATATAGATATATAGATTAGAGATATAGATATAGATATAGATATATATATATATATATATATATATATATATATATATATATATATATATATATATGTATGTACATATATATGTACATATGCATATGTTTGAGTATTTGATAATATATTTTACCTTGTACTCAGACCATCAAAGAGAACGACAGTTTATTCTTTGAATAAATCCGATAAAGTTTTCCAATCTACCGAACCTTACTTTTCACATCATTTGTTAGGTTAAAAAGGAGCTTACTAAGAGACCTGTGTTATGATCCGATTATAATTTGCTGCCAAGGTTTCGAATGCACCCTCTGTCCATTCTCAAAAGCAATAACTAGCTCTGCATTTCATGCCATCAACACATAAAAATCAGAACATAAAACACGAGCATGCAAGCGACAAGAACCCCCGATGAGATAACAGTCACTGCCGTTCGGCCTCGCAAAATCAGATCATTCACTAGCCGTGCAGAGGGCACCAATAACATCACACTTTGCGGCCTATACAATCAACATAACAAGTCACAACACTGTATGCCGACCCAATCTCCACTTGGTTTTATCAGTGTCATGTTTCTTGCCTGTGTGATTTATTGGTGATGTTGCTCCTAGGACGTAATCTAAAGTTTGATGAATTGATTTGTTTAGCACCGCTGTGTAGTCGCAAAGGAGTAAAACTTCCAGAATGCTTAGTTTTCTTGTGTCGTTTGTAGATGATAAAATGCCGGTGTTTTGTGTGAGCATTTGGCAAGTGTGTACACAGTGTCGTGCGCTACGAATGGTACGACTGTGGCGTCAGTTTCCGATGTAGGCGAGTGCTTAGACGTCACACGTCACGTGATTACCAGGAGGAGCTGTACACAGCCGGCTGGCAACCTAGGCAGCCTTCACACCAGGATCCCAGGCGCTGCATGACAGCGCGCAAAACTCCAGGGAGGTGTTGTGATGGGCCTAATCACACCCTTCTCGCCGACAGCCGACACCTGCTATATTCGAGTCGTCTGCACATGTGCTTCAGGGAAACATTCCTCCACTCCACTCCCCCCCCCCCACTTCCAGCTCACCCAGATTCCCCGCTCCGCGGGATTCTAGTCGAACGCACCGTGTCGCCGGGGGCGGGCGGCGACCAGCCTGAGTCAGTGGCTGCGTACGCCCGATTTACTCCCGGCGTCGTAAACCCAATTACGGGAGTCGTAAAGCACTCGGCGGCGGCGGGGCGGCCGAGTGATGACCCGAGGCGGGGGGGGGGGGGGGGGGGGCGCCTCTATGGCCGGTGACGGGCCGGCTGGCTGTTGCTCGAGCCGTTCGTCCGCCGTGGGCACCGACGCCGGATTTGGCGCGAACACCTCCTCAGCGGTCCGACCGAAGCGCGCTGCGCCGGTAGCGCGCGCTGCGGTGGGTGCGTCGAAAGGATTTTAATTGCGTTCCGCGTGTCTTGGAGTCGATCGGGGCTAAATGCGGGGAAATTGTGCGTTTGCTTCACCACTTTGTTTCAAAGCGAGGTTGAGTTAGTAGACAAGTTTTTCAGGAGCGTGGTCGTGCTCCCTTTTATGAAGCACCAGTGACTGCAGGTGCTACGTTAGCGCTTAGGGGCTAGGGCGCAAGCAAAGATAGACTCAGGACCCCCACGTGGGGGCTAAAGGCGCTGATTTTGGCCATTTTGCTCTCTGTTCAAGTAAAGCTGACGCAAAAGACCGACAAATTGGTATCGGGCTTGTTCGGAATACGAAATTCAGCCAGTAGGATAACGCGTGGTATTAACAAGGCAGCGAGGTAGACATGAATCGATCAAGCCCACGAAGGCAATCTATTCATATGTGCTAAAAAGGTATACAAAGGAGCACCCGGTTATGATGCAACCGCATATACCTGACACTCAGCGTTGGAAACAATTCTATTAGACTAATCTGCTACGCTTGGTTTTACACACAAAGCCGAATATTGCATTCGTTGGCGTAGTAGCAAGCCTCTCCTTCACTCAGAACTCGGAGCCGGCATTACAAGCTTCCATCACTGCAACACCAGCCTCACAAACATTCGTCACCGCAGTGCTAGCCTTACAAGCTTTCATCTCCGCGGTGCCAGCTTTGCAAGCTTTCATCACCGCAAGACCAGCTTTACAAGCTTTCATGACTGCGATACCAATCTTACAAGCTTTCATAACCGCACTACCAGTCTTACAAGCTTTCATGACCGCAGTACCAGCCTTACAAGATCTCATCACTGCGAGGCAAGCCTTACGAGCTTGCATCGCTGCAAGACAAGCCTCACAAGCTTTCGTCTTCGCAGTACCAGCCTTACAAGCTTCCATCACCGCGAGACAAGCCTTACAAGCTTCCGTCACCGCGAGACCAGCCGTACAAGTTTTCATTACCGCGAGGCCAACCTTGCAGGCTCTCATCATTGCAAGACCAGCCTCACAAGCTTTCATCACTGCGGGCCAGTCTTGCCCAGAGCAGGCAGTGATGCTTGTCCCGGGCAGCGCAAAACCGGAGAAAATGCAGGCCTGCCAGGCGGCACTAAACAGACCAGCCACCAAATCCGATTTGTTTAAAAGCCGGAGATGCAGTGCGACCGGCTTGAGGTCTTCCGCTGGCTTTGGAGTTCTCGGAGTCGGGCGTGTTTTTTCTGGGCGGCTGAGCCCGCATTTGCGCGTGGTCCGATCGGGCCATTAGGCCGTTCGGAGCGTTGAAACGCGTGTCCGACGGGCTCGTGCGGAAATCTTACACGTTTTGTCGCTTTGAGCGGAAAATGAATGCAAACTTTTCTGGGGTAAATGTATCAGACATCATCACAACTTCGTCATAAAATCCGTTGAGCTATTACTTTCATCTTGTGTGTGAATGGCAGGCCAAACAGCCTTCTGAACCAGCGCTGTGTAGTGAACATTATAGGGATGATCGCCGTCTCAGGTTAAGGTGCATTAGAGCGCTTCTAAAACGAGCACTAGCTTTCAGCGTGCTGATCAGAGCGGTTTATATTGAATCTGTCCATCACCAGTGTTTACTTCGCGGCTCTAATCTAATTAGTCCGACCGCGACCTTTTTGCCGCATGCGCTACGAAGATAATTGCACGAGCTTCCGCAGGCCGTCAGTATCCAGCTGCTTGCCGCCCGCGCTGAGTGCTATCAAAGACGAAAATCCACCGAAAAACAAGCCAGTGAGGGAAAATTGGAAGCCCGTAAAAACGTGGCCGCAACTTCGTAAAAGACAGCCACGCAGTATTTCCAGTGGCGCACGCAGGACTTATAATTGGGAGGCACATTATGGCGACGCCCTGCTTGACAGCCGCACTCCCTGGCAGTCACCCTCCCTGACAGCCGCCCTCCCTGGCAGTCACCCTCCCTGACAGCCGCCCTCCCTGACAGTCACCCTCCCTGACAGCCGCCCTCCCTGACAGCCGCCTTCTCTAACAGCCACTCTCTGACAGCCACCCTCCCTGACAGTCGCCCTTCCGTGACAGTCACCCTCCCTGTCAACCGCTCTCCCCCGACAGCCGTCCTCTCTGACAGCAGCCCTCCCTGACAGCCGTCCTCCTTGTCACCCTCCCTGACAGCCGCCCTCCCTGACAGCCGCCTTCTCTGACAGCCACTCTCTGACAGCCACCCTCCCTCCCTGACAGCCGCCCTCCCTGGCAGTCACCCTCCCTAACAGCTGCCTTCCCTGACAGCCCCTCCCTGACAGCCGCCCTCCCTGGCAGTCACCCTCCCTAACAGCTGCCTTCCCTGACAGCCACCCTCCCTGACAGCGCCTCCCCCCTGGCAGTCACCCTCCCTGACAGCCCGCCCTCCCTGACAGCCGCCTTCTCTGACAGCCACTCTCTGACAGCCCCCTCCCTGACAGCCTGCCCCTCCCTGGCAGCCACCCTTCCTGACAGCCGCCCTCCCTGACAGCCACCTCCCTGATAGCCACCATCTCCAAAAAGTCGCCCCTGCTGACAGCCGCCTTACCCTGATGACCACCCTTCCAGTCGAACACGAAAGCGTCACACGTGCTATGTATGACCTGTCTTCTATGGCTGTCTGCGACAGCGATAATCTATGGTCCTGTCCACGAATCGGTTTCCGTTCCGCATCCGTTCAGCTGGATTTGAGCCTGCTCCCAGCGCCGGAAACTTCAGAAGCCGCCCTGTTGTTTACAGATGAGGATCCGTTTACGGCAGCTGCCCAATATCGCACACATCCAATAACATGCATTCCAGCAGCGAGTAGTCCTCGCACCGTCCCAATTCTCAGCAGCTTGAAATAGCTTATCAAACACCGCCGAATGAAAGACGCAGAACACCAAACAGCAGCGCTCTCAACCGAGGCGCTCCTCCGAACACCGCTCCGAGCCCCTGATGCACTGTTCCTTGGCGGCTGCCAGCAGTAAATGTTTGTTCACATCCAGATTCGTGCAACGTCACCCCGGCCAACACGCGTGCCGCCTCCTGTCAGTTGATGGCGGCACCGTGACCAAAATCTGGCCGCCCGAGCGACCAGCTGCCGCCGCTAGTCACGCGGGAGCGCGAGCTGCGCTGATTAGCCTCACAACACGTGACGCCCGGTGAGAGAACGTGGCAGGGGCGGCGGCAGTTCGGGACAGGGCAGGCATCCCGGCGAAATGTAGGAGCAACGTTCTGCTGACAGGGGGCAGAGCACGACGGTTAAAACCCCCGAGAAGGGGGGAGACAGACAAGGGATGGGGAGGCGGCTAACAGAAACTACTGACGAACAGCTCACTAGCGAGGCTGACAGGGTCGGCTGATTAAAACTGTGCGGGAGTGGGGAACGCAGAGCAGTGGACGGGCCTTCCGAATCTTTCAGGTGACACAGGCCCAGAACTGGAGAAAGGGGCGGCTCATTGAAATCGTCAAAACGGAAACAGATCCTGTTCTAGTTTTATGAAGCGCCTGAGAAAACACAAACCGGGTGATGGTAGATGTCGTAACCAAACCGTAGCAGTTCGATCTTATGTCATGTTTTTGAATTATGGGTTGAGTTTGCTAGTGTATTTTGAGCATTCTGCTGTAGGAACGACAGCCGTGTCTGCCTCCACTGGTCTGCTGTGATCCCTTGCGCAGGATTTCCACACGTGTCGGAGAAAACAGGCTAATTAGAGCCCGTATTCCCCGTGTAGGTTTATTTGTATTCCGTGCCTTCATTGTTAGAGAGTGTTGGTGAGCGTGCAAGAGGCAAACTTAGTTCTGGGCTTAGCTGCGTTAACACGCTCGATCAAATAGACAACATGCAGCAATCGATCCACGCACGGGAGTAGAATGGCGCGCCCGGGCTCGTTATCCATTTAAGATTTATTCACCTTTAGCCCCAACCATCTGACCAGAACAAGGATACCAAAGATGCAATATGACATCATCTATGAATAATCCGTCAATGTCCAAGGTTTATCACGCTTCTCGTCAAGCTCTATGCTGAAAATATTGTGGCAGTTTTCAGAAACACAATATGCACAACTGATGGTCAAGCACACATAACGCATGCACGCATTATGGTCAAGAATGATTGAGGTGATCGCTCGTGATTGATGACGCAGAAACATCGGCATGACGCGTTAACATTGCTGTTCCACAATGATGAATATTAGGGTCGATTCTACTCTTGATATATGCAAACGAATCGCCCGTATGAGTTCAAGAATTACCTGTTAATCATACGCCGGTAACAAAACGATTCTTTTTCGCCCACAGACCCACTAGAACTGCAAAATCTTACCAATCTAGAGCTGCACTCAGTCCCTGGATGGTTTGGTTCTGGTTAGCTTGGAATCAGTTGACTCAATCGTAGAATCAGTCGGCTCATTTTGAAAGAGCGGCTTAGTTAGTACTAGTGCCCTAGTTCTATTCCACATCTTAATTATTGCTGCTTGACTTACGCACACAATTTTAGTTCCCAAATACCAAAATTCGTAGCATTGCAGAAAAGAGTGGTGAAACTGAGAGAAAACGGATATATATATATATATATGTAAATATATACAACTATATAACATATATAGCTATATATACAATATAATTATATATATATATATATATATATATATATATATATATATATATATATTGCGGAAAACTTGAAGAAAAAGTATAATTCAAAAGTAACCAGATGTAACCACGTCTTTCGTAATCCAATGATTAATTAGAAAATACTGGTCTTCCCTAAACTATATGTCCGAATTACAAGAAGAAACGAAACATGGCACAGGATAAATGAACCATTATTGGACAATTATTCTGCAATCGTAACTATATTTTTCACCACATCCTGCCTGGGTGTCTAACCATGGTTATTTATTTTGTTGGTACAGTTGTTGCTGTGAGGGCAGGGTTCTATCTTTCAAACAGATAAAAAACTTATGAGCTGGATTTCATTGCATGTGGGGAATAACCTCTAAGTTACATCCATACGGTAAGTTTATTTTCCAAAGCCATTTCTGAGACACAAATTTTATCAGGGCCATCACTCAGTTCCAAATCTGATCTGGTATTCCGCGTATAAATCAATACCCACCCACATGGCTACTTCGGTCCGCCCGCAGCCAGCTTGTCAGCTTACCAGGTCAAATCTGAGCAGGTCCGGTGGTGACTCTTGCAATAAATCGACCCAGGCATGCCTTTGCGACGAAAACAGCACCCGCCTCCACCGGCTGCACGGAGCTTAGAATAAAGCCATCATTTTTTCTATCTAAGCATCACATTTAAGCTAAGAATGGGCTTGACATTAAAATCTGTGGCTTTCATTAAGAAAATCATGCAGACGGTTTAACAAGACCGCGTGTTGACCATATTTGACAGTACCGCGAGCTCAGCTGACCCGCTTCCCACTGCTCTGGCGTCGGACTTGTCCGCCCCCCGCTCTGAGATCCCTGCGTGCGCCCCTGCCGGCGCCGGGACTGCAGTCGGCGGCTATAGGCGCCTGGGGCGTCGACAGGCCGTTCCTCGGAGCCATTACAGGGCCGGCTTGTCCATCACGCCGCCGAGCGCCACCGGCCGACGGCCGCAGCCGAAGCGGACATTAACAAGAAGCATTCGCCGGGCCCAACGGCCCTCCAGTGCGTCGACAGACGTAACGAGGGGCCCGTGACGTCATCAGGAGCAACGCACTCAGGGACAATAAGCCGCCAACGGGGGGCGAGCGGGGAGGGGCAGGAAGTGTCGAGCTCTGGAGGACCCTAGGCCGGGTCAAGGTTCCCGTACCCGACGCATACAGTGATGGTGTCGGTTTTGTTTTTTGCCCCTCATACCAATACCTCGGCAGGACAGTGTGTTCGAAGACAACTTGGCACGAGTACATCACGAACCTCATCCTAAGCGATTGAGCTCAGTCACGCGACAAAGCTGAATGTGACGCCGACTTACATTGGCCATCTTTGCACGGGGACCAGCCTGCTCCTGTTCGCTTTGTTTTGAGCCCGGCTTCTGCAGCCCTGCTTTAATGCCAAACCGACGCAACCTGAAGTGCACACCGCTACACCGGCTGAAAAGCAGCCGTTACGGGTAGTGGCAGTTGCAGATACCGGCCTTAACGTACCGGTGGCCAGTATGAGGCCCACAACAACCTGAGTGGCATCGCTCAGAGCCACGTTAGCGTTTGGCTGGAGCGCGACAGCAGGAGTCGGTGTCTTTTGTGGCCTTGCTGTGGAGTTACCCAGTCTGATGGATGATTCAATTACTTTCAGGTATACTACGCTCACAACGCAGGACATGTGGCGGGAAAAACAAGGTGACGGATAAAAAAGTGGCGGGGTGCAGGTGTCCTACCATCGGACTTCGCTCACACAAAGTACCAGCAAATGTGCCCCAGCGCCATCCCCAGCAACCAATCCAGCGCCATTCCCAGCACCAGTCGCAGCACCATTCCGCAGCACCAATCCCAGCGCCATTCTAAGCACTAGTCCCAGCGCCAATCCCATTAGTCAGTCCAGCGGGCCATTCCCCAGCACCAGTCCAGCGCCATCCAACACAAAAGCCAGCCAGGCCCAGCGCCATTCCCAGCGACAGTCCCAGCGCCATTCCCAGCAATCAGTACCAGCGCACATTCCCCAAGCACCAAGTCCCAGCGCCATTCCAGCACCAGTCCCAGCAGCCAGCTCCCAACACCAGTCCCAGGCGCAGGGCCCCAGAGAAGCATCGCCAGAAGTCCCAACTCAAATCCCAGCACGAGTGTCAGCCGAACGCCCACCCGTGACAGCGGACACCAGGTCTAGGCAACGGCGGACACCCGTGACAGCGGACAACCAGGTCTAGGCAACAGCGGACACCCGTGACAGCGGACACCAGGTCCAGGCAACAACGCTGTGATGCCCTGCGACGCATCGGGACGCAAGACTCAAGTACAGCTGATGTGTCCTTCGCATGTCCTGAGGCTTACATGCACCATCGGTGCGAGGTGTCCAGATGTTTTATCGCCGCGCGGTGCATCATTGTATATATATATATAGATATAGATAGATAGATAGATAGATAGATATATATATATATATATAGATAGATAGATATATATATAGATATATATAGATATAAATAGATAGATAGATAGATAGATAGATAGATAGATATATATATATATATATATATATACTATATATATATATATATATATATATATATACATATATATATATATATATATATATATATATATATATATATATATATATATATATATGGGGCCTGGGGCCGTCACCTGCGGAGTTGTGCCGCGGGCCGGTCACGTGACGACTCTTCAGCCAATGGGAGCAAGGAAATGAGAAACACGGCCAGTACATGAAAACGGTGGGAAATCTCTGAATGCAATTAGAGTCGCGTGGTTGCATGCTTCGTGCTTGCTTTGAGTGAAGACTAAGTGTGGCCTCCAACGCAAGGCAGTGATTAGAATGTCCGTAATTACCATGAGAATATGTCATACGTCAACTGCTACGCCAGCGCCCGCCACAACACTGGTGTCCTTGGATTTATTCAAGCCGTGGCGTACATTTGGACGGCTTGCACGTGGTGAAATGAAGAGCCAGTGACCGGGCCATTTGGCCTTTATGCAAACTCGCATATAGCATTCCAGTGCCGGGATATAACCAGCCCCATATCATTTGTTCTCTTGTATATGTCAACCTACAAGCAGCAACATGAGCATCTAAAGTCACTAGTCTTGTGGTATATTTCAAGTCTGCATGACAGTTACCCTCTCCATCACTTATCCCGCCTCGTAACACTCGTCCAGATTTTTCCGCGGGCAGTTAGCTGCCAGACATATACTGCTCTGGGTAATAATCAATTAACGGATTGCCCAGCCTTGCTGTTCATCACGCCAGAGGCCGTGTCCGCAGCCACTGGGGTGCGGTTACCGCTGGTGCGTGCCCACCGCCACCTTGTGTCAACTACCGGAATGAATCGTGCCCCCGGGCTATGCTATCCGCCACGAATGACGGAGGGCCACAGTGAGCAGGAAATCACCGCACCCGGGGGCCATATTTTCGGAGCGAGGCTCGGAAACGTCGCCCGTTAAAAATTCACAGCCTCGGGCCGGCGAGCGCCGCCGAGCCTGCCCGGCCGCTGGCTGGGCATCGCCGTTGCCCCGCGCGGTTTGAGCTTGGTCGGCGAGGGGATGCAGCTTCTCGGCGGCATACACTCGGCAGTGCCACACCTGGGCGCTGCCAGATATAAAGCGATTATGGCTGGTTGTTGCCAGATCCAGTGACATAGATGTCTTGCTGTTTCGGGCCTCATCTATGAAGGAGCTTCCTTAAGAGGTTTCTGCCTCAAGCACTGATGGCCAGAGCTGCAGCTATTTGATGCATCCTGTAGTGCAGCATCCTGTGATGCATTTAAAGATGCCTTAAAACACACTGCACGCGTCCTACCTTGTTGTATAGTCCTAGTCGTTATTCTTATCAATGCAGGCTTCTATAATTTGCCAGTCATATTGCTAGCGTGCGAAAATGATAAATAAAATCGCTTGAAGTGGTTCGCATGTTTAGGAACTTTTTTCATAGCACAACCGACTCTACGGAACCAAAAACAGCGCTCGATAACACAAGTAAACGAAACTTTTCCAATGAAGCGCGGGGTGGCGATTAGTATTTAGGTGATAAACACGACTGGTGGATTAGTGCTGCTATTTTACATGCAAGGATCAATGGCACATGAATCACAAGTGATCAATGAATCGATCAATTAGCCACACCATAAATTAGTAAAGCTTCGGACGTGTTGCAACATCTCAAAATGAATATGATGTGGTGCAAACAGCTGTAGAGCTGTAATGTCAGCTGCATGAGGACTAACATATTTCCACATGCCCGCTTTCTTAAATATTTCCACACAGCGCCTTTGCTTGAATCGCTGATAGACGTTCTTATTTCGTGGTTTAAAACGTACGCTGGACGGATAAGGATACTATACACGCCCCGCCCGCACGGTTTTTTTATTAAGTAACGTCAAAACTGAACTTTCAAGCCTTTTTAGAAAATAGATTAAACGTTTCTTATGACAGGTGAATTAGACGTCAAAAAAACAAAATGCAGTGTTTTTAATGATATCCATGATCTACTGAAACGTTCTGCAGTTACCGCCCTAGCAAAGTCAGAGCACCCGTGTACCACGCCCCAGACCAACCGCGAAACCAAAAGGCGTCGAAGAAACTAAAATACAGTGCTTTTGATGACGTTCACGATCTTCTGAAACGTTCTGTAGTTACCGCCTAGCAAAGTCAGAGCACCCGTGTACCACGCCCGCCGACCCGACCGCTTCGACACACGAGCGTTCCGCGCCATGGGAACTGCCCCTTCGCACGAAGACATGCTCGGGCCGCACAACGTCCATTTACGACGCATTTTTCTTATAATGATTTTGTCAATGAACGGGCCTTTTGCTCATCTCGGCCTTGAACACCACCATACCACGTAATGACCTACCAGATGGGGCTGTTGGGAGCGGAAAACCAGAGGACGGGGCTGTTGGAAACGGGAGCACCAGAGAACGGGGGGCTGCTGGGAGCGGAACACTATAGGACGGGGGGCTGTTGGGAGCGGAACACCAGAGGACGGGGGGCTGTTGGAGGCGGAACACCAGGGGGCAAGGGGCTGTTGGAAACGGAACACCAGGGGGCAAGGGGCTGTGGAAGCGGAACACCAGGAGGCAAGGGACTGTTGAAAGCGAACACCAGGGGTCAAGGGACTACTGGAAGCGGAACGCCAGAAAGCAAGAGGCTGTTGAAAGCGGAACACCAGGGTTCAAGGGACTGTTGGAAGCGGAACACCAGAGGGCAAGAGGCTGCTGAAAGCGAAACACCAGGGGCAAGAGGCTGTTGGAAACAGAGCATTAGCGGGTACGATAAGGATAGAAACAAAACCAGAGCCGCAAAAATGTCATACATTTGTGACTTCTGATTTACAGCTCAGGCACATGGAAGCTTCACCTCGTCCAGGCGGCGTTAGCTCTGTAATTTTGGGTACGTACGGGAATGCCGGATGTAATGCATTTATGCGGAGGCAAATGTAATTCGACGAGTAGGCAATTACTTATGCCGGGCGATTTGTATCCTTACTCGGCCTGATTACTACATATGACCCTGGCAGTCATTATACAAACCCTTTGACTACAAAATAAAGTTTGGCTGATAGCTATGTTCATCGTGCTATTTCGGAGCTAACCTCTCTGTAATTGTGTGCATTATGTTAAAATTGATAGCCTTTAGCTTAAGCTCCGTTTATCGTTCCCTTCGAGTTCAATGCAAGTATAGAGCCCGAGCACAAACGCTGCTTTGGAGACGAGCGGCATCAGTTGGGCCGTCTCACCACACTCTGAAACTGGCATTGACTACGGTCCAAGTTAATCTTGTTTTACCTTGAATCCCTGCAAGGATTTTCAACCCTCCCCTTGATAGGACGGGAATGAAACTCCCCAAGGTGTTCTTGGGACATCTCCCTGACATTCGTGCAATCGCGTCCATATTTTTGGTAGTCTAACCGACATGCACTTGCGCGTGCTTTGACGCCTAACAGCACATATCTAGCCTTTCCTGGTTTCTGCGTAGCGACGGTCTTTTAGGGACATCGTGGCGGTCCACGTCCGAGGCGGGCGGCAGTGTCAGCGGACGAACCTGCCGAACGTGTGCGGCGGGTCAACGCTGCTACTTTAAAGGAACCCCACCATATAGATATGCTCTCAAACACACACAACTACAGGTCAATGTACTAAAAATTACGCAAGGTACACGTCTGTATAATTTTCACATTGCTACATAACATTACATGGATATTTGCGATTAAAGCTAAAATAATTCCATCCCACGAAAAAAGACCCTTGGCCGGGCATAAAGGATGAGTAGTTTGGACTAGCACATAACAACTAATTAGCCAATCAGGAGGTCTTGCTTATGACCAATTCACTACTTTTCTGCCGGGACTCATCTTTGTTTTAGGAGTAGGCGTATCGTAACAATCCGCGCCCTAGTCCCTATCAGTCCGCGTCATGAAAACAGCGGGTCGGGGCGAGGCTACTTATGCAGCAATTTGCATGTTGCATGCGTTGCACACATTAACGCTTAAAGTTAGCATAAACTGACGTCGGCATGAGTGTGTGTTTGACTTTAATATCGAATGTTTGATTGTGGTTAACAACCGACGTTGATTTTTGTATTGCTGACCTCGCTTGACACTACATTATCCTGAACTATTGAACTAATACCGATGGGTACTACTCTGCGGCGTAGCATTCAAAAGATCATGGACCGGTGTTATCCTATGGAAAAGGGCCACTGTGCGCAAAGACAGCGGTCAGGACGTGTGCAAGTGTACCCCCTATCCATCCTCCGGGAATCTCATGTGACACCGCAGGGCACGTGCTAAGAAGCCCGCGCAGTCTCAGCTGTCGTGCTTGGAAAGCACCAGCATGGTTGCACTAAGATACACCTCGCGCACCATGCAGGACGTACTCTCAGCGTGCTGTACGTGAGACCGGCAGGCTACCTATTGCAGCCTGAATAGGTATCGCGTTAGTCTCGTCCGGCGGTGCCGATTGACAAGAATCCGCATCCGAGCGGAACACATCGGCTGCAAGTTGTCTGGTTGGAAAACTTTCCAGTTGCTTATATGAGCGACAAACTTGGAGAGGAAACCGAGTGAGACGATACTTACGGGGCTATAAATATGTTAAGAATAAGAATATCTCTGAGTTTATGGGATGTCGCGAGCGGGAAATCGCCCTTGCGATATTCTACGAAACGAAGATTGCACGCTAGCTTTACGACGTCTGATAACATATGGCTGCGATGGGCGGCTTATTATACGTGTGCTACGGTGCACAGGGCTACGTAGCTGTGTTTTGATATCCTTTTGGTTGTCATTCTCCTTGTGCTGCTCTTTAACCCTGCTTCATATGATATCCTCCGCTTACGTCACCGGTGACAGTTTGCTTGTCTTTTCAGGGGGGAGGGGGGGGGGGGGGGTTCACGAAGCAGATAGGATGTTTTGTGTTTGTGGCATCCATGAGCGCTTTCCGATGCCTGATATTTCCATCTCACTTGCCACAAAAAGGCAAATGTTCCCAAACGAGAGTTTCCGCAACAATGCAAGCTAGTTTTGTGTTCAAAGCTTGCTCAATTCCACTACCTGACGTAAGAATGACAACTATCAATCGACTTGCGCCTTCTTCCCCCTCCCCCCCCCCCCCCCCCCTCCTATCGTAAGACAGCAACACACTGGCAAGTACGCAAAACTTCTTCTCCGATCCCGTCATTCCACTGGTGAAGCTGACCCGCTTTAAACCTAACCCGGCTGCAGCGTAAGTCATTACGTCCGGACCCGATTGTCGCCGCCGAGCAAATCGCCGGCCCGCTGCAGCGACGCGGCGCCACCAAACGCAGGGCTGCCACCGGCCCGCGCGCCGGCACACAAACACCGCCATCAATTCAGCACGGCGCCTATATATTCGTCAGGTGCTGCACCTGTTCATTTGGCGAGATCAGCACTGTCGCAACTTAGCATCGGAATGGCCCCCGCTCGCGGTGCGGCAGCGCCGCGCTCTTTATTGATCTCGGCGCGAATGCGACCAGGGATTTGTAGCTTGCCGTGCTTTAAGCCACTGTTTAGAGACCTGCGATATACGTAATTCCACAGCAAGCGTTTAGGCCGAAAATCGTACAGGTCGGATTCATCTAGGCTTATAATAGACACTTACATGCACTGTAAACAATATATGCATAAGCAAAATACTGCGTGAGTTTCCTTCCAAAATGACAGAAGCTTGTTTTCGTCCGTGATAGGAGCATTTCACTTTATTATAGAGCTTATAAAGGAGCCAGGAATAAAATTGAATGAAGGTGTTACCATTTAAATATCGGCAGTGTAACATAAAATTAACTGTTGCTTAGCAACGGCTCATTCATGTCAATACTGCGATGTCAGAAAAAAAACATCACAGCATATGTGACGGAGATAAGAAACTACCAGATCACGACACTCGTTAAGCCGTTATCATCACATGAGCCATCTGCGTCCATGGTGAACACTCTCTGATGATTGCTGGAACAGTGAGCTGAGAAGTCCATACACAAATGAGGCTGAAGGGTTTTCAACAAGTTTGATATTGCCAAGCACCGGTGAGAAGTACCGCTTATGTTCGGCTAAGCGTTGTTGAGTTTCCAGCCCGAGAGCGCCCACAACGCCGAGTATCCGAAAATTAATACACGTTTCCAATTGCAATCGTAGATTGTAATGCCATCATGATAAAAATCATGGCTGAAGTGATTTATCTTATAATCCAGTATAAGAACGTTGGCCCTGCATCAAAACAAGGTTCACGAGTGGTACTGCATAAGGGCAGAAATAAATTTGACCGTCATAAGATCTTTTCCACTCGGTCAAAGACATAAATAGATAAACCGATCTGAAAAGAATTACACCATTATTTTTCACTGAATTAAGGCACATTGCCTGGTAACCTTGGCGAAATTACGCATGCTGTTTCCGTTTCGCTGCGTGCGAATACAAGCCTAGCTCTCGAAGACTTCAGTGATAAAAAACATGCACTTCAGTTTCTCGGAATACATGCCCAACACAACCTCCCAGAAAATGACGCGTCTTCACGTCAGACGCTTTTATGATGCGATGAGCCACCGAAAATTTTTCAAAATGTGCCTTTGGATGTATAGTATGTACTTAATACTCTGACTAGGAAACTATTGTTTTCGTGGAATTCTATTAACACGCTATAAGTAAGGCATATGTGTCCAACTAGGAATAAGTTTGTTTATATTAAGCAAGACCCTTCACAGACATTTATCCATCCCAAGCCTTCAGTTCAGCCAAGTTATAAGACAATTTCATGTTGTCAATCAGCAATGTGCATCGGTCGAGACGTTGGGTGCCGGCTGCCATTATTGTGTACATTGATGCTGTGTGGACCAAGGTGGGCTGTGAGGATTATTTTATTCAAGGATCATTCATCTTGGGTCATGCTAAGGTTTGTAGACCGTAAGCTCGGTAAGTACCGTGAGCAATCTCTACAAGTACTATAAGTAAGCTCTGTAAGTACTGCATGCCTATGAGCAGGGAGCTTCATGAGGGTATAGGAGGATATAATTTTGTAGGATATAGAGGAATGTTCTCAGTTTTGTTTTGTTTTGGGTTCTAAAAACGTTTGGTGTCAAGAGGTCTGGCATTGTACCTGTCTATAAAAACATGATCTTGCTTGTAGCCAGCTGACCGCATTTCATCAAATAATACGTCTTTACAAACATGTTTTAAAATATCTGCGAAACTATTGCCGAAAATCGCTAAGAAAAGGTGCGGTGTTAGAAAATAAGTGCTGAAAGTCTTGAAAAGTTTTACACTGTAATCCGTCATGAAAACGGCCACTGTGTCTTTACTTCACACTTGCAGACCTCACAGAAATGTCAGCGGGCCGTCTCACATGGTGACTCGGCGGCGTCCGACCGCGTCCTCAGCGGTCCGGCATCGCTCCGAGAGCGTCAGGCGTCGCTCCGAGAGCGCCAGGTGTCGCTCCGAGATCGCCAGCGCGCCGCCCCCGTCCGCCGCCGACACCGACGGCACACTGGCGTCGCGCCGCCGACGGCGCCGACGGGGGCGGCGTGCGCGGCGCGAGCGGCGGCAGCTGCGGCAGCGGCCAGCGGCGTCCGATCCTCGCACGGCGGCAGGCAGGGCTCAGTTAGGGCGCCAGCAGGGCTGTCCGACATACGCGTCACGGCTGCCGCGTCTCGGTCAGCTACGAATGATTGCGCGTTGTGATCAGATGTCAGTTTAGTAAAGGAAAGCCAAGATGTACGCCGTTTTAAAACCACGTCGCCTGGAGTGCGGGCAACGAGACACAGACCTATCCTGTGGTAGATCGTGCAGAACAAGCACATGTAGGCAAACGTTGCAAATATATCTCCCTTTTTCTGATGACTAGGAGAAGTGGGTGAACTCAACAGTGGGTTTCCGGCCCAAATTACGCACATTTCAATTTACAACAAAGCAAATCGTAACTTCTCTTTTGAAACGGACTGCGATGGTGTTTAAAATTGGCGTCGGGTGTGGGGCGGGAGAAGATTGGTTGAAATCAGCGGATAGATCTGACGTCGCATTTGGTTTGATCATTTTCTATCGCGCTTCTCAGTTCCCCGGCCGGTTGCCCGGCAGTGTCTTGCTTCCGGCAAATAGGTGTCGGCTTTGTGGTTTTTTCAGGAGGGTGGGACAAGGCTACGGTGAAACAGGTCAAATGAGTTGAGCAATTGGCGTGGGTATATTGTTTTCCAGGAAGCGATGCTGTCGTTAACCGGTTGTCCATGACGTCAGGTTGTCAGTTATCAAGTTGTCATGCCGCCTCCTCGGTGTGGGAGAATTATACTGAATTTTTTTTTTCGTAAAATTCGTAATCCAGCGGCACCACGTGCGAGCTCCAGAGCGAGCGCATTGCTTGGCCCAGCCGAAATGTAAAGGTCACCTGGCAACTGGTCAACGAGGGTCAACCCAGGCCCGGGGCGGCCGCGCCGCAGCATTGCGCGGCACGTAAGCCCTCCGTGTTCCAGTCTGGCGAAACGGCGAAGACGACATCATCCGTTGAACTAGATGGCACGACTTAGGTGGTAGGTTCAAGATACACGCGACAAGCCATGCATAGCACTCGATGCCCAAAACCACCCATGAAAACCCTTCGGAAGAAATTGAAGATAACAAATTAATAGCTTAGAGTGATTTCTAATCATCTCGATAGCACGCACACCGTACTTAGAATGTAAATAGGCTTGAGCGTTTCTAAACCGAGCAAAACATCCACGATTTAAAAACTGTTTATGGTCACTATTCACGACACCGGTTATCTCGAAAACAATTATCGTATTTTTGCACACTTCAGTACATCAACCTCCCATTCAAGCTCGACTTGGATATTGTTTATCCGCCGTCTTTAGCGTCCAACTAAACCCATTTCCCGTCAATATCTTCTGCCATTGGCCCGTTACTCTCAATTTCAAGCCGGTTCCCCAGCCGATCGCATCAGCCCACTGCCAGATCGCGGTTGTTTATGAGCGCAAACACGGGATTTACGCAAAGCCAAAGCTTGACAGTGCCCCCGAAGCTCTTCTGCTGGCGTCGTTGTCCGCGGCGGCCGTGGCCTCGCGCCGGGCGTAAATCAGCGTACGCCTCGCCGCACAAGAGCCGGCTGAGGGTCCTGCTGGCGATGCGCGGTGGCTGGTGCGGCCTCGAGCTGCACGTGGGGCTGTTCAGAACACGGCTCAGAACACGGCTCAGAGGACTGCTCAGAGGTCTGCTCAGAGGCCGCCCGTCAGACTGCTCAGAGGACTGTTCGTCAGACTGCTCATATGACGACTTGTCAGACTATTCGTCTGACTGTTCAGAGATGCTCGCCAGACGGCTCAGAGGATTGCTCATCAGACTGTTTAGATGACTGCTGGTCAGACTGCTCAGAGGTGCCGTATCCCCTGGGATGAAGCGGACTGTATCGTGGTCGTCTTCGCCGCTGAGGTACAGGGCGTGCGCCCTCTTCCCGCAGAATGGCCCAGCCCAGTTAACGAGAACACTATGTACACACTCCCTTCTCTCAGAGCCGAGGACACACTCACTAGCTCAGAACCGAGGACCACACTCGGTTCTGAACTAAAAAAGGTCAGGGTCGACGAGCATAGGCTAGTGGGGATGGGCTAGCTTATCGGTAGGTACCGTTGTGCACATGTCGGAGTTGTCATCTCACCAGTGCGTCCATGGTCTCCCAGGGTCTGAGCTCCGGATGACCATCGCCAGTGCCTTTGCCCCCTCCCTCCTGGCGACAGGGCCAATCATGTTGCTTTACGGAGTATGGGCGCCCAAATCTTCGGTTTTGCACCCTTCCTCTCCAAGATACCGGTTTGGAATCCTCAGATCATCACTCAAACCCTGGCGGTAAGCGTCTGACCACTCGGAGCGGGAGGATAAAGGGAAGGGAGGAAGAGAGCTTTTTGAGTCCCGAATATTTCGCTTCCCCACGGTCCTCACGTTCATTTTTGTAGGGAGCTCTTGGGGAGTTCTTGGCCTGCACAACGCCGGTAGTGCGATATTAAGCCAATCTGGTGACAGCCCCCCCCCCCCTCTCCCTTCAAAACCTAGCCCTGACGTCACCAAGCACGCGATTACTCGACGATGGCACTGTCGGCAGCAGCTGAGATGCACTCGCACGTGCTCGCCGACATCGGGCACCTCGCTTGCGGAGATGCGTGCGCGGGTGGGACCGCGTGGTTGCGCAATGTGAATGATGGCATCTGTCCCCAGGAAGATAAACGGGACAGCAGAGAGAGGTTTACAAGTGACGGGGGAGCGAGCGGCGGCCCTAACGATATGGAATGGATTGCTGGACTACTTTACACGCATGCGGAGTACAGAACCTCTTACATTCCTTCCGTTGACCAAAAATGATGCTTGAAATTTTCCGGAAACGCGTTCGCTGATGTTGGACAACTCAATGTTTCAAGATTTGGACGTTGTTGCGACGACAGTTGCTATTTTGCTAAGAATGTGTTATGGTTTTTGGTGAAGGCTTGAGCTTTGAAGCTGCCTACCTGTTACAGTACGATAACACACAGCAGCCTCAATAACTCACTGGTACAATGGCAAAGTTTGAAACTCCCATTGGTCCTCGCAATAAACTTTGGCTGATTTAACAGACAAAAGAATAACTCATTTGGTAGACGCTCACCGCAAGGCAAGGTTCGTTGCTTGCGCTTTCGCTTCAACCTTAGTGGTCTTTTTAAACTTTGTTTAAAAAGTTTTTTAGCATTGCATCACCGGACAATTCATATGCTACAAATATTTCAAGGTACCCTGATGATTGCGGTTGATAGGCTCGATGACATCGCTTAATGGTGACTGGTGCTGTAGCAGGGTACTAACCTACACTTCGAATACCATCCGTTCGATTGGAAGTTGCTGGTCAGGAACACGTCCAATCAGGTATTTACCGGGCACGTGGCAATGGTTACTGGACAAGGTCCCTCAGTGGCCACCGACCTCCACATCGCACACAGTACCGACTGCAAGTGGTACTACCTGTCCAGGTCAGGTCAGGCATACACGCTCATCTCAGTCTTTATCGCATAAATAAAAGAGAATCCGAATAACATCAGCGGGTAGCCGGAGAGCACTGCAAGACGAGAACAGGCTCGTGTTTTACGTGCACTTGCTTGCATTGCTACAACTCCGCATATTTTTCATTTAGCAATACCCGCATATTTTCATTACAATTGGCCGTCACCTTGAGGGTCGAGGTCCAAAGGCCATAACTGTGCGTGCTGCAGTATCCTTGGACATTCAGGATGAATTCTTTGTGACCCATTGGGCGAATCTGTACGTCATGCTCTGGCAAGCCAAATTGCGACTGCTGCTTACTACAGGGCGCCGGCTTTTTCCTTAAATAAAGAAGACGAAGAAGAAGATGCATTCCTCAGCCTACGATGATAATTTGATAAAGGCCGAACAGCGTCGATGGAACGAGGCTCGACGACCATTTGGCGTCGTTCTCACCTCCCTACCCCTCCCCACCTCCTGGCGCCTGCCGCCATTCTCATTAGCACATGGAACAGATTTGGAGCCTCAGCAACGGTGCCAGGCAGTCGATCTATCATCATAATTGACAGACCACACCGGAATTCTCTGTCAGGATCTTGGCAAATCCTGTGATGGTCGGCGTATCCTCAATGAGGAACATTGGTGAGGTGAGGGGGGGGTGGGGGAACTTCACGTGACGATCTGTGGAACTTTCTCTGGGGGGGGGGGGGGGCAGAAGTTCACAAACTTGCGTTACACAGTCATTATGGATGTCATGAAAGTCGGAATGTTTGTTACCCTTTTGAGATGCCGGCGCAGGCGCGGCTAAGCTATGCCTGTAAGATATATTAGCATTACTTCTTTAGCAGTTAAAGACAGCGAGCTCTTCCAAAATTTCAGGCCGCAGCCCGGCCCGCCCAGAGCAGGTAAGGACCCAGCGAGCAAAAGTCCGTAAAAGCCCACATCCTGACCGTGAACTACCCGAAATCATCAGCTCTTATGCAATCTCTAGCTTGCATCTTTATAAATTTTAGACCTATAGACAAAATGTGCATGCACATCAGTGCCACCTGATGCGCAGCTCTGCTTACCTTAGACCAGGAATGTTGCTTAGAGCACCGCACCTGGCTTTGAAGGTTCTATAGCACTAAATAAGTATCTTAAACACTGTGATGACAGTTTCTGACAACAAATGGGAAGGAAGAGCGTCGGATTAACATGGTTACTCACCAAAACGTACCAGTGTTTTCGCTCTAGTGCCTGGGTCTCAGAAACAACAGCCCAGGCTTTCAAACTTGCCAACATTAACTGATGACTTTGCACTGACGAAGAGAAATGCTGGATATTTCAAATCGTAGGAATTTTCGTCAGTTCAGTATGCTGGAAACGAGCACAATAACATAGAGTACAAGGAAAGTGGAGACATTTGGTATGTGACACTGCCACTAAAATCAACATTTTCTCTCTACCTAGCCGATATCATTCAAATGCGTCGCAATAGCCTCAATACTGCAACCCACATTCAAAAGCAAATGCAGACTCTCACATGTTGTTTTGCCGCCCGTAAGTAGATACATCATGCCACAGCACGGAATGAATACTGCATGACAGCTTTGGAATGATCCACGTTTCCCTTTATCGCTGTCGGTGCTTCCCCTCAGGACCACCGTCGCCGCAGCAGTTATGATCTACGAACAAGGATGACAAGGATATCAATAATGTTGCACCCAAAAATGCCCTGTTGATGTCATTGATGTCAATGATGTCACCCAAGTGACATCACTCACGCCTCGCAACAGCACAAAAAGCGAAATGTTGCTCATGCTTAGTCATGCCAGTAATGCAAGTGCTGCGAGCACGTGTTAGAAGTTAACCGCGGTGCGTTTGAAGCATACGACCTTGTCGCTGATGATATCACAGCCTTGCCTCTGATAAGATTCTATAGATCTGGACACCCTGGGCTCATGGTGACATGCTTTACCCCGGTAGACGTCTAGGTTTTTCATGTATTTTTTTCTGAGCGAACTCTCGTTTTTAGGTTGGCGACCTTTTATGCGTTGCTGCGGACTTTCTGATTTGTGTGTGATCCGTGCCTGCGCGTACGCGCAAAGTCTGAGTTTGACGCACGTGCTGCGCCGCGTTGCAGGCAAACGCGGCGGCACAGCGTACATCCGCAGGGGCAGCTGTTTCTGTCGCGCCGCGCGGTGAACGCGTCAATGCAACGGAAGGGGAGGAGCTGCGGAAGGATGCGAAGCCGATAATCGTGGAACTGTTTTTGTAAAAATGGTCGACCCGTTCAAAGTACTTTGACTAATTAACTTTTATCAAATAGTAGTTGGAATCGGCAAAAATTGACAACAACTGGGAGCAAATATCACCTCTCAACGTTTGTCCCTTCCGGTTTTTGTTTAGATCATAAATTAGCATCATCCTGTGAGGGTGTTGCTGCTGTAAATGCGTAGAACAGGCCACATATTGCCAATTCCATCCTCTGCATGACTGGATAAAGCAGGCTATTGATATATTCAAGGAGAAATAAATGACATAAAACAACAATGACATCGATCGCTTTCACCGATAATGCATCAACATCGATCTCTCAAACATTGTACCATGCAAAATGTGCCACCAGGATTTTTTACACGCCAAATCGTGAAGAAACGAAAAAGCAGAGAAGCGGACCGCTATGAGAGCTCCTGGACAGGCGGCAGATTTTGTGATGGGAACGCCTAATAACGAAGAGCCACGTGAACTGGCCCCTGTCGTCTGCGCCAATGTTGCCATGCGATCATTTGACGATCTGACATATTCTCTCATCCATCTTTCATTGTCACTCTGATGATGACGTGATCCTTCCGAATGACCTTTTATCGGTCAACAGTCTCATTATCACAGTCTCGTTTACCACTCTGCGGTCATTTAGCATGTTCCTGAGCTGTGAATGCTGTGAATAAGTTATTTTCGCAGTTTGCGACTCTGCCCGTATCCCTTGCAATATTCCATATGTCTCGGGTCTATTGATTCGCCCTTCGTGGTAGGAAATGCACACTTGGCCCTGACCGTGTGTGCCTTATCGCCTCGTCGGCAACAATGCCCGTTATCCGCCACGGACGCGAATATTCACTCGGACCCATAAGCACGGACCCTCTCTCCCGTCTCTCCCGTCCTCGCCTCGACAGCCAAACCCACACGCACACCCCTCTCTACCGTCCTCGCCTCGACAGCCGGACCCACAAGCACACCTCTATCTCCCGTCCCCGTCTCGACGGCCGGGCCCACAAGCACACCCATCTCCGCCCCCGCTTCGACAGCCGGGCCCACAAGCACACCCATCTCCCGCCCCCGCTTTGACGACGGACCCACAAGTACACCTCTCTCCCGTCCCCGCCTCGACAACCGGACCCACAAGCACATCCCTCTCCCGTCCCCGCCTCGACAGACGGACCCACGAACACAGTCCCTCTCTCGTCCCCGCCTCGACGGCCGGATCCACGAACACACACCCTCTCCTGCGTCCCCGACTAGACAGCCGACTCCACACTGTCAGCGGCGTCCCCCTGCGCCGCACACACCGCCGCCCCTGCATTGATTACGTGGCGAAGCCGCCGCCACCGCCGGCCGCCGCCGGGGGGGGGGGGGGGGGAGGGGGTCGCCGGGCCGCGGTCACACGCCATCAATCTGAGGCCTGTTTGTGTCGGGGTCGGCCCGGGCGGCCGCCTGCCACCTGACAGTGCCGCCCAGCGCGGCTCGGGTGGCACGGCACGACGCGGCGGCGGACGGCAGGGGGAGCGGCTGATCGCACCGGAGCTGACAGCCGCATCGAGCTTCGATAGGATTGGCGTGGTTCGTTTCTGACGTGGTGGTGATTCGGTATCATGTGACGATGTGCTGTGATGAGCACGATATGCCTAGTGCTCAAACGTCATTGATATGCTATGTGCGTAGAAGTACATTCGTGCGCCCACGTCCACAGCCGTAGAAGGCACGTCAGTCGTTTTAAGTACGTGACCTCGTTTGAATTCCTGTGCCATCGTGGTGTGTGGTATGCAACACACACTTGAAGATGCGTAGCTCGTTTTGCATTGTCAACAAAAACAGCGAATCATCCCTGTACTTAGCTGGAGCTCTAGCAGAAAGTGAGTTGTTACCTTTTAAGGAGTTTTAGTTGGAGGTGACGAGTGTAAATGGACACACACAAATATGACCAAGCCCACACGTTATGGGTGTGTAGACAATGGTACACCCACACATTACCCCGTTACTGATCCAATTTTTCTGGTTTGTATTCTGGCTTTACAAAAGCCGCGCGTACCATTCAGCGCCGCCGGCTGGCCGAGCCGGCTGGAGACCCGTGCCCCCTCCCCTTCCCCGCGCCCACTCATCTGGCTGCGGTGCTCAACCGCCGCCCGGCGGCGTCGTCATCAGAGGCGGCGTGTCTGATGACGGTGTCACGTGGCGCGTCCACCGTCATCTGTCACCTGTGACGGCCGGTCCCGGTGGTCCGTCGTCCAGCCGCCATCGATCACGGAGCCGGCAGATGCGCGGCGGGGCGGCCTACATGGCAGGCGACGCTGTCCAGGCTGTTCCGCTGACAGGCCGCGACGCTGCGCGCCAGAGGGTGGTGCCGGTTTGCCGACAAGTGGGCCGACAGGGGAATGCCATCGGGCTATATCGAGGTACTGGATAGAGTGGCTGATACGGTAGATGTCGCTATCGCAGCCGAATTCGCCGGAGGCGAACACATCTCGTGGCATCGCGATGCGGCAAGGATGCGTCACTGATCGGGCTGCACTACCGGACAAGCACGTACTACTGGAGCGGCCAGGCTGCAGATGCGATATTTTGGACACCGAACGGGTGGGGATGTTTGAGGGAGCTCTGCGATGTGCCGCCAATCAGCGTGTCGCTGCTGTCTTGTCCCCCAATAGCTTGCAAGCTTGAATAATTTCGGCCCATTCAGGCCGTCGGTCCGGCCTTCATGGGTTTACCACAAATAATTTTCGCTTTTTATGAATTGATCGCTACAGCCTGGAAGAATGCCTACGGACCGTCTCGTCCTGACGGGGAACGAGCAGCAGCTCAGCAGCCGTCTGGCCGTGGTAGAACCGCAGCAGCCGGACCGCACCGCCTCCGCACCACCTGCCCCCCCCCCCCCCCGCTCCACCCGTGTGAGATGCCGTTTGGCAGCGGATCAGGCCTGTGATGGATGATGCCCGGTTTTACCCGCCGCCCGGCCGGCCTGTTTGTGTAATGGCGCCAGCCAGCATTGATTACCGTTTACGCGCGGCGCGGGCGGCCGAGAGGATCCGCTGGCTGACGACGGACGGCTGTTTGTGCAGCGGCGTCCGAGTGACAAGGGGGTGGCAGGGGTGCTGCTCCTCGCCCCGACGCTGAAGGATGGGCGCGGGCCGCACGGCGCGTCGGACAGATGAACTCCAGATCGAGGGGGCTGCGGGTTCGATTCCCGTCTCAGAACTTCCACGGAAACTGTGCGGGTTCAGTAAGGTGCGGCGATGCTGCTGACGGCAGCGATTGGACGTTCCAGCGGAAAACCTAATAACTGTGACCAGTCAGATGAAACGCAGCGAAAAGTGTGGTAAGCTGGCGGACGATGTAAAAGCGCCTTGCTCTTGTGTAACAGCGAAGTGGTGTGCCTCAGGTGGATGGCGGCCGGTGCGTCAACTCCGTGCGGACGTCAGGGGGTGTGAGCCACCCGTAGGGGTCGGTAGGTCGGTGGGACCTCAGGTAGGTAGGTCGGAATGTCGGTAGGCTATTCATGAACGCAAGGGACCGATGCACATGGGTGTTGTTTTGTTGTCAAAGTTTTGTTGCCGCGACATTCCACAGCCGGCGTCTACGACTGGGAAGAAGGCGGACCCTCGGCATGCTCACTCATGAGAGCCTTTGCACAGCTTTTGCTTCCACCAGTCCAGACGAACAGACCGTTTCATCTACTTTCATGAGCTTGAGTCTCGCCAGGCCTGAGTTGACTGGCTCTGGCCTGCAGCGTCCGGACCTGAGCATAATTAGTCGTCATCAACGCCTCAGTTTTGTGCGACCACGGCTGCCGGCCACCGGGCCGCAGAGTTGGGGGTCGGCCAACAGGCTCCATCGTCATCACCTCATCACCCCTCCCCCCTCCCCTGTGGTGCCTGGCACGGAGGTGTAGTGGAGAGGGGAGGGACGTGGACGGCGTCGTAGTTACAGTTGGGAGCGGCCGTGCGAGCGTTGCATGACGCTCCAGAATATCCAGCAGGAATGAGGTCGCATGCTTCCGTGAAAAGGGCTGTTTCCGAGCCTATGAGGTTAAGGCTGGCAAAAGCCCTCTGCTCACTGTGATACAACAGAGTGCTGTCCAGTAGCACACAACGCGAAAAGTGTCTTTCGTCTATCCTGTTCACTTGAGGACTAAGCGTCAGTCATGGTGATCGAACTTGCCGTTCAATTCATCCATAAATTGTTTCGTTGATGCGGTATAAGATGAAGTCTCACTGTTTAACAGTGGATTGATGAAATGGCGACATAGGACCACAGTGATGCGCATGTGAACGCCAACAATATCATACGAAGGTTTGCTTCTCCTCGTGTCCACTCGCCCACCATCTGCGGTCCTGGAACGCGCGGTCCATGCTTCTTGTCTATTCCGGTGATCAGGTAACACGATAGCCCCGCCGACTCAGGTTATGGTCTTTTCGTGACGATGACTCGCTTCGCCCTGTCTCTTTGAGCTTCGCCCTCCAATGCAACTTGAGGCTCGGACGTTTCCGCCGTGCATGATTCAGAAGCTATTAATTAGTGCCTTTGTGGGCTCCCGCTTCAAATAAAGCCGTCGCTGTCTGCTGTTGGTCATTATAAATTCGGACGACGAGCCGGACGGCCGGTTGGCTGCCCGGATTCCTAAGTCCTTACACTCGGCGGGAATATTAATGAGACAGGTGTGCTGTTGTTGCTCGACATTATTGAACCAGTAGGAGCTGTGGCCGTTGCCGATGCGTAGTGGCGCTTCGAAAAGGATCGGGAGCTGTGAGAGCGCATTGAAGCCCTGACAAGATAGGGCCTCGCCTCGATAGGGCGCTCAGTGCGGGCAGTGCAGGTTGATTCCTTCTGTGCACAGCAACGTGATGACAGTGTCCAGCAGCCAGCTGGGGAAAATACGGCGAACCTGCCACCAGGGTACTTGACGGATTTCATTTTCAGAAAGCGGTCCAGTCCAGTCCAGCTAGTCCATATCAAATCCAACCGCCAGTCTACCTGCTTTTCCCAGATTGTTCAACCCAGTCCGGTTCGGTCCCGCTTAGCAGAATATTTTCTCAAGTCCACACGTCCCGTTTTGCTTCCACTGAGCGGACTTTTTAAATTTCAGTAGTAAGTTTGGTTCATTTCAATACCTTAAATTTTCCTTAGTTGCTTATTTTCATTGGACATCATGTGCAAAAGGTTGCTGTAAGCCAGTGGAAGCTAAGATACTTAAAACAGCTTGTTGTCTGTTGGGATTGCAATGTTGCATGAACATCAAAACAAACAAGTTTCATTAAATTATTAATAATATCACCAGTATCTTGACCAATGATTCACAGGCACCACTACAATGCACGCGCCAGAGTCGCTTCTGGTCTCAATAACACAAAATGCATCAGCGCATTGTCTAATAATTTCAGACTCTAGGTTAAGTGAAACATGTCTTCACATACCACTCGACAGTGTCAGCAGTAACTAGTTCACAAGCTCAGGATGACGGCCACCTAGCGCGCTCTCTGAATAAATAAAACGACCCCCGCACTTCGTATATGGTAATTCATGTGTGTGTGACCTTTCTCGGACACACCAAATTTTGAAACGACCTCAACTGCGACCGTTATTTCCCGCTACATAACCTGCTGCGTCAAAACTACAAACAGCGCGCGCAATTGTCCACTGATATCACGCAGGTGGTGACCTGCCGGCCCAGCTGCCCAAATTTTTTAAATCCAATTTTCTGATTCCAGTTCTCCTGAATAGCATGGATTGCGGATGAATCCTCCCAGAGGATTCATCCACAATCCGCGGATTGATCCAATCCGTTTAGTGCTTTACCGGAGATCGCCATTTGCCCTGAAGGTCAGCAGATATAGACGCATCAACATTCATCCATGCATGCATAGATCATGTATCTTATCACATCCATCGCATCTTTGCCCATATTGATATACTAATATATCTTGATATTATCGTTATTCATCTGTATGCTATTTGTATGCATCTTTAGCCCACTTTCCTCCGTGCTGTGCTATTTTAATCTGTCCGTATTTTGTCTCAAAATGCATTTACGTTATCTTAACACATATTAGTCACGCAGCTTACGACGAACGCTGAGTGTGGTACAAGCAAATGTTTGCTTTCGAAATTAACGCACAAAGCTACATTGAGCTTATCAGAATAGCTCTGAGATGGATGCGTTTTGCCTATCTGCTTTATGAAATAGACTTAAATGCAGGCACCACCGAGATTCGAACTCGGGATCTCCTGTTTACTAGACAGGCGCTTTAACCAACTAAGCCATGGCGCCGATAATATGTTGTTAGACACGCGACCGAGAAGAAAATCGCCATGTGACCCATATCCAGCTCTACATATTTACCTGTTGGCCATTTTTTGTCAGTTTTTTCCACAAGTAGCTTCTGCCTGTTAGTTGGACCGTTGGAAACGGTCCAAACCGGCTGGCAGGAACCGTGTCAGTCGGTTACTGGCAACTCTAGCACTTCCACTTTGGGGGTTGCCGTTGACAGTAAAGGTCAATACGGCCAGTCTAGAGACGGAACTTTTTCCAAAATGTCAGCCTCCTGCACCTCCAGGCTGTACAAAATGTCAGCCTCCTGTACCTCCAGGCTGTACAAAATGTCAGCCTCCTGTACCTCCAGGCTGTACAAAATGTCAGCCTCCTGTACCTCCAGACTGTACAAAATGTCAGCCTCCTGTACCTCCAGGCTGTGCAAAATGTCGGCGTTCTGTACCTTCAGGCTGTACAAAATGTCAGCCTCCTGTACCTCCAGGTTGTACAAAATGTCAGCCTCCTGTCAGCCCAGGCCAACTAGGGATTTAAGTCAGAAGAGCTCGCTGTGCTACCATGTTGACTCGACATTAATGCCTGTTAACATGCATGGCATAGGGTTTCTGAGGCTTATTCTGGAAAAATTCGAGCGCTTTTTATAACTGTATTGTGTTTGACAGCGCGCTATTTCCTGGAAGTGCTCAAAGCCGAAATATCAGCAAAAAGGCATCATATTGCTTGCCTGAATTTGGACGCACAAAGGTCCGCCTCGTCTGGCCACAACCCGGTCAAAAGCTCGCGAGCTCTTGTGAGTCAGATGTGACGAGATGACGGATCGAAAAGCTACGTCCTTAATAAACACCACCCCATGGGAGGCGAGTGCATCACGCAAAGGAAACCTCATCCAAAGACCTCCACGGGCAATCAAAGGCGCCACCCAACATCCATCATCAGACCCGTCACTGCGCGAAGCTCGTGGAATGATTACTTGTTACGGATGGACGTCGGAACACTTGTTTCATTGTGTACAAAGTAACTTATCTACGACCCCCGCGGGGGTTACCAGTTTTCAGGCCAGCGCGAGGCTCCTGAGTCCCTCCGCTACTCTCTCCGATGTCAGCTTATTCTGGGGCGGCAGCCGGAACTCGCCGGCCTGACAGGAACTGCAGACATTTCCGCCTATTTTTAATGTAAATGAGCAATGGTTTTTCCGTACTCCGAACCTAATTTTGTTTGATATGGAAATAGCCATCAGTCAGTTCGGGCGAGTAATTTACTTAGCATATCAAAGGGCAGAGTGCTTGTGTTTTTGAGGAAGTTCGTTGCAGAAATCTCAACGGAAAGAACATAAAATGAAAGTCAGCAAGCGTGACAGACTTCTGCTGAAATTTAAATCACTGGCTGTTCGAGGTCAGGAAAATGATCTAAATCTGACCACAGCAAATTGATACAAGTTGTGCAGCGGACCACAGACACTGATGACTGATCACTGTAGCCGTTGCCGTTATTTTTCTCAACATGTTAATCCTATTTATGGCGCGGGTCCAGTTCTCTTTGTTATCATGGATATAATTAAATCACTTGTTATTTTATGAATATTATTATTATTGTGGATATATGTATCTAATTATCATGGATATCATTGATTATGGATATTATTCGGCCGACTTCTGGTTTTCCTATCTGTTGTTGTCCGGGAGCTGCAGATTTGCAGCGTTCTAGGGAGATGGGGCTATATGGTGTCACCTGTCTCTCACCCTGGCAAGAAGGCGGGCACGGCGGGGAATCGATCCCCGTACCTTTAGTTTCCCAGGCGCGCAGTTAAATCGCCGCGCTACCGACACCTACCCTTATACCATTGCCATACCTCTCCACCTAAAGTGATGAAACCCCATGACTTCTTCTAACCACCAGTTTTGCAGAGACTGACAAGCTGAGGACCCCATATTGCTGCCCGCTGCCCCAGTCATAATTCATGGGGGGGGGGGGGGGGGGGCATGTGAGAACAAATCGCGGTCGTCATAACCCGCTGGTTCATACTTTGTAGCTTGATCGGCTAGCTGTTTTTGCATGATGTTTATATGATGATATATGACGATATCATGTGATGTTTTATTATAGCGATCACATGCTCCATACCAAGTGCACACATGTTGTACAGGTGAGTTAATAAGGTGGCAGTGATGGATCGAAGTAACGGTATTGTGGGGATGATAGTTCAGACTTCGGTATGGACGATTTAAAACGGGCAGATTATGAAAGGGAGTGTCTCACACTTGCGTCGGGTTTTGAACTGACATGGCAATCGTGAAGACAATTCGATGCAGCTCACAATCCTTCCCTTCTTAGGACCAAAAGCCGTCCAGTTTCTGAGCTACGCGTCCGCGAAGATGAGCAGACTATTTCGGAGAGTCTATTTCAAGGTCACCTAGACACCTTTGACGCCATAATAGCGTCATTCAAATTTCCACATTGCATTACAATGGATTTATTGACGGTATCATTCATGACATCATATTAGTAATGTATTAAGCATATTTCTAGTCAACAATGGGCAGCAGTTGCACCAGTACCTGAATTAAGAAAACTTTTGAGCCTGACCTTGACCTTAACTGGGTCATCCAAGGTTTTCCGGAGCATCACGGTCTCCCTCGTCGCCGGCAAAAAAAACCATCTCTCGTACGAAACGATCCCAAGTAGTGTTCACCTTCGACACCTGGCACCAGCCTCTGGGATGGGGCCGCATTTCTAAACACCAGATCAGCGGCACGGAACAACTAGGAGATCTTCAGAGTCAAAACTTAAGGCATACTCAGGAGATTCGTGTGGCGTGGGCTTAGTCTAGGTCCCGGACGCTTGAGCCCTGATTGCCGGTGTCTTGGTTCAGCCAGGCCGATCACATTCCGATAGCCCGGAGGCGGACGTGGCGTCTAAAGCCATTTATTGCCCGTTGTTATGGGTCAGGCTGCGTCGTTGAATCTAGATTGTAGGCAGTGGTGGTGCCTTGGAAACACTGCACGTGGTCTGCTACAACATGACTGCTTACGTGCTTTGTTTGGCGTCATTCCTCCACGCTAGCGATCTTAACAACATGAATACGAAATTCTGTCTTTCGGCGGTGATTTGTGTCAAGACAAGCGGTAGGTGCAGCAGTCCTCGAGTTTGGTATACGTCTTGGTCAGAAGTCAAGGGCTGAAGACATGCCCGCTGCACTTCGGCTTCTCGCTGACATTGGGCGGGTGGAGGGCTGCTGCTGACTAGCAACGCAATCACACCATTCACAATTAATACAATGCAGGCTTTTTTGCATTATGCGTACAAAATCATTATATTTTATGGTTTAAGTGACAGCGCTAATTGAAAAGGCATTGATCCCGCACGAAAACAGCGCCGTCACTCTCTGGCTTCCAAGAAACCCGTCTGCAGCACCGTATCTGGTAATTGCTTCGTGTGCTGTACTCCACCTATCACGCTGCTATCCTGTGCTTAATATAAGTCACTTGAGGTAAACCGGCTACCGCCTTAATCAGTCACCGGATAGCTCAAGACGCCGGCTTGGAGGCTGGGGGCGAGGCCGGGATAATTACTCCGAGCACCGTATCACGTGACCCGTGCTCGGGCTTCCTGCAGGCTCCATTGGGGTCGCAAGCGAGAACCTTGATGCTATTGCGATGAATTAGGTCGTGCTTGAAAATCGAGATGAATGGACATTCAGATCAAAGCTTGACCGGCACAACATCAGGAATCATTTCTTCCAGAAATAAATGGTACAGTGAATGTTGTTATAGGGACCAAAATATTCTTAGGTGGGAAAATATAAATGGTTTTATCCGTGCAGGACGAGGCTACAATTTTCCATCCCAGAACATGAAATTTACGCATTGGCTATCATGGGCCCACTTTGCACAAATTCGCTAGACACTGGAACAAACAGCCATGTTTCGTATGAGCACATCGGATAACCGTGACACGAATATGTTCCTGTTTCTGGGGACTGGAAGCCATGCCTCATGTCGGATTTAAGACTTACGGCTCCGCATAAGCAGTGAATACAAAGTGGTTAAACTGGGGCCAGTGTGGTGACGGTTTCGGTTCACTGCATTATAAGTGACAAGAACGCCGCGCGGCAGCTCCGTGTCGCCACCAGCGCGTTTGCTCGTTATACCCTATACAGCCCACACTTCAGCAAACTGTGCGTAAATGTCCTGCGTGGAAAGAGGCGGTCAGCCGAAAACAAATACATTTTTCAGGTGGATAGGGACTCAACCATCTACGAAATGCAGAGGCATACGATCTTTTATTTCACGGATAAGTGGGTAGGTAGGTGGGTTTCGCAGGTTTCACGGGTATTTCACCCTCCTAAAATTAAATTACCTACACACATAAATAATAATGTGCAAGCTCGTGTATAGGGCAGGTGCCCTTCTAACCACGATCAAAACACGCCAACATGAGGCACGCCAGGCAGAGCAAAATGAAACAACTGATGTGGGTCTTTTGCTGAGAACAGGCTTCAATCCCACATATCTTGACCTCGAGACAGCTGTTCACCGTCGCCACTACCAGCGGTGCCTCCGAACGTCACCTGTAGCATCTCGTCTGCCGCGTTTCGAACAAGTGGAGTGACGCTCCGCCTTCTCAGGCGTCCCATCCAGTCGGCCACGAGCTCCTCGATGTCACGCCACCCGACCTCCGGCGCCTCCTGGGCGGCCCTGGCCTCGCCAGCGCCGCCCTGCACCTGGCGTCCTCCCTCGCTCCTCGGCGGCCGGCAAAAACGAGGCCCCTCGCCCGGAAGCGGCCGTCGCCGCGCCGCCTCGTCCCACGCCAATTAGCCGGAGGTGCGGGACGACGCGTGCGATTAGCTCTCGGGGAGGGCGCTCAGCGAACAGCGCAAGGACAGCCGATGTGGGGGTGTTTCGGGGCAGGACGCGATGTTTGGGCCTGCGGGCGCTAGAGCGGTATAGCGGTACCACTGATGGCGTTGTGTTGAGTTGCTCATTGCACCATGCAACAGGCCGGAACCACCTGAATAAAAACGAACGCAAAACGCAGCAATGCAGAAACGTATCCCTTGTTGCAATTGGGTTGCAGTTTAGACCCTATGTATTTTAGTCGGCTGCCCGACGTACAAAACATGCGAATAAGTACATCCGTCAAAGACATCCGCCCATCCAGTGCAACAATGCGGCTTGTCCCAGCTGAGGTGGGGGTGCATTACTACAAAGGCCTTGCGCCGTTCGCCTCTCAATCACACATGACGCTGCCACCTGTATTGCCGGCAAACTGTGCAGTGATGCGTCTCCTAACGGTAGGCTGCGGTGTACCATCATCCAAGAAGATTAGATAGTTATCCGAGAGGGGAGGGGGGGGGGGGGGTGGGCTCCGGGAGGAGGAGGCACGGAGAGTCCTGATCGGATAGGGAGGGGAGGGAGGGGGGGGGGGAGGTTGCGGTGTGGGGACACGGAGACGGGTCCTGATCACGCCGATTTCCGCCACTTCCGGTGCCAGTGACACCGGTAATTGCCGCGCTGCGACAATCGATGCGCACCGCCCGGTAATGGACGATCCTGGCGCAGCTGACGTGGGCAGCCGATCGCCCGCTGTGATCCGGCAGCCGCAGATCGAGGGTCAGCTGACGTGCGTGTCGGGCTGATGGATCACCTCACGCCAAGGCAGCCGCTTCCGTTTTTGTCTGCCCTTCCGAGAGGATTGACGGCAGGTTTCATATGTTTGGACCGGTCCACTAATCATGTAATTAATATTAATGGTTATCACACCTTATAAATATGTGCGTGTATGAGGTTTGAGGAATATCCCAAGACATTCTCCTTATGCGCGAGCATTTATTTAGAGTAAAATGTTCTCGGAGAAAACAAATTCTCAAATTTACTTGGTGTTCTTTGCAACACACTATATACTGCGCTGCTTTTTAATACAAGGTGCTCTCATTGGACTCATGCAAGGAGGAATGCGCGATAGAATGCACTTCATAACTAGAGCTGGAAACAATTGAAATAGGCTTTCATATTTGACACTATCCTATATGAATATTTTTGTAGCCGTCGTAACACCCCTGACGTTTCCTTATAACAACAGAGAAGCAATTTTGACGCTCAATTTCTTCAGTCAAGGAAGTGATTTTCAGAGCTTGTCTTTAACCCTGTCTTCATTTTCAGTGAATATGCCATGTTTTTGCAGGCGTATTTCGAGCTGTTAAAGGTGACATTTCGGAGCGGAGTGCTTCTCCAAAAACCAGGGTTCAATTCAAACCGTGAAAATTTCTGTAGCGCAACCAGCACGCAAGGCGTGAATACTCCCTTATTCCTCCTTGCATCGGCTGGTGACACGAAAACCAGTTTATGTACGTTATACTTAGGTCCTTGAATCATCTTCTGGGACACGAAATCATCTGCTGGTGTCACGAAAACCAGTTTATGTGCGTTATTTTCAGGCCCTTGAATCATATTCTGGGACACAAAATCATCTGCTGATGACACGAAAACCAGTTTATGTGCGTTATACTTAGGCCCTTGAATCATCTTCTGGATATCGGGCTGCCCCACATCCACCAAATATTCGACATTAGTCTGTTTTACCTCTTTGTTTTGCGCCTTAAGTCCGACATTAACATCATTGTTAAACTAAAATGTGCCAAAAGTGATTACTTGCCACTGCCACTTAAAACGCCAACTCAGCCTACGAGATTTTTAAATCGACCGGGGATGGTTGGGGGGGGGGGGGGTAACTTGGCCCGGCATAGACTATGTGTCGGCGCCTCCAACTGCTGCATGCCACTGGCGTCGAAGGCTCCCCGCGGCTGTTGCGGTGGGTGAAACACGCCACACGTGGGATACGACCCCAGTCTCCGAGTCTGAAGCTCGACGCGCTGCCAGCAGTCTTCGCCGCAGGTTGCCGTGCTGTTTGTGCGTGCCGCCTTCTTCGCTGCCGTGACCAGCAGTCACGTGACGCCGTGGCCAGCGGTCACCCTGGTGTGAGCGATCGCAGCAGTCCCAACATCGGCATTGTCTTTCAGGAAAGCCAGTGACATATTACAGGGTACGCTAGCACGATTTTTCATGCGCTGTGCACCAAACTTAGTTTTGCGGCGTTCTTCGCCACCACTTATGAAATAGGTTGCGATGGAAGCTGAGTTTGTACATGACACTACATCTCATTGTTGTGGGTGTTTGATAGCATTTTCCTGTCGAATTTCTGCTTTGATATTGGTTTTGACTTGAAAAGGTGCTATCCGACGTAGTGGAAAAGCTCCTCTAAACACTACAAGTTCTTTGCTTAGCAAATATGCTCCTCAATGCGTCTTTGTTTGATTGCGTCATCGTACTTCGCACAAAACTCATTTAGCGCCAGTTGATGGCCGTTGGATCTGAAATGGCGCTCACAAACGCCACTTGCATTGTAATGACTCGACAATGCCACTTTTCTTGGCCTTGATCGCCGCGTGGCCAATGGAATGGCAGGGCTTGAATGACGTTATTATGACGTCATGCATGCCTGGATGAGCCTCAAAAAGTCTGCACGAAATACTCTTTACATCTTGGCGGGCGTGTAGCTCAGAAACTAGAATGGTTGAAGGACAGGGCTGCAAACTGCACCGAAAGATCTTCAAGGTGGCTGTTTCAGTTCAGAAGCCTTTACAAATGTGGATTACTCCACCTAATTCTCTGACCGTCATTAGGTATCATTGAGTCCTGAGAAGGACTGGATGGTGTTCAGCTGTCAGCTCTGGCAGCCGGGTGCATGTCATAACCTGAATTCTATCCCTTGAATTGCTGTAATTTTATCCGGTATGCATGTATGTTCTTCCCGATTTCCTAAATTACAGCACGCTGGACTCATATTCAGAGGCCCCTGCTGCAGTCCCTGCAACTCCGAGAAGGACATTTGGGTTTATGCTCGTGCATGGCTGAAAATAGAATACTATCCCGTCCTTTCCAGGATTTATCAACACCTTACAACGGCCGGAAAATTAACTGCCCGAAACATTGCGTGCACACCAACACAACAGACCTGGATGATTGGACGAGCAATTACTCCATCCGCAATATCAATACTTTGTCTATATCATTCCGTAAAACTGCACCTAACCTCGTCATTAACAAACTTAGGATTCCCAGCTGGCCCACACAAGCTCTGTCCCTTTACTTGACGCGTCTTGTGATGTTCTAGATGTAGTTGTGGTTGTTGATTTCGAAAACAGCACATTTTCCGCTAATACATTTGGTTTCCATGATAAGGTAAATCATCTCACTTCATGCTGTCGATTGTGATAAATTGATTAATTGCGTTATGATATAAGATTCTAGTTTTCAAAGCATCTAATGCGCTAACATTTTGACACATTATTGCGCTACGGACATTACCAAAAACACACGCTGGAAAGAGCATGGCAAATGGAGTGTGTTGCTTTCAGAGTGGTTGACATGGAATTTAATGATATTTTCCCGCAGAATCGGCTTCTTAAATTACAAATTCTTAACTATTCAGAAGAATTCCAGGAAAAACGATTTTCTGATCATACCGTACGCGTCCGATCTGACTATAGCTGGCAAGCACAAAAGGGGTGGGATACTGTCTGAGATTTTTTATTGACAGCACCATCGGTTGCTATTGGCGGCGGTTTGACGATAGTTTTAAAAGGCACCACCACAGATAACATATTGGTATATGAACAGGCGGTACTCCGAGAGCATATGTCTGTTGTCTTGGAATGCAGCACCCACAGATTGGCAGTGATATAAACAATATTTTCTTAGGTCAGGTGTGTGCTATAGCGCGTCCGGCGCCATGGCTTAGTTGGTTAAAGCGCCTGTCTAGTAAACAGGAGATCCCGAGTTCGAATCTCGGTGGTGCCCTCGTTTAAATGTTATACGATAACACTAGCAATGAATCTGTTAAAATCGACGGGCTGAGTGAGGCGTACAATATAATCATGGAGACCGGATAAAATAGCACTAAACATTTCGAAGTACCCGTTTTGAATTCAGTAACCACAACCACATCTTAAACAGCATGCGACGTGTTGATAGTGATAAACTGATGATCTTTGTCATCGCTGTGTATTGAAAAGAGGCACCACCGAGATTCGAACTCGGGATCTCCTGTTTACTAGACAGGCGCTTTAACCAACTAAGCCATGGCGCCGGCTACCCACGTCAAATACGTGGCCATCAAAAAAACTCCTGATCGAACTGGAACAAAAACCTGATCTCGTGGGTGCTACCCTCTGAAACACTAGATATGTGAGCTATGGGTGCTGCCTTCTGAGACACCAATCGTGTTCTGTGAGTGCTGTCTTCTGAGTCGTCGGTTGTTGGCTGCTATTTGATCTGCCTCACTCTGACTGATCTGATCTGACTCAACACGCACATGACAGCCCAGTGAGATTCACTCTCATCGTAAGCACCCGCAGAGGCAGCACCAACAGAGCACACGTCTAGTTTCTCAGAAGGCAGAGCCCTTAGATCACAAATCCGGTGTTCGAGAATGCAGCCGCCACAGAGCACATAGGCGGTGCCTCAGAAGGCTGCACAATATAAAGACCTTATATCTGATGTCTCAGAACCCAGCACGCACAGATCACGTGGCACTTGTCTCAGAACGCGGCACCCGCAGATCATAAATCTTATATTTCAGATGGCAACACCCACAGATCACAGATCTCGTGTTCCAGAAGACCGCATTTATTGAGCACAGATCTGGTGTCTCAAAAGGCAGTACCAACAGATCACATATCTGGCGTCTCAGAAGGTAGAGTCCACAGATCACATATGCTGTGTCTCAGACCGCTGCATCCACCGAGCACATACTTGGTCTCTCAGAAGGCAGCACCCAAATATGACGTGTCTCGTGTCTCAGAAGGCAGCACCCAAATATGGCGTGTCTCGTGCCTCAGAAGACAGCACCCACAGATCATGCATTTAGTGTTTCACAAGGCAGAACCCCAGGACCTGGCTGCTCGCCTGCTTTCTGACCGATATTGTAATCCCATATTGAAATCCGCCTGCTTTCTGACCGATATTGTATTGTAATCACTTATAATCATGTCATAAGTGACTGCATTGTGTACTGTTATGAAGCAGAAATATATCAAAGAAAAGATAAAAATGCAGCTTTTTTTCGCAAGTCAAGAGAAACTAAGATTGACTCTATCAATGATCGAAAGTCTGGGGACTGACAATGAACCCAGCTAGGTGCAACATCATCGTATTTGCTGTCCGTCCACCACCGTCATGCTACTGCCAACCACAAGGTGGTCTACTTTTAAACAGCTGCCGACCAATTCGCGATTTCACGTCTCCTGGATACCATTCTCACCTTTGCGAAAGAAATAGACGTGAGTCTCGAAAGCAACAGGACGCTGGACTTTCTCGTCCAAAGCGCAAACTTGCTGTCGATGCCTTTCACCGAGTAATGGTGGTGTTCTGGCTTGATTGAAAGCAACGTCTTTCAAGATGCCTTTCGTTCCGTCCGACAAAATGTCACAGAATGCGTGACATCGGAGGACTGACTGGATCTGCCTTACGATTGAGTTTGGTCACACCACAACTGCCAGTCAGCTCTGTCAAAATTGGATTTTTGCACGTGTCCCACCTCTGCGATCATTTTCTCCTGCAGGCTCCATCAACCCTTCCCCAGTCAAATTTTCGTTCAACTTCAAATTGTTTACGCTTCAGGTACTCGTAAAGCGCTTCTTTAATGAGCCATGTGCCTGGATGTGGGTACATGTGTGATTGTGTAATGCGTATGTATAACCAGTTTTACCCATTCACTTAATCGGTAGTTCAGAAGGCAGCGTCCACGGGCTGCTACTAGATGACTTTTTTTTCGTGTTTACGTGTTTAGAGGACGACAGCCGGCGCCATGGCTTAGTTGGTTAAAGCGCCTTTCTAGTAAACAGGAGATCCCGAGTTCGAATCTCGGTGGTGCCTCGTTTAAATGTTATACGATAACACTAATAATGAATCGGTGAAAATCGACGGGCTTAGTGATGCGTACAGTATAATCATGGAAACCGGATAAAATAGCACTGCAGATTTCGAAATCACCATTTCCGCACTCAGTAGCAACAACCACATAACATACAGCTTGAGATGCGTTGATAGTGTCAAACTGATTATCTTTGCTATCGCTGTCTGTTGAAAACAGGCACCACCGAGATTCGAACTCGGGATCTCCTGTTTACTAGACAGGCGCTTTAACCAACTAAGCCATGGCGCCGGCAAGCTATGTCAAATACGTGGCCATCAAAAATTCCTTATCGAACTGGAGCAAAAAACCTGATCTCGTGGGTGCTACCCTCTGAAACACTAGATATGTGAGCTATGGGTGCTGCCTTCTGAGACACCAATCGTGTTCTGTGAGTGCTGTCTTCTGAGTCGTCGGTTGTTGGCTGCTATTTGATCTGCCTCACTCTGACTGATCTGATCTGACTCAACACGCACATGACAACACAGTGAGACTGACTCTCATTGGCACCCCACAGAGGCAGCACCAACAGGGCACATATCTAGTGTCTCATAAGGCAGAGCCCTTAGATCACAAATCCGGTGTGCGAGAATGCAGCCGCCACAGAGCACATAGGCGGCGCCTCAGAAGGCTGCACCGTATAAAGACCACATATCTGATGTCTCAGAAGGCAGCACGCACAGATGACGTAGCTGTTATCTCTGACCGCAGCACCCGCAGATCACAAATCCTGTATTTCAGATGGCAGCACCCACAGATCACAGATCTCGTGCCCCAGAAGACCGCATTTATTGAGCCACAGATCTGGTGTCTCAAAAGAATTAGTACCAACAGATCACATATCTGGCGTCTCAGAAGGTAGAGTCCACAGATCACTATGCTGTGTCTCAGACCGCTGCATCCACCGAGCACATACTTGGTGTCTCAGAAGGCAGCACCCCAAATATGGACGTGTCTCGTGTCTCAGAAGGCAGTAACCAACAGATCATGCATTAGTGTTTCACAAGGCAGAACCCCCAGGACCTGGCTGCTCGCCCGCTTTCTGACCGACATAGTAATCTCATATTGAAATCCACCTGCTTTCTGACCGATATTGTATTGTAATCACTTATAATCATGTTGTAAGTGACTGCATTGTGTACTGTTATGAAGCAGAAATATATCAAAGAAAAAATAAAAATGCAGCTTTTTTCGCACGTCAAGAGGACTAAGATTAACTCTGTCAATGATCGAAAGTCTGGGATACTGACAATGCACCCAGCTAGGCGCAACATCATCGTATTTGCTGTCCGTCCACCACCGTCATACTACCGCCAACCACAAGGTGGCCTACTTTTAAACAGCTGCCGACCAATTCGCGATTTCGCGTCTCCTGGATTACCATTCTCACCTTTGCGAAAGAAATAGACGTGAGTCTCGAAAGCAACAGGACGCTGGACTTTCTCGTCCAAAGCGCAAACTTGCTGTCGGTGCCTTTCACCGAGTAATGGTGGTGTTCTGGCTTGATTGAAAGCAACGTCTTTCAAGATACATTTCGTTCCGTCTGACAAAATGTTACAGAATGCGTGACATCGGAGGACTGACTGGATCTGCCTTACGATTGAGTTTGGTCACACCACAACTGCCAGTCAGCTCTGTCAAAATTGGATTTTGCACGTGTCCCACCTCTGCAATCATTTTCTCCTGCAGGCTCCATCAACCCTTCCCCAGTCAAATTTTCGTTCAACTTCAAATTGTTTATGTTTCAGGTACTCGTGAAGCGCTTCTTTCATGAGCCATGTGCCTGGATGTGGGTACATGTGTGATTGTGTAATGCGTATGTATAACCAGTTTTATCCATTCACTTATTCGGTAGTTCAGAAGGCAGCGTTCACGGGCTGCTACTAGATGACTTTTTTTCGTGTTACGTGTTTAGAGGACGACAGCGGCGCCATGGCTTAGTTGGTTAAAGCGCCTGTCTAGTAAACAGGAGATCCCGAGTTCGAATCTCGGTGGTGCCTCGTTTAAATGTATATACGATAACACTAATAATGAATTGTGAAAATCGATGGGCCTAGTGATGCGTACAGTATAATCCATGGAAACCGGATAAAATAGCACTGCACATTTCGAAATCACCCGTTTCCGCACTCAGTAACAACAACCACATATATTCATACAGCTTGAGACGCGTTAATAGTGTCAAATTGATTTATCTTCGCTATCGCCTGTCTGTTGAAAACAGGCACCACCGAGATTCGAACTCGGTGATCTCCTGTTTACTAGACAGGCGCTTTAACCAACTAAGCCATGGCGCCGGCTACCCCCGTCAAATACCTGGCCATCAAAAAATTCTTATCGAACTGGAACAAAAACCCTGATCTCGTGGGTGCTGCCCTCTGGAAAACACTAGATATGTGAGCTATGGTGCTGCCTCTGAGACACCAATCGTGTTCTGTGAGTGCTGTCTTCTGAGTCGGTCGGTTGTTGGCCGCTATTTGATCTGCCCTCACTCTGACTGATCTGATCTGACTCAACACGCACATGACAACACAGTGAGACTGACTCTCATTGGCACCCACAGAGGCAGCACCAACAGGGCACATATCTAGTGTCTCAGAAGGCAGAGCCCCTTTAGATCACAAATCCGGTGTGCGAGAATGCAGCCGCCACAGAGCACATGGGCGGCGCCTCAGAAGGCTGCACCGTATGAAGACCACATATCTGATGTATCAGGAGGCAGCACGCACAGATCACGTAGCTGTTGTCCCAGAACGCAGCACTCGCAGATCTAAATCCTGTATTTCAGATGGCAACACCCACAGATCACAGATCTCGTGTCCCAGAAGACCGAATTTATTGAGCACAGATCTGGCGTTCAAAAGAAGTAACCAACAGATCCACATATCTGGCGTCTCAAGGTAGAGTCCACAGATCACATATGCTGTGTCTCAGACCGCTGCATCCGCCGAGCACATACTTGATGCCTCGGAAGGCAGCACCCAAATATGGCGTGTCTCGTGTCTCAGAAGACAGTACCCACAGATCATGCATAAGTGTTTCACAAGGCGGAATCCCCAGGACCTGGCTGCTCGCCTGCTTTCTGACCGATATAGTAATCCCATATGAAATCCACCTGCTTTCTGGCCGATATTGTATTGTAATCACTTATAATCATGTTATAAGTGACTGCACTGTGTACTGTTATGAAGCAGAAATATACCAAAGAAAGATAAAATGCAGTTTTTTCGCAAGTCAAGAGGACTAAGATTGACTCTGTCAATGATCGAAAGTCTGGGGACTGACAATGAACCCAGCTAGGTGCAACATCATCGTACTTTGCTGTCGTCCACCACCGTCATGCTAGTGCCAACCACAAGGTGGTCTACTTTTAAACAGCTGCCGGCCAATTCGCGATTTCGCGGCTTCTGGATACCATTCTCACCTTTGCGTAACAAATCGACGTGAGTCTCGAAAGCAACAGGACGCTGGACTTTCTCGTCCCAAGCGCAAACTTGCTGTCGTTGCCCTTTACCGAGTAATGGTGGTGTTCATGCTTGATTGAAAGCAACGTCCTTCAAGATGCCTTTCGTTCCGTCGTCGACACAATGTTACAGAATGCGTGACATCGGAGGACTGACTGGATCTGCCTTACGTTTGAGTTTGGTCACACCAAACTGCCACAGTCAGCTCTGTCAAAATTGGATTTTGCACGTGTGCCCACCCCTGCGATCATTTTCTCCTGCAGGCTCCATCAACCCTCCCCCAGTCAAATTTCGTTCAACTTCACATTGTTATCGTTTCAGGTACTCGTTAAAGCGCTTCTTCAATGAGCCATGTGCCTGGATGTGGGTACATGTGTGATTGTGTACTGCGTATGTATACACCCAGTTTTATTACCATTCACTTATTCGGTAGTTCAGAAGGCCGCGTCCACGGGCTGCTACTAGATGACTTTTTTTCGTGTTTACGTGTTTAGAGGACGGCAGCCGGCGCCATGGCTTAGTTGGTTAAAGCGGCCTGTCTATGTAAACAGGATGATCCCGAGTTCGAATCTCGGTTGGTGCCTCGTTTAAATGTTATACGGTAACACTAGCAATGAATCTGTTAAAATCGACGGGCTGAGTGAGGCGGTACAAATAATCATGGAGACCGGATAAAATAGCACTAAACATTTCGAGTACCCGTTTTGAATTCAGTAACCACAACCACATCTTAAAACAGCGTGCGACGTGTTGATAGTGATAATACTGATGATCTTTGTCATCGCTGTGTATTTGAAAGGAGGCACCCACCGAGATTCGAACCTCGGGATCTCCTGTTTACTAGACAGGCGCTTTAACCAACTAAGCCATGGCGCCGGCTACCAACGTCAAATACGTGGCATCAAAAAAATTCCTGATCGAACTGGAACAAAAAACCTGATCTCGTGGGTGCTAACCCTCTGAAACATTAGATATGTGAGCTATGGTGCTACCTTCTGAGACACCAATCGTGTTCTGTGAGTGCTGTCTTCTGAGTCGTCGGTTGTTGGCTGCTATTTGATCTGCCTCACTCTGACTGATCTGATCTGACTCAACACGCACATGACAACACAGTGGACTGACTCTCATTGGCACCCCCAGAGGCAGCACCAACAGGGCACCATATATAGTGTCTCAGAAGGCAGAAGCCCTTAGATCACAAATCCGGGTGTGGCGAGAATGCAGCCGCCACAGAGCACATAGAGCGGCGCGCCTCAGAAGGCTGCACAGTATAAGACACATATCTGAGTCTCAGAAGGCAGCACGCACAGATCACGTAGCACTTGTCTCAGAACGCGGCACCCGCAGATCATAAATCTTGTATTTCAGATGGCAACCCCCACAGATCACAGAATCTCGTTGTCCCAGAAAGACCGGCATTTATTGAGCACAGATCTGGTGTCTCAAAGACAGTACCAACCAGATCACATATCATGGCGTCTCAGAGGTAGAGTCCACAGATTCACATATGCTGTGTCTCAGACGCTGGATCCCACCGAGCACATACTTGATGCCTCGGAAGGCAGCACCCAAATATGGTCGTATCTCGTGTCTCAGAAGACAGTACCCACAGATCATGCATTAAGTGTTTCACAAGGCGGAATCCCAGGACCTGGCTGCTCGCCTGCTTTCTGACCGATATTTTCAACGTGTTATAAGTGACTGCCATTGTGTACTGTTATGAAGCATAAATATGCCAAAAGCATATATACAAATGCAGCTTATTTCACCAGTCAAGAGGACTGGGATTGGCCCTGTCAATGATTCGAAAGATTGGATACTGACAATGCACCCAGCTAGGCGCAACATCTTCGTATTTGCTGTCCGTCCACCACCGTCATGCTACTGCCAAGCACAAGGTGGCCTACTTTTTAAATAGCTGCCGACCAATTCGCGATTTCGCGCCCCTTGGAAACCATTCTCACCTTTGCGTAACAAATAGACCGTGAGGTCCCGAAAGCAGCAGGACGCTGAGCTTTCTCGTCCGAAGCGTAAAAATACCGCCGTGCTCACATCAAGCGTGGTTCAATGATGAGGCTTTTAGTTCGTGTCTTCAACGATTATGTACGACCATTGTTTGAGTGTCGGCCGTTATTGAGGTGATGCCGCCTTGTCGCATCTCAACCTGTTCCAAGAAATACAACACCGATTTGTAATAGGTTTAAATTTGAGCACTTGCTTTCAATGCCTTTTACCGAGTAATGGTGGTGTTCTGGCTTGATTGAAAACAATATCTTTCAGGATGCCTTTCGTTCCGTCCGACACAATGTTACAAAATGCGTGACATCAGAGGACTGACTGTCTTACGATTGAGTTTAGTCACACTACAACTGTCTCAGTCAGCTCTGTCAAAATTGGATTCTTCACGTGTCCCTCCCTTACGATCATTTTATGCTGCAGCTAGCCTCAATCAACCTTTTCCCAGTCAAATTTTCGTTCAACTTCAAATTGTTTAGGTTTCAGGTACTCGTAATGCGCTTCTTTAATGAGCCATGTGCCTGGATGTGGGGACATGTGTGATTGTGTATGCGTATGTATAACCAGATTTACCCATTCACTTATTTCGGTAGTTCGAAGGCAGCGCCTGCGGGGGTGCCATTACATGATTTTTTTTTCGTGCTTCACAGTGTTTGGAGGGCGAGGGCCGGCGCCATGGCTTAGTTGGTTAAAGCGCCTGTCTAGTAAACAGGAGATCCCGAGTTCGAATCTCGGTGGTGCCTCTGTTTAATGCACTACGATAACAAAGGTAGTCAATCCATCACCATCATCGCATGTTGTGCTATCCAAAATGTAGTTGAAGTTGTTGACTTCGGAAACGCTTATTTCCAAACATCTACTGCTATTCCATCCGGTTTCCACGATTATATGATTCATCCCACCTCATCTCGTCGATGACGACAGATTTATTGTCGTGCTATCGAAAAGCTTTAAGAAAGAATCACCACCGAGATTCGTACACGGGATCTCCTGTTTACTGCACAGGTGCTTTAACCAACTAAGTCACGGCGCCTAATCCCGGTTCCTCAACACGTGACCGAAAATTCACTTTTCCTAATTGGTAACCTCTGGGTGCTGTCTTTTAAGACACCATATGTGTGCGCTGTGGGTGCTACCTTATAAGACACACAATATGTGATCTGTGGGTGCTGCTTGCTGAGACAAAAGGTATGTACTCTAGGGGTGCTGCCTGTCCATTCACCAGATACGTGAACTGTGGAAGATGGCTTCCGAGAGCATCGTCGGGCCGACGCCCACATCAACCGATGACATTCCTGTTAAAAAGCCTCAAAAGCAGCACCCATCTTTTTTGTACTTGTCACTTATAGTTACACCAGACGCATGCGACTTGATCAGCAACATCAGTTTTCTTGAAAGCCCTCTGAAAAGTTCAGAATTTCGATTTCAATAGCCGATCCCTTGAAAGAAATCTTCTTTGACTCCCTGCTTACCATCAACACGTTGCATTTGCCTTGCTTTTTAAAACATGCATGTTATGTGATGTTTGATTCGTACTAAGATGTCCAAATGTCAGTATATTAAAAGCAATGAAAGTTCGAAGGCTTGGCAAAAATGTATATACGAATATGACGCTATAATTCCACGAATCCAACCAAGCGTTTTACTATGCCTTTGATTTCCATCCTATAGGTCTAGTTACAGTGGCTGTATTGAGGCGCACATTGACTTTGGGAATGGAAGTATCGCATGATCCACGTGACGCACTGGTTCAGACTTCCACCAGTGTGCTGCTCGGTAACAGGCCCCTTGTCAGCAGGGGGCAATCGCAAACATCGTTTACTCGCACCAGTAGAGGTGTACGCACTGGTTGCCATGACAACAACGGTCGCGACTGCAGGGAGGAAGCATATTGCCGTCACAAGACTTTTTTGGTTTGTTCCAGAGACCTGAAGTCATAGCTGGGTCTGTACGAACTTACTTCTGGCTAAAGGCAAGACAAAAAAATACGTTAAACCGGCTTATGTCAGCTTGAATTAATATGGAATTAATAGTTCTAATTTTTGCGGACAGGAGCTCGCATTTGAAAACACCGTGGTGTGCTTTCTATTAAACAAGCATACACCTAACCCGTTTTTAAACTCTGAAGTGCAGTGTCTGTCAATGGTGTTAAATATAATTTCTGACAATATCGGGAAGAGTGGCTGCTGTGCTTTGATAAGTAAGGGTATTAGAACATTGGAAGTTTGAGTTACTTTGGAAGGAATGGGAGTTCTAGTTTTCCATGACAGCATTTAACAAATCTGTGATGTGGTCAAGCTTGAGGACTCGCTCCTGTTGTCTTTCACCGGGTGATGACTTCTCGCTTAGTTGAAGAAACTTGTCAAGATACCTTTTACTTAGTCCGACAAAATGTGTTAATGCAATGTTCGACATCAGAGGACTGGCTGCGTTTGCCTGATATCACAGTTTGGTCAGACCATACTTAACCGGCGCTCTCGGCACACCGGCCTTTTCCCATGAGCCCTTGCCAACGGTCAGCATTGATAGAGCATATTTTTCACCTGCCTTCCCTTCGCCTACAATTGTTTTTCCTTGCACTCTGCCTCAACCAACCTTTTTCCAGTCAATTAATTCATTCCACTCCAGATTGTTCAGGTTTGCCGGTACTCGTGGAGCGTTCATTTCATGCGCGTTGTTTTTTGGGAGTTGTGCAAATTTTTTATTTCATGTAATGTGTATGTGTAACCCGTTTTTTTCTCATTTGCATGTCTAGTGTCTCAGAACACAGCGCCCACAAGCTGCCGGTTACACCGCGGATTTTTTTCGTGGTCAAGTGCTGTGAGGATCATTGATGGCGCCATGGCTTAGTTGGTTAAAGCGCCTGTCTAGTAAACAGGAGATCCCGAGTTCGAATCTCGGTGGTGCCTTTTTATGAATGCAATGTGATAACACATACTCAATCTGTGACCATCAGGGCGTTTCGTGGTGTTTAAAATAGTTTTGTCGCTGATTCCGTAAACGCTGACGTCGACATCATTCACCTCTCCTCATGTCATCGATGGCGAGAGATTCATTATAGTGTTATCGTAAGACACCATAAACAGGCACCACCGAGATTCGAACTCGGGATCTCCTGTTTACTAGACAGGCGCTTTAACCAACTAAGCCATGGCGCCGGCTAATCGTTGTCGAAACACGTGATCGACAAAAATTACTTTCTTAACTGGCGACCTGTGGGTGCTGCTTTCTGACACACAAGATGTGTGGTCTGTGGTTGCTGTCTTTTGAGACACAAGATATGTGATCTATGGGTGGTGCCTTCTGAGGCAAAATATACATGCTCTGGGGGCGCTACCTGTTCATGCCCCACATATGCAAACTGTGGAGGGTGCATTCTGAGACCATGGTCAGGCCCTCGCCCATAGCAACCCGATGGAACTGTTGGCAAAAAGATATTAAAGGGAGTATTTCATCTTCTTTATGCTTGTCACTCATGGTTACACCAGACGCGTGCAATTTGATCAGTAACATCAGTTTTCTTGAAATCGCTCTGAATAGTTCAGAATTTCGATTTCATGTAACCGATCCATTGGCATCAATATCATTTGGCACCCTGCTCACCACTTTGAAGGCAATACCTTCCATTCGCCTTGCCTTTTCCAACATTTGAGTTATGCGATGTTTGAAACACAGAAATGTGTCCAAACGTTGGTATGCTAAATGCTACAAAGGCTTAAATGATTGGCAACAAGATATGCGAACCTGAAGCTATAGTCACCCGGATACAGCGAAACGCTTTACTTCGCCTTTGATTTCCACCCTACGACTCTAATCACAGAGGCTCTTTTTGAGGCACACATTGACTTTGGGAATGTCAGTATCACATGACCCATGTGGCGCTCTGGTTCAGACTTCCACCAGTGTACTCCTCGGTAACAGGCCCTTGCCCGCTGAACCAATCACAAACGTCATTTATTCGTACCAGTAGAGGTGCACACTGTGGTTGCCATGACAACAACGGTCGCGACTGTGGGAAGAAGCGCAATGCTGTTATAAAGCTTTTTTAGTTTGTCCCAGCGACCTGAAGTCATAGCTGGGGGTGAGGAAACTTACTTCTGACTGAAGGCCAAGCAAAGAGCTACGTTTTCCCGGCTTATGTCAGCCGGAGTTACCATGGAGCTAATCTTTCTATTTTTTTGAGGACAGGAGCTCGTACTTGAAAACTTCGTGGTGTGCTTTTTACCAAGAAAGCATGGTCTTTTCGCTGGATTGAAAAGAACATATTTCAATGTGGTGTATATGTGGTATTGTGTGTAACGTGTGTGCATGACCACCGTTTATCTATTCACATATTTGGCGGCTCAGAAGGCAGCACCCATAGGCTGCCAGTTACATGAGGAATTTTTCGTGATAACGTGTTTCAAAGGCGACAGCCGGCGCCATGGCTTAGTTGGTTAAAGCGCCTGTCTAGTAAACAGGAGATCCCGAGTTCGAATCTCGGTGGTCCCTTTTTGATGCAATACGATAGCAAATAATAAACCTGTCACTACTGACGAGTGCTGTGGTGTTCGAGATGCCGTTGTGGCTGTTGATTTCGAAAACGCAGATTTTAAAACGCTTCCTGCCATTCCATACGGTTATCAGGGTAATATGATTCATCTCACTTCATCTCGTCGATGGCAACAGAATCACTATCTGCATTGCCATATAGCATTGAAAACAGGCACCACCGAGATTCGAACTCGGGATCTCCTGTTTACTAGACAGGCGCTTTAACCAACTAAGCCATGGCGCCGGTTGTTATTACGCAGATACGTGATCGAGAGAAAAAATCACTTATCAACACAGATAAAAGATCTGTGATTTCAGATGGCGGCTCCCCCAAGTCATCAATCCGGCGCCTCAGAATGTACCACCCAATAAGCACACAGGTGGTGTCCCTGAAGGCCGAACCGCATAAAGAGCACGTATCTGGTGCCTCACAAGGCAGCGCTAATAGGCTGCCAGTTACGCACGGGACTTTTTCGCAGTCGCGTGTTTGGCGGTGATGGCTGGGGCCATGGCTAGGTTGGTCAAAATGCATGCCAAGTAAACATAAGACCGCGAGTTGGAATCTCGGCGACGCCTTTTCAGTGTTCAATGTTGCCAGTTGTTTCAATGAAAGTAAATTTAAATGCATGTTCGTCCCAGTGGCTCAGTTGGTTAGAGTGCCTGTCTTCCGATCCACCCACCCGTGGCGGGGTGGGCTCGAGTCGCTTTAGGACGCTCGCTATTTGCCCTTGACAGGTATGGCCTGCGGCCGGTGGCAGCGGTCGCGGTGAAGGTCACTTGACGTCAGAGGGCAGGACGGACCGTGCCGAGCATTGTGGCACGTTAAGCTTTTACCACCAAATTCTGCCGTTGACATAGAATTGCGCGATCGGGTGGTAGGGGTCAGGACTCACGCAGCACGTACTGCTAAGCGTGAGTTCTGATCCCTGAGGTCCATCCATGCACAGGGCTCGGATCAAATCTGTAAAAAAATGTCATCCGACAACACAGGTGATCGATCTGCCATCACCGAGCCGTCTTATGGTGATTTAGTCGTAGTATTTGGCGCTAATTTCGTAAAACAGTTCTTTTTTGCTGTTTTACCCGGCATACATGATGGGACAAATGCCTTCGTTGTCTTAGTCACAAGGCTAAAATTGTGCATCGTATATTTATTTTTTGCGTTATATAACTAGTCCGCTTTGGTAGCTGGTTTATTTGAGGATTGCATACATTCCAAATGACCGAACAAACAAGAGTTTTGCAGGGAAAATGGCCATACAAGTCCCTTACACATGCATGGTTCACTATCGTCGTTACCGGTCGCACCTGCGCGCGCCGCCTCACTGCCGCTGGGTGCGCCCCTGCGGCCGAGCGCGCCCGGGCCACCCACGCTCGACGGGACTGTCCACTGCAGGCGCCGGATGCGGGTCCATTGTGTGCGGCAGAGCGTGCCGCAGAACACCCGCAAGACGGATGACGGGCTGATTATGGGCGCGCCGCGAGATTGAATATCGAATAATCGGCCCCCGGCAAATAGGGGCCATCCGTACGCGCGTGTCCAGCGGGCGTGAAACGCGCGGCGTCAGCAATCAGGGGCCCATCTGCACGCGGAGGGCCGGCCGGGCTACTCAAGACAGGGCGGCAAAGCACTGGATGAACGATGCTTGGGAACGCCATGAGAAACGTCGATGGCGCCTAGCTTGTTCCCATGTGAAGAAGACTTATGCATGCATTGTCGGAGGCAGATATTGTTTGCATTTTCTTACAAAGTTCGAGCGACGTCGTAAATCTGGATTGTGTTCGTTTCAGTTATCTTATCACGAGTGGCGCGTGTTGCGCTGTTGGAAGATGACAGTGCCGAAACTTTCGAAAAGTGTTCCCAAGCAGACGACACAAAACTAGATATTTACATCAGCCTTGTATATCTGAATAGCTTGCGTTATTTTGTATCATTAACGCGGCATGACGTATATGCGGAGTGACGTATGTCACACATATAGTGTCTTTGTGACAGCCATTATTCAGCACTTCCGCATGTTTGTTTTCCTCGAAAGAAGGCGACACTCTCCTCCGCGGCGACCCTCTCCTCTATGGTGAATCTCTCACTCCACGGCGGCCCCCTCCTCCGCGGCAGCCCTCTCACTCCGCAGGGGTCCTCTCTTCCATGGCGACCTTTTTTCCACGGCGACCATCGTACTCCCCAACGACCCTCTCGTCCATGGCGGCCCTCTCCTCCACGGCCACGCTCTCCTCTGTGGTGACCATCTCCTCCTCGGTGACCCTCTCCTCCACTGTAACCCTCTCCTCCGCGCTGACCCTCTCCTCCCCGGTGACCCTCCCTTCCACGGTGACCCTCTCCTCCCCAGTGACTCTCTCCTCCACGGCGACCCTCTCATCCACGGTGAACCTCCCCTCCACGGTGACCCTCTCCTCCACGGTGACCCTCTCCTCCCCGGTGACTCTCTCCTCCCCGGTGACCCTCTCCTCCACGGCGACCCTCTCCTCCACGGTAACCCTCTCCCCCGCGGTGACTCTCTCCTCGGTGGTGACCCTCTCCTCCACAGTGACCCTCTCCTCCACGGTAACCCTCTCCTCCGCGGTGACCCTCTCCTCCACGGTAACCCTCTCCTCCCCGGTGGCCCTCTCCTCTCCTGCGACCCTCTCCTCCCCGGTGACCCTCTCCTCTCCGGTGGCCTTCTCCTCTCCTGCGACCCTCTCCTCCCCGGTGACCCTCTCCTCCCCGGTGGCCCTCTCCTCTCCTGCGACCCTCTCCTCCCCGGTGACCCTCTCCTCCCCGGTGACTCTCTCCTCTCCGGTGACCCTCTCCTCCACGGTGACCCTCTCCTCCCCGGTGACTATCTCCTCCCTGGTGACCCTCTCCTCCAAGGTGACCCTCTCCTCCACGGTAACCCTCTCCTCCGCGGTGACTCTCTCCTCGGTGGTGACCCTCTCCTCCCCGGTGGCCCTCTCCTCTCTTGCGACCCTCTCCTCCCCGGTGACCCTCTCCTCCCCGGTGACCCTCTCCTCCCCGGTGGCCTTCTCCTCTCCTGCGACCCTCCCCTCCTTGGTGACCCTCTCACTCCGCGGCGACCCTCTCACTTCCCCCCCCCCCGAGCTACCGTCGGTGCATCGGTCCGTGCAAATCCTGATCCAATAAGCGCACAACGGATCGGGGACCGTCGGTTGATCGCCTCCGCATTCATGGCTTCGTGAGAGAGGGGGGGGGGGGGGAGGCGCGGGGTGCACGGCGCTGGAACAGGTGCGAACTCGGCAGGCAGTCACGTGACCCACGTGCCGGGTCAGGTGCGAGCCTGGAAAGCAGTCACGTGACCCATGTAACACGTCTATCCGAATATTCGTGTTCATCTTCTCAAAGCTCATTAAAGAGAGGAGGATCGACTTGTATCTTATAACACAGTTAGTCACTGGTATACTCACAGATAGCCGTGGTTCGCTCGCGTACGAGTACGAGTACGAGTACGAGTGCGCTAACGAGTACGAGCCGCGGCCGTGGCCGGGTCACGTTTGCAACATACGCAGCATGCATCAGTTTACACATCCCGAGGGTGTTTGCTTGGTGACCTCTGCACTCGCGCGTGCGGGCCCGGGAACATTCCGGAGCGGCTAAGACGGCATTGCGGGATCGAGTTCACGGTCGGACGTGCTGAGCGTAACGGGCGGCTCACGTGCCGACATCGCTCTGATGTGATGTGTATAATAACTGTGGCCTGGACAAGCCGACAGGTGTAAATGGCTGGAGAGATTTACGTTAGCTGGGAACAGACAGGCGATGCTGCCGGCATGAAGCGAAGGAGTTTATCAGCAGATGGCAGACTACAACAAGCATGCATACAAAGGGCAAAGAATCAAACGTGAAGTGATAGAGTACAAACACACAGGAAAAGAAAAATCCGAGCCTAGCTTTTGCAACAACGGCCTGGAACAGGCAGTCACAGTGAGCTGGCAGGTAGTCACGTGACCCACGTGCTGGGGCAGGTGCGAACCCGGCAGGAGGTCACGTGAGCCCGGCAAGCAGTCACGCGCGCACTATGAGATTTGCGAACCCAGTCGGTGGTCACGTGGCCGACTGTCTACCTGCACGCGGAGCAACGAATTTGAGCGAATGCAAGATGCATCGAAGCCGTAAAGCTGCTAGTGCACACAAAGCTCATGATAGAAATATTTTCGAGCACTATCTAAGAAACCAACAGCAATACTTCTCCACCTTTCTCAGCACCCAGCATCTCACAAGTTGCAGATCATCTTATCACCTTACAAGGATGTGTTATTTGATGCAGTAGCCCCCTAAACCTCCTCACATCTATCATCTTATCATATCATCTGATAAGACTATGACATTCATGACTCGCAAGCAATGTTTGCCTGCGTACAAAATTCAGAATTCTTGAGGGAAAGACAATTCCGCAAAGCTGTATCAAGTGAGCTTATACCAAATGTGTGTATCAATGACTGCGCAGACCAGCCTCCACAGACGAAATGAATTGCTAATATAATGGCATGCGATGGATTAATTACATGCTGAAATTCTTCAATAGGCTCAAAATGTTGGCAAGATTATAATCAAGTAGCAACTTGTCTTTGCATACCCCTGCAACATAGGTGCTAGCGTTTCTTTTAGTTTACGAGCTTCACTACTTTTATCGCATTAACATCAATAGAAGCCACTGGCACGCACTACCGGTGATCACGCCCATTTCAAGCCCCTGATTCACGCTCTTTTGTCAAATAAGTGTGATCTCACATTTGTACAGCTCGCGGGACTATCAAATTGTAGGTTTTCTCACAATTTCCACACAGATCTTCAGTCACAATACCAAACTTCACCGTGACCTCCCTTCAAAACAAAGTCCCAGCGGAGGTTCATGGTGATGCAGCTCAGGAGGTTTTTCTTGTAAAACACAATTTTTTGTTCAAAATTTAAATTTGTCGTATCATATGTGTGAACTATTTAGAGAAATATATGTCTAAATTTTCTTTAATGTTTCCCAAGTTACATAATGCCTTGCTAACCCAGAAAACCGTGTGAGATTCTTTGCTCCGGTGCACACGGCAGCAACCGAGCTGTCCGTAAGAAATATACGAGTAAATGAAGAAAAAACGCCAGCAGGAGAAAAAAAGACAGATTTATCGTCGCATCTTCTTTTTTAAAACATTCGGGAGAGCGTCATTCTGTTTTCGGTGTACTTTTTGCAGACAGTGGTGTTCTCTTTTATAACTTTGACCCATGGCCTAGATATAAGGAAAATATCCCGTCGACGAGGAGTGCCGCACAACCCGAAAATGGTCACGTCCCAACATTCGCGGCACGCATTCAGCAGCGAAATCTTACAAACAGCTAATCATCTTCCATATCATATGTGCCACATCATCGCTTTTGCGACTGGGTCAGCGGCCATGCTGCTTTTTACCATAAGCAAAAAAAGCCTGTAATATCATGGCGATTGCATGACGTTTCTATGACATCATCATTGTGGAGGTGGTTTTGAAATAATCCCTCAATAAACCTTTTGCCACACTTGGGGGCGTGTAAGTCAGGAACCAGAGGGTTTTGGACCTTAAAAAGGGCATGACCGTGAACTGTATCAAAAGGTCCTCAAGATGGCTGTTTCAGTTCAAAACCCCATGTAAGGGTGAAACATTCCCTTTAAGTTGTAGGTTTCATGTGTAGTACGCGTTAAAAAACCATGCCCATGTCCGGTAGGGGACATTTGAGACCCTTACCGATTTTCCAGCGAGCCGTGAAAACGAAACGACGCAATGCCCGCCAAATCTGCAGTACCATTTTCTTAGGCACGTAACCGAAACCTGTCCCACGGAAGCCATGTCAAACTTCCTCTGAAATCATGAGAGCTTGCACATAATTCCTGCGAAATCGCCCACTACATATTGTAAAACTCCTGGTTTATGGGGCTATGCTCTTTTTCGAGTCATACTTGTCGCAGTTTAGTTTATTGACATTGACATGACATGACATGATCAAATGAAACAACGTCAGCAAATGCTCTCATTTCTATGTATTTAGCTATTGACTCAAATAAGTTCAACCATTATATTTTACTACTGATAGAAGTTTCAGGAATCGACACCTTGACCATCGAGACCTTGTATTAGTTCCTAGTTGCAACTTGATCACACCAAAGCTGTTGCAAAGACGATTTTCAAAGATATAACGATATTGGATTAGAACATATTTTTAAAAGCAAAATTCATTAAAGCTGTCGTACAAATTGCTATTCCTGCTCTATAGAGTACCGTGAGAAACAGGTATATGGAATATTGAATCCTGGCACTATCATGCAAAGCGCCTGTATGCGAGATTTTTTAAGATGCGCAATAAACAGAAAGCATGCACAAAGCTGCAGGGTTGTATGCATTTTATTTATTAAACTTCTGAAAAAAGCACCACGATAGAAGTGTTGGAAGCATTAGACGGTCTTTGACGTGCGCAACGGTGATTAAAAGCATATTAAAATAACAACCATGCCTGAGGATTCAGGGATATTGCAAAACACAACGTTCACTACAATTTAACGCTATTTTTCACGTTTCCGTTTTGCTTAATCTGGCTTTGAACTTGAGGCATTCAACGTGCTCATGAGGCACATGAAGAAGGCATTTAACGTGCTCTTCCAGCATAGGGGAAATATAGCCGAGGGGTCCTTTAGAGTCCCAGTAGCATTGTACTGGCTTTGTAGCAATGCAATCTTTCCGATTTGCGATAACTTCATGATGGTAAAAATTGGGAGTATGTGCCATTTGATAAGAATCTGTGTGAAAAATATAGCTTTCCGCAAGAAGCTTGCTAGGGTAGCGGGGAATGTACCCCCCCCCCCCCCCCTATCCGACGGTAGAGAGGGACACATCCTCCCGCCCCCCCTCCCCCCACGGCGCCCAAGAAGTTTGATCAGCTCCCACTTGACTCCCACTGCCCTGAAAGCCGCCAGGTCACTAACATCAATCCAGATAAAAGGTTAAACACACGGTCTCACCACGCACGTTTGTATTTCTAGCGCTATCCCTCGAGGCTCAATCGCCCTCACATCCATTCTAATAACAATCGCCTTCGCCCTGAATAGTTCAATTCAGGAGAACATTTCCCCACCGCGGAGGCGCGTACGCTGTACCATTCACATGCAAATGTATTCATATCGTCCGGTGCGCCACATTTGTCGCGACCAGCGCGCCACGCGCCGCCCGCGCCGGCGCGTTTTCGGCGCGATTTGCATTGCAAATTTGGTCATGGGTCTGCGGCCCGCGCATGGTCGAAATCGGCGAGATGGGTGCTGACGTGGGAGCGGCGTCCACCGACACGAGGCGAAATCGCCGAAGTCGCCGAACGCGGAACACAGCGGCTAGCGTGCGCCACAAATGCAGATGTCCACACAGTCCACATCGGGTTGTCCGCATTCACATCCGTGTGCCACCTCCACAGTCCGCATCGCGCGACGGCTGCTGTGTCCACAAACAGTCCGCAACAGCAGGTTATTCAGAAGACGTGGGAAATGCCGCGAAAATCTTTTACCGCGAAAGGTCCTGGCTGTGCTGTCACTGGCCGCAGTCACGAATGGGCGAAGATGAGGGCTGAAAAGCGGCGTTTGAAGCGTCGGTGCCATATTATCGTTGGGAGTGTCGCTGTTGCATTATCCAGCTCAGGGTGGTCTCAAGAGTGAAAATACTGAGATCATCTCTACGACATGGACCCCGTTGATACATACATATATTAGGGCCAAGACAAACAGAGGAGGAAAAACATTGGACCCCGCAGCTGAGAACGACTAGTGTCACGAAAATTCGACTGTTTTTACTGCGGTTCAAACGATTCCTTGCGCTACGATATATTTCAGTTCTGTAAATGCTTTTCAGGTGTTTACGCATACACATGGTCGCGTCTCCATGCTTAAAGAATCGTAGCGATTCCAGCCCAGTAGTGCTGGCCGATCACGTGCACCGAAAGGCTACAAAAAACGACTGGATCTCGCTTCCGTCATAACTGGACGCTTCGCTGGTGATAATAATCAGATGGTGCAGGTTTATCTTATGGATTTGTCCTTTCGAATCGTGCGGCTTTAAATGCATTATAAAGCTTTATCCTAGACGTTCTGAGAAAAGGGAAGTAACAAAGGTATTCATCAATTAGATTTTTGTTTAGTGGCTAAGAACAGTGCAGCCAAGTTCGTAGAACAGTGAAGATCCGCACCAACATCGGGTATTTTGCGTATCTGTTGGGAGTTCTTTTTGTCTCACCTGCTCGACTCGTGCATCGATCCCTGCCTGCCCTCGGCCTTGATGCAGCCCGTGAAGTGCGGCGTCAATCCTTTGAGCACCGCGCTCCGAGTTGTATCATTTACATCCCATTCCCCTCCCCATTCCATTCCCCATTCCATACCCCTTCCCATCATCCGCGGCCCTATATCCCGCATCCCTATATCCCCGCATTCCTGTTGCGGGCATACTCTGGCTCACGTTTTTCGTGCAATTTTCACTCGCCGTAGTGGACATGTCAATCGTTACTATTACAGCGCTTCCACTCGGCGTCAGCCCTGGCTGCGGCGCGAGCAATTGTCGGTTGCGTAAATTGCGACCAGAGCAGAGGTCAAAGATGTGGAAACACACCATCTATGATCCATCAGCTTCGAAATATGGGCAAGACATGTTCAGTATGGCACGTGCGCGCTTGACATGCGTGCACGTGGCATGGCGTGCACGCGTCGTATAGCAGGCGCGTTGTATCCGTTTGAATATTTTGCTCCAAGCCACGCACCATTCTTGGGCGATTTTGCAATAACTGGTGCGTGACTTTGGAAGCCATTGGTATCGTTTTGGTTGCATGATCATTTTAAACTGGAGATAATCAGGTTCATTCCCTAAATGTTCATCTGTCGTTCGTCATTTATCTGTCACAAATGTTGAAATGTAAAAAGTTATTTCATGAAGGCGTTGCTCCTATGACGGCATAAGACAAAAGTTTCACAAAGCTCTAGCACCACATAAGGCATTATTAAGTGTGCATAACAGTAAACTTAGTCACAAACATACCCCTAATGTTACTTGGGTACGTGCGTCACACATAGTAAACAGGCGATGATAGACGGCGATAGATACGGAGATAGATAGATGCGGAGATAGATACGGAGATAGATAGATACGGAGATAGATACGGAGATACATAGATAGATATGGATAGATAGAATAAACGTAACGGAGACACTTTCATATTGGACAACTGTAACGGCGGATAAGCCACCTCAGTGTGTGCAGCCGCGCTTTAGCCGGCGCCGTCCCGTTCACGAGCCCCACCGCCCTTCAGATCAACGCTTCAGCCCTTGCATGTCTGTTGAGACGGCTTCAGCGCTACGGTTTATCCACTCAACGTCAAACGCGGCCGCAAATCAAACCGGCCCGGCCATCGGGTCGATGGCGGCCGATCGGCAGGCGCGGTCCGTCCGGACGTGATCCAAGGCAGCCCGGCAGCGACGGCCACCAATCGATAATTTAATCACGCCGGCCCCGTGCGGGCAGCACAAGCACGATCAGCGAATGATACAAGACGCCAGATGAAGCTCGCTGGAATGAGCGTGACCCCAAAATGGTACGCGCGTTATTGCGTCAGGACGTCAGATAGCGCGCAGTTAAAGTGGATCAACCGTAACAGTTAAAACGTCGAATCGTGCTCGTCGATGGATTACTGATTTGTGTTATCTTCCTGTCCCAGGAGCAGCCTTTTGCTCTACCAACAGGCTAGGCCACGAACTTATTTCCGACATTCGTACCTTTACGCTCCCACCAACATTTCTGCATTTCCGTTTCGCTGAGTCCACGACAGGCCAAACATCTACTTAGCCAGGTTTAACTGAGCAGTTCTAGACCGACTCATGACTTTCTAAAGGGCAGGATTTTGCATTCGCTGAATTTATTCTGGCCATTTTTCACGCAAATCCACAAGCAGCCGGCAAACAGGGCCGTTTCTCATGCGCCGCCATTAAAGTCGCACAGTTCAAACCGTCCTGGCGCCGTGCCATATGGCAGCCCGTGGCAATGGCAGCACTCCGCCGCCTGGGCGCGGATTATTTGTCGCCTGCGCGCGGCTCCGATGGAGCTGTGTTGTGTCCGCGGCGGGCCGTGTCGTAACTCAGCGCCAAGTGGGGTATGCGGGCCGTCCGGTTATGATTCGGACGTGTCGTAAATGTGTCGCGGTGCGTGCAGGCCGGTAAATCACAATTAGCGCCGTGAACAGGCGCCGAGGGGGATGCCGCGCAGTTCAGCGGAAACACCGGGCGCCAGGGCGGGTTGCGGTCGAGTGGGGCGCTGGGGGTGGGCCGCGCCACGTGGAGGTCAGTCGGGAAAACTGCCTAAGTTCTTTGAAGGAAAATCTACGCAAATCAGGGCAGCCATGATAACAAATGACTCAGGACTTCGCCCGTTCGTCCGCCTCCGTGACTAATGGCCAAGGATGTGACTGTGAACCAAAGGACATCTATGCGCCAGAACACGTGGATTGCCTTTGACCTGATTGATGTACAAAAGCCAGCTGCCCTGCGGCTAAAAAGGGGTCGATCTGGCTTTAAAGGCTTATGTTGTGCACGGTCTTAACGAAATTGTTTGGATAAAAGAATAGTAGTAGCCCTATTCCTCGGAGAAAATCAGGAAAGTGGAAGTATAGTTGGGTTTAAACCAACTGCATCCCCATTCTCTTGGTTTTTCTCCGAGGAATGAGACTAATGATACTGTCTTATCTATGTGAATAATGTTCCTCGCTAATGCACTAAACAACTTACGATTTGTGGAATTGTGGAATTCTGTCTGGCCATCATCAGGACGCATGCCATGCACTCAGCTATCCGCAAAATGACAGGAGGTAATGTCAGCAGTTCTGGCCACCCGTTTGATACAGGGTTACACAAGCTTACATCAGCTCAGTGTTACTCAGCAAGCAGCGAAGTCAGATGGCGAAACGCTTGGATTGACCGTTGCACAAGTTGTATGAAATACGCATCCCAAGAGTGAGCTATGTAAGCGTTTTAGACGCGTCAAATCAGCATCGACGCCAGCCAAGTGAACTACATGTGCGCTTGAAAACGATATCGCAAGCCCAGGTACATGTCTCGCGTGTGCACGATGTACGTACACCCACGGAAATATGTTTGTTTGTGAGAACAGCGTGACATCCTTGGGACGCGTCTCGAAACATGGTTTGGTGACATCTCATGACCAATTTTCTGTTAACAACACTTGGCGGTGTCACTGCGTCACTTGCAACATGCATAATAATTTGTTTTAGTGTTTCGTCAAAATCACGAAAACAACGGTTCGGCACAGCACTACACATTTTCTTTCTTTGAAGCCCCAGACCTTATTTCTGGACTGGGTGATTTAAGCGCATGGCAGGTAATTCACTGACATATTCTTGGCAGCCTCCGTGACTTTGCGTGGGGATTTTACGATCTCAGTCAAAGTTGTCATGGCAACCAGCGTGGTAAAACGAAAAGGCTGCCTGAGCAGTGACGACATAAAAAGCAGGCTTTTAGTGTGCCTCAAGGTGGGTGGTCTGATTGCACTTCGGCGTTTATGGGTATGAATAACGCCGGTAGAATAGAACATTCATGGCTAACGCAGCGGCCGGGTAAGCCATTTCGCGAGGAGGGCATCGGTGGAAGTTGAGCGTGTGCGTCACTAGGCCACCAAATATGTCGCTGCTATATTGTACCTGGCTTTGTAAACACAGCCTTCCAGCACCCTGAACATTCAAGTGATCAATGTTTCCCAATACCAAAGTACTCTTCGAATAGGGAAGAATTCAGTCATTGGACGACGTTTAGATGGATTATTTTGGTTTTGGCCCCATTCTTGTACATCGCTTCCCTTTGACGTGCTCGAAGCTCTTATATCTCACAAAGGCTATTTGCCAAGTATGGTATTGCAAACATCGTGTAAGATACATAAGGGGCACCTTTGCATGGCACATGATACGTAAAAAGGACATAAACAAGTACATATAATGACCATAAAAGGTTGCATACCACATCTCAAACTGCTTGAACACACGGCCGCGAAGCTCGGCTGACGTGGTTATACTGTGCCGCATAGCACTCCTGCTCTGCGGTACAGACACCCATGGCGTTAGTAGCCTGTCTTCACGTATTTCTGTGGCCAGCGGGTGGTGGCGACATACCAAAACCAGTTCGAGCGGCAATTGCATCAGCGGTTTTCTTCTCAGCAGCGTTTAAAATGGTGATCGTCGGCGCCATGGCTTAGTTGGTTAAAGCGCCTGTCTAGTAAACAGGAGATCCCGAGTTCGAATCTCGGTGGTGCCTTTTTTCGCTTCTATCTGGGTACTCATATAAGCAATCGACACTTTCTTAGTGTGCCCTGTGGTGTGTTCGATGTGGTTTGGGTTTTTATTCCGATTATATCCGATAGATCCGATAATTAAATTTATTTTCTTATAGGAAATCCGGTTTCTGCGACGGGATTGAAAGACTTACTGATGAAAGCCTTATCGATTGAAATCTTGCGATGTTTGCCTGATGCTGGTAGGGACCATGTATGTGATGAGAAGAATGGCAGGTACTAGCGAACATCCAACAATGTCAAAACAAGTTGCCATTTGCATAGGCGATTTTTTTCTCGGTGACGTTTTTGAGGAACGGCCAGCGGCGCCATGGCTTAGTCGGTCCAATGCCTCTACGCGTCTTCGCACCATTAACCTGAATGACGTCATCGAGGGCATTTTCATTATCTTTAAAAACTTATAGATAAGACAGTACTTTTAGCCTTATTGTTCCCAGAGAAATCAAGAGATATGAGAGATATATGCATTGATATTTTTGGTAAATGTCATTATCCAAACGGATATGAGTGGGAAATTCATAATTCAGAATTGCCTGCCGATCACTTTTTTCTTTTTTTTGACAGCAAGCCACGGTTTCTACAAGTGACCAAAATTCACGGGGTTTAACAAGGAGCAATGGGCAACGATCGATACGATACAGTATCTATCCAACTAAGGATTAAAATGCGTGGAGAATACGTATACCCCAAACGAATTCATGTAACTATGTAACACGCATCATGCACCATTCGTACATGCAAGTGATTTCAAGCACACAAGCATCACGCATCACACACCGCTTAGACGTGCAAACGTTTTCAATTAGGCAGGCATCGTGCATCACGCATCAGGCATCACTTATACATGAAACGGGTTTCAAGCTTGCACGCATCACGCATAAAGTCACTTATCGCATTCGCATAATCGGCCATGATGAGCCCTGTTTTTTTAGTTCCGGTCGCCGACTTCTTATAAGAAATGATCCACTAATTGTCCAGTCTGGATGGTCCAGTGCACTGCACATGGCTTTGAGTTCTGAAAGTGGCATGAGGTCTGTACTAGAGATGCAACTTTTCAGCCCACCAACCCGCCAATTTCTGACCCGCAAAAAGCAGCGAACTTTGGACCGGGTTATATCTGCTGTGCAGTGAAAAATTTCAGCACGCAGAACATGTTTTTTTTTTGCCATTCCTCCTTGAAATCGGCAATCATTTTTCCCGCTGAAGGATCTTGTATTTTTTCTTTTTTTGCATCATGCAGCGTGTTGTAGATATAGTGCAATCTTTGCCTCGGAAAGGAGCAGTAGCGACGGAACATCTGTGTAGAATGGGGTGGGGGTGGAATGCGGCGGGCTGGCGAGTTCTTTCTTTCTTTCTTCGCCCCTTTCCATGTACTGTCAAAGAGTTAATGTTAAATGTTCCCAAAGTCTAGGCAGCCGCCCCTGCTACCGCTCATAGTTGACGGGCGGTTTGTATGTTTGAAATAACGTGTCATTAACATTTGAAAACATGTATTTTTGTCATTTCTCTAAGTTAAATACTATGAGATAGATTACTTCTACGAACTGTGGCAATCACTGGAAAAGTTAGCTTGTACTCAAGGTCATATAATTATCATGACAGTACTTGATGGCCACTTAAACTTGACTAGTCTGGACTGCCATCATGACGTATGGTTATGGGGAGGGGGATTAGGTGGCACTGGCCTCCACTTTTTGAGAATATTCAACACTGCGGCCACGGCTACGGCTAATGCATGGGAGGAACCAACGGCAAAAAAATGACATGGCAATTCATGATCCAACTATGGTGCCAATGTTTTTGTTAGCACAACACCCTGCAGGCTAGATTAATCACGATATGTCTTCAAGCTCAGCCCAGCCTCAGTGCTTGTCACTTCAGCAGGACACGTAGATTTCCGGGAAGTTTCACTCGGATTGAATTCTCCTTTTCACGCTCCACAAGCAATGCATTTCAGCAGCTTGCATTTCAACACCACACGACTGGTTGGTGCTATGGTAGCCTAATTCAAAATTACACATAACGATGTTTGAACACCTATCCCCAATCTGTGTCAGTTTACTAGGTGTTATGGATTTTCAGTCAGACGCGTACGTTTCAGATTTCCGTAAGTTTCACTTTAACACTACGCGTTGGGAATATCCCCAAATCATTGAATCGGGCCCTCGGTGTTACTGATAGCTTCATTTATACCACCACCAATATCGGTGCATAGCATCTTCTCAATGCACTGCATTGCATACATAAGTGCCTTGTTCCCATCATTATTGATATAATAATTCAAATGTTCCCAGTAACGTTTGATTTTCTGTCAGGAACTATCTACAGTCATAAGATAAATAATGTGGGCCGGGAAAGTACTCAATGGAAGGAGGCCTGGGTAGGACTCTCGTGCACAAACTGGATATTAAATAAATATGCGTGCCGAAAACGCTTCGCACTGCTTGGGCCTCTAAGAGCAGTACGTCAGGGTAACTAAATATCGGCAGCTCACGCCGTGCGTTTTTCACCGTGGGAGCTCCTCTCACCCAATAGGCATTTTATCACCGGGACGCGAGCACGTCCACCTGACATTCGGCGACTGAAGAGGCGAATGGTGCAGATGCGGGCCCGGCACCAGCCGTCTCACTGGCACTAACTGTCTAACTGGCACTAACCGTCTAACTGGCACTAACCGTCTAACTGGTGCTAAGTGTCTAACTGGCACTCACTGTCTAACTGGCACTCACTGTCTAACTGGCACTAACTGTCTAACTCGCACTAGCCGTCTAACTGGCGCTAACTGTTTAACTGGCACTAACTGTCTAACTGGCACTAACCGTTTAACTGACACTAACCGTCTAGCTGGCACAAACCGTCTTTACTGGCGCCGGGGATCGCTCGTCCACTGCGCGTGTTCCATCTCCTGTGGAAAACTCGTAACCTGCAGCACGTTCAGACCTAGGGCATCTCTAGCCAGCAGGAGCTCAGTGACTCAACTTAGCAGCCAGCATCACTGATCAAGGGTCGGTGGAAGGACTGGATCTTGTCGCCGAGGCTGTCGCACTACGCTCCATCAGCTGGAAAGCCCACGCATTCGTCCAGCATGTCAAGAATGTCCCCTGCCCTCAAGCAGCACACTGGCAAGGCGAATGCATGGCTTCGAGTTCGGTGCCAGCATCATCCACGGGGAACTCGGAATGCTGAAGCCGACAGCGGAGACAGTGAACCCGCTGGGGTGCATCTCCTGCCTCTGCTTTAAGGACAACACATTGTACAGTCGGCAGTTGCGTGGCTTAAGCCTCTAAGCAAAATATAAATGTTGTTGTCGTTTGATGCGCAGCATTGAATATGAATGGCCAGCTATTGTCATGTCTTCGTCCAGCGGTTCAGCTCAGCTCGGTCAGACAGAGACGTGTAGCGATGCTACGATCTGTATTGGACAGAGTCCAGAGGCGTACCGCCCCTGCTATCCCAGGCAGGCACGTCATTACATTCAGTTCGGATGAACAACCACTCATAAGTCAGCTCACACTGGGCTAGCACACACGCACCTATCACGCGTCCCGTACGGCCCGCCACGGGACGGTGGTCAGCGCCCGGGGCGGTAGGTCGCATTCCACCGCGCGGCCAAGGTCGCGCCGCGACACGGCAGGGACGGCAGACTAGATTTGTTTTCGGCCTTAAGCAACCCTTATCCGGTATTGGCCGGACAAAGGCGAAGCAAACTAACGGTATATTATTTTTTGTTCGCTTCATAAAATTAGCACTGGTTAGGGCCCAGATCTGGTAAATCGCTAGGCCCAACAGCGCATCGACTGGGCTGTTCTTATCAGGTGAAGCCGCAATGATGCGCCGGCCGGTTTGGATCAAGAGCCTCGGCCGTGGAGATTGTGGTTACTTAGCTTGTCGCGCTGTTATACCTGGCCGCTCCTTAGATGTGTATTGGCAAGCAAGGTGAGAGATAAGCGCACAGTCGCTTCGCTATGCAGCACCAGGCTACTCCGATAGCCGACCATTTTGTCCCGTCGGTTGATCTGACCGACCGGGGTTCTATCTAAATTCACACTGCGGCCTGGAAGTTCGATGGATTCTATCTCTTCAATTTCGATGTGCCCGGCATCAAGCGGAAGATTATTCAGGTTGTCTTGAAGGCCGAGGAAATGACCATTTTTTCTCCAGAAGCTGAACTCCTACAGCACATCGGGTCAAAGCGGATATACATAGTACGCCACGAATTTTCGACTTTCGAGACATGACCAATGGTGTCAGTAGCTTCACCGGTAGCATGCTGGGTCCATAGCTGAAGTGTTTTGCGTTCGAAGTCAGGGGTTGTAGCACATGTATATGATCTATGATTAATTCACATTTAAGACACGTTCTCTAGTGTGGCACTTGCGCCTCGTTTCAGTTCGCTACGTTCAGTTACCGGTCGCCACATGCGTAGTATAAACTAAAAATTTAGCCTGCATTGCACATCTGGTGTATTTCTAGTCATACTCTGGATGTTGCGCACTGAACTTTAAATGAACAAATGATGAGTGGATTGGCGCAAAAACGAAACGCCTAAATTTGAATTTCTCTCCTTAAATTGGCCAGTAGGGACCATGTATGCAACCAAAAAGCAGATGCCGGCAAACCTTGAAGTTTGTCGAAACAGCCCCGCTAGCTACATCATCCTGATAACGTGCTAGGGAAATCTTCGCGGGCGCCATGGTCAACGTAGTTGAAGACTATGTCAAGAAAGCAGAAGGTCCCGAGTTCGGATCTCGGTGTTGTCTATTTTCAACGTTATCCGGTAACACAAAAGAGCAATCAACACCACTGACGTGGTCACCTAGCTGTAGTTTTGGGTATTTGTTTCGAATATGCAATACATGTTCTTCTAGAACGTATGGTTTCCATCATGGATGTAAGGTTTATTAACACGTCTGGCCCTACTGGCCTTGTTAACGGTAATCCCCGGAGAAGAGGTACAACGTTCTTCAAAAAAGACCAATTTAATTCAGCCAGTCTCTACCGGCCCAAACGGACTGGTAGGAGGCAGGTGTGTGGCAAAAAAAAATGCAGACACTGGCAGACAAGCTCAAATGATGATGTGAAAATGTCAAAACAGGGTCACCACTTCAAAAAGTGATTTTCTTCCCGGTCACGTGCCCGTGAGTCATATGTCGGCGCCATGGCTTAGTTGGTTAAAGCGCCTGTCTAGTAAACAGGAGATCCCGAGTTCGAATCTCGGTGGTGCCTCTTTTCAGTAATGTCTGAGCACCAACACGCTACAAGCATCCATCACACATGCATTATGTGCATGCCCACTGTGGTCTTGGATGTTGATTTCCAAAATGCAATGATTGTGTTACGTCAGTTCTAATTTCAACGAGATCCGTCTTTTGCGTCTCGCCCAGATACCCCACTGCTTGGCACGGCTTGCCCTCCCTCCCCCCCCCCCCCCCTCTCCCTCCAAACACATTTAATCCGGCAAGAAACCGAGGACTTTTGTTCGGGCAGTTGGACAAACTTTGTGGGATCATGCAGGGTAAGAATTTTAAAAAATTGGCTAGCACTGAAATTATGTGTTCCATATATGTGCAGATATTGATGCAAGCATCAGACATCATGAAACAAACTCACTGGGTATACTTTGTTCATTGGTACACTTAACAAGATATACTTTATTTATTATAATACATTACACAATACGATTTGTACATTGGCGTGCTTTTAAAGGGAGTGTTCCATATTTATTTGCGGTTTTAAACTAAAGGAGACATATTTAACATCTTTTGGTGCTGTTTACAATCCTGCCCTTCTTAAGACCTGAGCCCGTCTGGTTTCTGAGCTACACGCCGGCGAAGGTGGGGAAAGGTGTATCCGGGAAAACATTGGAAAGACACCTTGGCATTCATGGCGTCATAATAGCGTCATTCAAATCCTGGGATTCCATAAGCGACGCGGCGATCAAGGCCAAGAAAGGTATGATTGTCGAGGCGTACATATCTGGCGTTCATGAGCGCGGTTTCCAGATATAAGGGCCGTCAGTTGGCTTCCAATCAATGTCGTGCAAGTTACGATTATGTCATTAAATTAAGACGCATTGAAAACATATTTACTGAGCAGAGAGTGTCTAGAGCAGTCTTTTGTACTGAAATGTCACACCGATAGTTACAAGCAAGCTTGTTCCATCATATCTGATGCTTGCTTCAACGTTGTCAGATGTAAAACATTCCTTTTAAGTATATCAATTTATCTCAATTTTGAGATTGGTATGCATGCTCTACACAAAACGATCACTTTTCAAAGAAAATATGTTCATCAATACATCATCGCTTACGCGCGTCATGGAACGTTCATGTGACATCAGAGAGGCAGCAAAACTGGCCGTGTCAAATTGCCACCCTAGCAGACGGGCCGACTCACATGTACTGCTTCAACTTCCCGAGAGGTGTCGTGGTAATGAGTATGACATTTGCATATACCAAATGCCGTGCACGTGTGCTATGGCCTTTTCTTCTGGTGTCCTTGCATATTCTTCTGTGATTTCATAATGTCTTCTTACATTCACATCCTCGGTCATGGCGCTGCACTTAACTTATTCCATTGCAAGTGTTATTGCCGTTATGAGTAATACTACCGGCCAACTTCCTAAGCTAGCACAAAGCGTGATTCGTGCTTGAAAATTGAAATGAAAGCATAACACTGCTTGCGAGCCAAATGAACTCCGTTGGTTACAACAATCGTGCTCACGTACGCCAGACACGAAAAAATCTACGGATATATTTGTATTTGCTTTGATGGCCGTGTGGCCATTGAAGTGATAGCATGTGAATGACGTTTCTTTATTGGCATGCTTTCGTAATTGCCATTGAAAAAGTTTGCATGGCATCGCAGGTGTCTGGCTCAGAACCTGGAGGGTTTAAGTCCTAAAAGAAATGCTTCACGTTTACAGATATTGAAGCAACGGTCGAATATTATGAAACAAGCTCTGTCATGGCTATTGGCATACTTTTCAGTGGAAAAACAGCTCTAGACAACAACTGATCACGTTATAAAACTTTGTACGGCGGTACTCACTTCTACCTCTTCAATCTTCCGAGAGGTGACCCGCTCCGGTCTAGATGTGTGCTGAATCAAATATTGTTGCGTTAAATGATGGTGTTTTGGCCCTCTCTTCATGGTGTTCTTGCATATTCATTGGTTAGTGTAAAGTACTTACTTGTATTCGCATGCCGGGTACTGCGGTATTCTGAAATTATTCGGTTACAGGTCTTATTTCCGCAATAACTATGAAGAACCAATGACTTCTGGCAAAATGCATCAGAGCATATAATATTGCAAAGTTTGCACAACATTGACTGAGAGTCAATTGAAGGCCGTTGAATCTGGAAATCACGGTAACGACCGCCAGACATGTATAATTCGGCGAGCATATTCTTTTTGGTCTTGAATATTGCGTGACCAAGGAGTGACACAATTTAGACGACGTTTCTATGAAGTCATGCATGCCTGAAAGACCTTGAAATAGTCTGCACGAAAAGTCTGCGTATTTTTGCGGGCATGTAGCTCGAAAACGAAAGAGTTTCAGGTCATAAGAAGGATAAGGCTGTGAACTGCGCAGAATGATCTTCCACTTGGCTATTTCAGTTAACAACATCATAGAAACGCGGAGCACTCTAATGAAATGACTGGGAGTCCGTGTTACTTACATTACCTAACCTCGCCCATGAGCTAATCTAGCCCGCAAATGCTGGCGTATCACAAGCGCAGCTTTTGTAGATATCCGTAAAGTGGCAAGGTAGTGTTTATCTTTGTCTGCGTATTTCATATTTACAAAGTGTCGAATTTACGATCGCAAAACAAGTGCTGTTAAGCATGTTACTTTTCACTCTTACTGCCATTGTCGTTTCTTCAGCGTACATGTCTCATGACGATTTGGGTACTGATTTATTCTCCTATCTCTTTTGATATCCCTACACAGGTTTGTGTCAGGAATTTTCGACGAATGTACGACACCAATCAAAACCTTCATATAGGTCGGGAAGTTGCAGTTGGCAGGCTTTATAAACAGCTGCGTCCATAAGCACACAGGCCTGCTCTTCTACGTGTTAGTGTTCGTTGTAACATGGTGTTACGTTTAACAATCTCTCACTTTTTTGTGTCATTCCTTAACCTAAATGAGGCCACGTAAGTGGCACGAACGGCATTCTTGGGTATTTTCATACATTGCTTCATAAGCAGCTCGGTGCATAAAATTTAATGCGGTATTTATTGCGGACTGTTGAATGGTGCAGACACTTAAGGACACAAGAAAGACACAAGAAAAATTCAGGCTCGTCCATGACACCATGGACGAGTCTGAATTTGTACGCAAGATTCCAGAAATGGTTATAGTATTGACATTTTGACTATTGTGGCGCCTTCGTCTTCTGTGAGGTAGAAAGAAGGAAAACGCTCAGTTCTAGTGGCATTATCGGATTAAGAATGCCTGCAGCTTCGTAGGCTTGTGTGACGTTTTTTCTCGTGTACAGTGCAGTGATCTGAAGAGGGATTCCGGCGCTTTGAAATGTCCAACATCTGCTTCCTCATGGTCAGTGCAAAATCACTTGAGGCGGGTAATTTTAGGACTGTCATTTGGCGTACTGAGATGCGGTAGTAGTGTGCGATGTCTGGCGCGTTTTGCTCACAGATGCAATTAATATCCCACCCTTTTCCTTTTCCTGTGTAGTTGCAAACTGACATCAGTTTTCAATAGCATCTTGCTACTATAGAAATTGTGTAGTCTTGGTGCTTTTATTATAACCGACTAAGCCCGACGACAAGCATAGCACAAGCGAGGTTCTGAATAAAATGACACTGATAACCCGCTTTGAAGTGCTGGATTAAAGTGCCGCCGGATTGAAAGCCGGATTGAAGTGCTGGATACTGCCTGGCAGGACCTACTTGTGGCCAAGCCGACAGATAAGGGAAAACAGCTGTATGTATAAAACAGGTTGTGAGTCACAGGCACGATTTTCTTCTCAGTCACGTGTCAAAACTTATCTCGTCGGCGCCATGGCTTAGTTGGTTAAAGCGCCTGTCTAGTAAACAGGAGATCCCGAGTTCGAATCTCGGTGGTGCCTTTTTCATTACCTCTGCAGAGACCTTCATTACCTTCATTACCTCCTACCTTTCATTACCTCCAAGATGTCTTCCGAGAACCGGTTCCCGGTTTCTGGATCCGGAACCAAAAAGAAGCCAGGAACTAGTCTGGTATTAGGCCGAAAGGTCCAGCAGGCACGGGGTTGCCTCATATCAGGTCGGAAGATCCCGCAAGAGCCAGGATCTAGCCTCATGTTATGCAGAAAGGTCCAGCAAGAGCCAAATATAAATGCAAGAGACAAGAGACAAAATATAGATGCAAGATAGCAAGAGACAATAAACCGAAAGATGCAACAAGAACCAAGATTCTGTCTGGTAGTAAGACATGAGCACCATCAAGAACCAATATTCACCCTGGAATTATCCCGAAAGAACAATCGAGAACCAAGATCCAGCCTAATGTTATGCTAAAAGATGATATAAAATTATAATAAAGAAAGCAAGAACTAATATACAGCTCAGGATTAAGCTGAGATTCAGAAAGAATTTGTCTCTAGTCGGGAGTGATGCAAATGTAAGCAGCAAGAACCAGAATATTACCTTAAACTAATGGCAGCCTTGATTTTCGAAGTGCATTAAGGTGCTCTCTGTGCACAATTTTTCAAAATAGTTTGGGAGGCTGAGCAGGGAAAAAAGCTAAACTTACCTCCACATTTTGCTCTTAGATTTTGAAGGGCTGAAATGACCCTGCAATGAAAACCTACACCCTGGTGTTCCTTCATTTAATACAGATGAATTGAAACAAAAGTACATACACAATTTCAAAAGGTTTCCCAAATTTCAGTGATTTGATGCAACCCTGCCACAATGACATGTTACAAACATCTGCTTCACTGTGCATATTGTAATATGGAGAATGTAGCTATGTGAATTTGACCATCTTATTTTTTCTGCATGAATGTGGTCATGCGAGTCTGGTTTGCGAAATGTCCGCAGAAATAGAAAATTGCTGCTTCGCCAAAATAACCCTAGATTCACTGAGTTTACTATTTCTTTGCCTTACATCGTGCCTGTCAGCAAGTCCTTTCTTGCAACTCACTGGCATAGAAACTCCTTTCTAACCCAATAAGCCCTTGGCAGACCCAAATAGAGGTGACCGTAAGCTATGATGACAACATATTGGCAACAAGACCAGAGAGCACGTGACATGGCGCAAACAAGTAACGGAGGTACAACCTTGAAGCTTACGCCCAGCTTAAACTGATTTATTCCACCATTCGTTTCTTTGTATTCGTTTTGGCAAAGGTAAGAGAAATTAGGTAGCATCAAACCGTGAAAAACCAGACTCCGCTGGAGGAACCTAATCACCTGGCGATTTTCTAACAACCTAGTTGTTGAAGATAACTATTACACAGATAACTATATTCATGGAAACTGTAATTACCAGAATTCATCTGCAAAAATCAAGCATGATGACCTGCAATGGAAATGAGCTTACCATTGTTTTACAGTCTTCCGAGGCTGCGTAGGTTCGTAGACGTTGGGTGGAAGACCGGGTATCATCTTACCAGACCGCACTAGCCGTAGCACTCTGGTTGTGCCAGTGTCGGATTTCTGATCTGTATCTCATCCATCTCATATGTTATCCGACCGTGGGTTCTGACCGCATCTTGTTTCGAAATAAAAAAGAAGGACGCCAGTTCACAGAAATTCGCAAGCATGACAGGCTCAAGAAAGACATAAGGAATGCTCATGCTCTTCTTGAGCCTGTTTTAATCTGTCCTAATCTATCTTGAGCCTGTCCTAATCTGTCCAAGCCATGCTCATTAAGCATGGCTTGGACATATTATATAGAGCTATTATCAATTTTTCAAACGTCGGGATTCTCAGCCCCTTTTGGCCCTCTCATTTGCCACACCTCCGTTGAGGAAGATACGAAGTTTTTTCAAAGAAAAGAGTACTGCCACTCTGGCAGCTGCAACTTTTGTGGCATTTTAGGGAGCCCTGTTGGTTGGACAGCATTAACAAGCGGTCGGGTAGGAGCGGGGATAGATCTGACCCCGAAGGTTTTTCCATAATGGGCTCCGAACAACGCGGCGTAGCCGCATCAAGTTTTACATAGCTATATACAATTAAATAGCGGCACGTTTATATTCGAACAAGATAGATGTAGATTGTGCGGTCACTACCCTAAGGCAGGTCAAAGTCGGGCCATGGGTTCAGCAAGGACAATTTCTAAGAAATCACTCGATCTGATGCAACAACGGAGTGTTAGGCGAAGTCATACATCTCTGAAATCGTTCCTTAGGCAACACAGCAACTGCATGAACAAATTACATTGACCAAGGGTCAGCTATGAAGATCAGACCGAGGTCCAAACTAATCTGATTTTTTTACGTGGAGCTTGCTAATTGGGATAGTTTCTGGTGCTCATTTTGAGATTGTTGATAACAAGCACCACATTTTGCATTTTCAATGGGCTTCTAAAGGTCAGCATAGGTCACTGTCATAAATTCATCCCGGTCAACATTTTGCCTTCAGGAACACACCGCCTAGTGCAAATTCTTAACGCTTATTCAACTACAACACTTAAAGCAGTCTTGTATAATTTTGGTTACCATGACCTGCGAAGGTTCAAGCAAGGTCGCTGACCTGAAATGAGCTCCAGTGATCTTTTGCTTAGAAGAGGTAAGGACATTACTTAGACACCCCAAATTTTGACGGAAGTGAGTTCACGTGCAGGCCAACACACTCCGTGAATTTCGTGTCTCCAGCTCTCTTAGTTTTTGAGATCTCTGGAGTGGGTCAAATTGCCCCCCTCCCCCACTCGAGAGAATGGTATTCAACCGGCCACTCGGGCGCGCCCTAACTGTTTTACTACAAATATGTGGATTATTCAGGTGGTAGTTTCAGTTGTTAAGAATTCACTTCTAAGTTGTAGGCAATGATTTTCAATTTACAGTAAAGCTGTATTGGTTATAATGGTGATATGAGGACATGCTGTTTGACTTGCCTGTGGTGTGTGACTTTCATTGCAATGTGAAAGTTGATTGTTAGCAATTTTAATTACCTGATTTGCGTGTGATAGATTTAGCTGTCAGGCATTCGCTGCTAAGCTACAGGCAATGATCTTCAACTAGCAGTTAAGATTTGTTCGTTCCAGTGGTGGTTTCAGGGTATGCTGATTGCTTTAGTTGCCTGTGGTGGGTGACTTTTCCGTGGTGTGAGAGCAGATTTGGGGGTTATCCTGTATAGCAGTTTCAGCTATCAGGCGTTTACATGTAACCTGCAGGCAAATGGTCTATAGCTAGCAGCTGGGCTTTGTTAATTGCATTGGTGGTATCATAACATACATTTTGTTCAGCTTGCCTGTGATGTATTTTATTTAATACACGTGAAAGCAAAACTATTTTGGTTTTCCTGTGCGGCTCACATGGCTTAGTGCCTGGGAAACTTGAGTCAGGTTCCTGTATTTATTTTTTTAAATCAGTGACAACTAGCTTGCAAGGTCTAGTGTTTTCGAAAGTACCAATGGTAACTAGGAACCATTAACCAGACCCACGGTCTGCTGAAGAACCAGAGGGTACCAGGGTCCAGTGCTTGGAATTTGTGAAGGGGCCAGTGGGAACCAGGATCCATGGTTTTGATTTTCCGATAGAACCAGTGAGGACGAAGATCCAGGAATTTGGTTTGTCGAAAGATCCAGCAGAACACAGCACAGAGGGTTTATTTTGTGACAGGAGCCAACGCGAACCAGGATCCAGGGTTCTGTTTTGTCGAGGAAAGCATTGGGAACGAAAAGAGTCGCGTGTTTGTGTATGTCATTATGCAGACAAGCAAACATCATCCACGATACAATTGTTGCTATTTTTCTCGTTGTAGCTTTGAGCGATGATTTCGAAAATGAAGTCCATCTGCTTGTTCCACGCCTAGTTCAGACGATTCGTTTCGATGCATGGACGCATGTTGATGAGTCTGTCCCTATTGACATTCAGGGTTACCAGCGGTCCCCAGTAAAACACAGCACGAATTAGATTAGTCCCCGGATTACAGATCCACAAATTGTCACATCTGTGCCACAAGTGTATCGGCATATTTGCACTTCTTGAAAGACATAAATAACTGACACGGTCGATTTAACACGAGATATAACACGTAACAGCCACCTTTCGAACCCCTAAAAGATCTCCGCTGATTCGCTAATAGTTCCACGCTTCGTCACCGCCATGACCCTCTGACAGGCAGAGTCGGCGACGCTTTTGAATTTTGATGAGCTATGGGGGCCCACAGCCACTTACCGGCAGGACTTGCAGGGTGACATTTCAGCATTGAAGTTGCGACACGGAAATTGGCGCCGAACTTCCCGGTGAGGACTAAATCAAGGCTGCTTCCTGCCCGCGTCACCTGAGTTTGCGGCGTCGCTCCGGTAGATAAAGCGCCGCCACATGTTCGGCGAAATCACGTGGCAAGTGCGATATGGCGGCTTCCTGACTTATTTAAGTTGTTCAGCGCATTTGTGAGGAACGTTATTCACACAGATAAGGCATTAGTATCAGCCTTATTGCTCGGAGACAAACCAGGAGGATGAAGAAGTAGATTGGTTGATGTTTCAGCAACATGCCTTTATCGAAACAAAAGCAGAAGACACATGCAGGTATCGAAACAATAGCAGGCGGTAATAATAGCTCCTCTGCTACTGTTTCGATAAAGGCGTGTTGCCGAAATATCAACCAATCTATTTCTCCATTTTGCTGGTTTTTTTTTTCTCCGAGGAATAAGGCCATTACTACCGTAATATCGTGACTTATTTGGTTGAAGCGCTTGTCCATGAAGCAGGGAGTTCATGTTTTCAAACATGCGTCGTCGTTCTTTATAGCATTCCACGTCTCCGCCTCCGGGGCGGGATAGCGGAGGCCTGTAGGCGGAGGCAGCGACACTACCAGAGACACCGTCCGAGCGAAGCAGCAGGCATGGGCAGCCGTCTCTGCACCATCGCCGCTGTAACCGCTGCCATACTTAAGCGGGGTTAACGTCCCCGGCGCAGCGGGCGGAAGGGGAGGGGGCGACTGAATCCCGGTCCTACGCCCCTGCTCGCCGGCTGTATTGAGGGGAGGCTGTCTCCCGGTCCTGCGTCCCTGCTCGCCGGCTGTATTTGGGTGGTGTGTGTGTGGGGGGGGGGGGGGGCGCCAGTTGCCTCCTGGTCCTACGTCCCTGCTCGCCGGCTGTATTTGGGGGGGGGGGGGCTGCCTCCTAGTCCTGCGCCCCTGCTCGCCGGCTGCCTCCTGGTCCTTTGCCCCTGCTCGCCGGCTGCCTCCTGGTCCCACGCCCCTGTCCGCCGGCTATATTTGGGTCGGCGGCTAACGAGAGGTCAGCCGGGCGGCGAATGGGCTCCCGGCCGCTCTGATCACGCGTGGCCAAGTTGGCCGATGTGTGATGAACTCGAGTGGGCCGGGCCTTCCCACCGGCTCCCGGGTCCGGCTGCAGGCTCCCTGGGCTCATGACAGTAGCGGCGCCAGGTATCGCGTTAAAGGAAGGACTGCACCGGCAGGGCAAGTGTGGCAGCACCGAGGACGGCAACAGCAGCAGCCGTATATTTTCGGTAAAGGTAAGACATGGGATTATCATGAACCTAATCGTGTTATCATATGCCATCTCTTTGCTATGGTAAGTCACCAAAGATATCGTGTATATAAATAGCATTGTAAAGATAGCCACCCAGACCAGCAAACGGTCGCGAAACTTCGTGTAGGAAAATAGTTTTCTCTCACTTACGCGCCATTGCACACACAGACTTACCTGAGCCCAAACGCTATTTTTGCTCGGAAAAGCTTATTGTTCGAGGCTAGTGGATGCGCGCTCACCATTTCTGTCAAAATGCCGATCAGGCTTGTGCGCCTGTGAAGATCGGAGCATCAGGAATCATGGTGCACCATTGGCGGTATCTGGTTGTTTTTACTGAAAGCAGGTCTCTCAAGAAGAGAGCTCTCCAGAAAGTGATCTAGAAAATAACCAGGTCGCGGTATGCATGACGTAAGGCGCAACATCTGGGTTCGTCTGATAACTTTTGCTGATAAAATCCCTCGTCCCAGTTATCCAGAGGGATACATAACCTATCCGGCGCCTTGAGATATAATAACGCTAAGCCAGGTTCGCAGGAGGAAGTTTCAGGTCTTGGAACTTTGTTTAAGCCCTACGTTTGTTTGTTTGGCTTCCTCTGATAACCTTTCCATGATTTTTGCGCAGATCCGTGAAAATCTTATCGTGACTTCTGTACATGCTATCTCACATGCCGCTACGCATTTCGAAATGCCTAGTGCACCAATGGTCACAACGCCCACCAGAAAACGATAAAGCATGGACATCAGAGCGCTTGCCAGTAGCCTGTGAAGTAGGGCATGTCTCTTCACGACTCATGCCGAGCACATGCGCTTCTTTTGCACGAGACCACCGTTTTGATGTCAGCCGCCCGAGGCGAAACGTGTTTCGCTCCATGCCACTCATGGCACATCACGTGATAACCGTTTTGATGTCTAGGGTAGCCCCCAACGTGTCCCACGAACTGCCCGAGATATTTATTCCAGCAATGGGCGCCGCTATTCTGGTCACGGTTCGTTATGCCAGGGTCGTTGCATGTAAAGCGCATGCCGCCGTGACGATACCGGCGCAGTCGATGTCTATTGCTCAGAGGAACAAGCGGACGGTCTCCTCGCGGCGTGGAGACGGCGAAGCGCGCGCTCGGACGGAGCGAAGCGGGACACGCCGCCTCGAGACAGCGCTTGCCCGAGCACCAGGCGTCTAAACTCTCCATAGAAAACCGGCAGGACTCTTCGTCACTGTCCAGGAGGAGGAAGCAAGATGAGAGTGTGGCCCCGCCTCCCATGCCCGACAAAGCCTCACACGACCGTCACGGGAATCTTCTTCTGGTGCTCGGGACTTTGGAAAGTGAAGTGCTCGAGCCTGGACAGCGAGCCGTAGTCCGGATCCACCTGCGTGAACATCCGGCTCGCCTTCACCTCATCGCCGAACACGCGGCTGCCCTTGACGTCGTCGGCGTCGCTCAGCATGTCCTCCCACTGGTTCGAGTAGCTCCGCACGTCCCGGATGCACGTGAGCTGGCGATCGCGCCGCCGCCGCCTGCGCAGCAGCAGCAGGGCGACAAATATGGCGCAGAAGACGAGCACGAACGCGGCGACGGCGACGAGCAGTGGTGCGAGCCACGTGCCGCAGCCGAGGTCGGCTTCGCTGAGCTCAGTCAGAAGGCGGCCCGAGTCCACACAGCGGATCGGGGAGAGCACTGAGGTGTTTGGCAGGTGGGCGGGAAGGTCCCACAGCCACTGCGCCGAACAGTTGCACACTAGGGGATTGCCGCTCACGTTGAAGGCCTCGACGCGCTGGAGCAGCGACGTCATGTTCTCCAGCGTGCCCAGGCTGTTGCCGCCGAGATTAAGCACTTTGAGGTTAGGCAGCGTGTTTACCACCTCCGGGGGAAACCACGTCAGCTGCGGGTTCTCGCACAGGTGGACCTCCTCCAGGAGGAGGTTGTTGCTGAAGATATGTCCCGTCACTGAGGACAGCTCCTGGCTGTGACAGACTCGGAGAACGCGCAGCCGATGCAGACTGTCCATATGATGCACGTGTAGCGAGGAGAAGCGATTTCCCCCGGCGTGCAGCACCTCCAGACCTGGGAGAGCCAGGGACGTGGCTGGGAACTTGTCCAGCTCGTTGAAGCCGATATCCAGACGACGCAGCTCGAGGAGATCCGCGAACGCCTCGGGGTGTATCCGGTAAATACGGTTGTGGGCAAGCGTCAAGTTGCGCAACGATTGGAGCATAAAGAAAGCATGGAAAGGCACTTCTTGGAGACTGTTGTGACCAATGCGCAGAACGCGGAGCGTCCCCAGATGACGGAAGGCATCTGACGGCACGTGGCTGATGTCATTCTCCCCAAGCTCCAGAGTAAGCAGCTCGTAAACGTTTTCAAAAGCGTCGCGGGATATCATTCGTATCCTGTTCCTCGCTAGGTTGAGGTGCTTCAGACGCTCCATCCACTTGAAGACGCCTGCCTCCAGCGTGGTAAGCATGTTGTCGCTGAGGTCCAGCTCCGTGAGCCTGTCAAGTCCTTCGAACGTGGAGCGCATCAGGCCAGTGACGCGATTTTTCCTCAGGTTCAGTCGCTGCAGGTCACCCTGTCGCACAAACTGCTGCTCCAGCAGCGAGTCGAGGCTGTTGTTGGACAGGTCCAGCTCAAGCAGGTGCGCGTAGAAGCCGAGCGTGTCCTCGATGCTACCGATGTTGTTGCCCTGAAGTCGAAGGATGTGAATGCGCGGATTGAGGATGATGGGCACGGTGTCGAGGCGCGCGTGGCTGCAGTCGGAGATCTTGCGGTCGCAGCGGCACTGGCCCGGGCAACGGGCTGACCCGAGGTCGAGCAGGCTCGCCAGGCCGACCAGGGTCACCAGGGTCACGGAGGTCACGGCCGGCGGCGGCCGCGGTGTCATGACCTCACCGCCGCGCCGTCAGACCTGCAACGGAGCAGGGGGTCATTGGGTGGTCACCCATCAGGTGGCATCAGCATAGCACCTCATCAGAGACCACACACGACCACACACCAGAGACCACAATCCCCCCCCCCCCCCTACATCACACACAAGGTTTTAAACGAAGTCATCACTACCAACGACACCGATCATGGTATTAGCTGCTCATCAGCTCGGCGACCCAACGGCGCGGAGGCGCGCAAAGCATGGGAGACGGTTTTCCAAGGGACGCTGGGATCTTGTGGTGAACCAGATGAACGCATCGGCGCCCCGAATCCGATTCGTGTGACGACTTCACTCTTGCTGCTTTCTTGTTTTTTGCCATTGGACCAAAGCGAAGTAAATAAGCATTCGAGCGGCAGCGTGAACACGGTTATGCAAGCCATACTCGGCTAATTCGCCGAGTGCGGCTCAAGTGCACGTTACATGTTATCACGTTCCTTCAAAGCAAGTCAATATTGTATAATGAGAATGAGTTTCGGTACGGTGGTCACAGGAGTACGTGGTTTGAAATGTCGCATTAAAAATGGACGTATCTTGGGCCTCGACGTGTGATATCTAACGCAAGCGTGTGTTTATCTTGGCTGGTGTATTACGTCTTTTAAAGCACTTAACTGTTTGTTTTCGCGCCGTGGTAATGTTTCACACTTTTACCGTCTTGACCCTGCTCCACAGCTTAATATTTGGCATCGATGATATTAATGAGCACCAGGACAGAAAAGGCACCGTTAGTTCAGCTCCATGTAAGAAACGTCTTTCCTCTCCGTTGCCATTCGTACGTTTGGGAAACCAAAGGTATGGGGTTCGCTTCGCGTCGGAACTCGCCTTTCCTGCTAGAGTATGGGGCTCGATTCCCCACGGAGCTCGCCCTTCCTGCTAGGGTATGGGGCTCGATTCCCAACGGAGCTCCCCTTCATGCTAGGGTATGGGGCTCGATTTCCCACAGAGCTCGCCCTTCCTGCTAGGGTATGGGGTTCGATTCCCCACAGAGCTCTCCCTTCCTGCCAAGGTGGCAGGCAGGCAACGCTACATAGCCTCAGCAGCTGAGCACGTCGCAAAACCCCAATAACGACTACTCTCCCCTGTGCCTATTCGCTAATCCGCAACCTCGTCACACTCGAAACTGGTGAAACTGTCTTAAATGAAACATTATAATAGAAAGCAAGCTAGGTCGCAAGGTGGTGCCAACAACTTAGATCAAGACAAGTCTGGATCAGCTGATCTTTGTTTGCCCATGCCGGAGATGCCGGACGCGGCTGTGGCCAAAATGTAGACAAAACCTCAACTGTCAGAATTAACTCGCGTAGCTGCCACAAGTTCGGATTCATTTCTTACGAAGATCGCATTTATGCTCATCCTATATACATGAATTCTACAAATGTCGCTTGTATCAAATTAACACTGCTCTATGTAGATGACATTTCCAAAATAGTTGTCAAAGAAAGGCCAGCTGCCTTAGGCGTAAACAAAACGTCAGTTGACAAGGTCAAGTGACATAGGTGCAGCATTTCAAGATCCGGTTCTTACAGAAATCGTCACACTTTTTATGCGTCTACAAAATGGATCAGTTAAAGTTTTTCAACTTAGTATGAATTTACCTTGAGTAGGTTTTCCAGAAATGACCACTAAAAAGTGCCAGGTGACCAACGTCATACCATAGGGTCCGTCCTATGGTTGCATCTCAGCGTCACCTAGCTCGTGACTTACCCTGCCAGCTCGCTATATAGGTGAAACACCAGTTCATCATACAGTTCCGATATCAGGTCACTACAGTCCACCTTCAGAACAACTCGGTACGCTGCGCATTAAGAGTGCTGCTGCACCCGACCTCCCCGCTGCCTTGTGATGCAGCAGAGTTGCCCATTCATGGTGCGAGAGGCAGCCAGTGATCGGTATGCCGCCCGCCAGCCTCGCAGATGATGGTGCTCAAGCCTGGATTAGGTCCGGCTATTTCGGTCCATCGAACCTGCAAGGTGCTTGGAAGAGCGATGCGGTAGGCTGAGACTCGGACCCACCATTTGTCTGGGTAATAATGCCGCATACCTCAACGTCCGCTCTGTTTTTCCAGCTGTGGCGAGAAATCGGGGGGCTTGGCTTTGTCGGACATCAGTGACGTCACCGTACGCCCGCCGCTACCGCAGTCCCGCCCACTTTGTTGCCGTTTTAGTTGGTCAGGACACAACAATAATCAACGTTTATGTGAGTTGTTCAGTGCATTAGCGAGGAACATTGTTCACATACATGAGACAGTGGCATTAGCCTTATTCCTCGGAAAAACCAGGAGAATGGAGATGTAGTTAGGTTGGTATTTCAGCAACATGCTTTTATCGAAACAATAGCAGAAGTTCTAACTATATCTTCATTCTCCTGGTTTTCCGAGGAATAAGGCTAATACTTCTGTCTTCTAATCAGCATTTCTTTGACTGGGAGACGCCCAGTGATGGTTGTAACGCCACTGTTTGGTGCTGTTTTGGTGTTGTGGATTTAGTAGTGTTTTCATGTTCCACTCATACCAGTACAGTTTTGTGTCCTAGGCCAGGCCTTGCACTGACCACGACCAGTGATCAGCATAATTGCAATGTGCATCAAAAGAGGATGAGGGATTCCTGATGGCAAATGTTTACACTCATATTGCAGTGCAAGCATTTGAGGGCTATGGCGGTGCTTATCTAAAACAGCTGGTGTTGTGCAGGCATGCAGGTGTTGTGTTAGCCGAAACTTGTAAGCTATCGGCAGCTTTCCTCAATTTCATAAATGAGACCCACATGAGTCTTATTTATCTCATCTAAATGAGACTCACATGAGTCTCATTTATGTCATCACTGACATGATCATTTATATCATCATGTCGGCACATGAGACTCGCCGTCTTGATCATCTTCCGGACCGGCACTACCAAATCCTAGGCACCGCATTCACCATACCTGATCATCACTAACCAGCCGACGACGCCCTCAAACAGCTGACTGCGTCGTCCAAGCAGCTGACGCCGCCTCCCGTGGCAATTTCCTGCCGGGTCGACGGAGGGCCAACAGGTGTCCGTCGTTACGGCCAGCTGTGACGTCATCAGCGCCAGACGACGGGGCGTGACGTCACGGCCGTCTGACGGCTCCGTTTGTAACGGTCGCGCCGCCGCCGGCGAGCGAGCGTTATCGGCTGGAAGCGCCAGATCACGGGCGCCGGGCCAGCGTGGACGACACGCCCCACAGACTGGCGCCGATTCCAGCGCCAAAAACAACGCCCAGCTCGCGATCCGTGTTTTCCGCTGCGTCGTGCGTGGGTCGCGGACACGAAGACGGGATCTTTGTCTGGACGACATTTCGGATCGCGGCTACGTTGTCTAGATGAGATTTCGGATCGCGGCTAAGTTGTCTGGACGACATTTCGGATCGGGGCTACGTTGTCTAGACGACATTCGCGGCTACGTTGTCTGGACGACATCACGGATCACGGTTATGTTATCTAGACGACATTTCGGATCGCGGCTACGTTGTCTGGACGACATTTCGGATCGCGGCTACGTTGCCGGGCGCAGCCGTCGTCAGCTGATCATTCCGAATCAGCGCCATGGCGGCTGCCAGGCTTCTCGCAGGGCGGGCGCAACAGGCTGGCAAACATTCCGTTTCCAGACATTTTCACCCCTCCCTGCCCAGCGCATGGCTGGCCCCGACTCAGTTACGTGACCTGGCAGGTTAAGTCCACACCGCCGTAAATGTGTCACCGTGCGAACTTGGCGCGCCGACGGCCTGAGGCGTTTGATAGCCGCCATAACGGATGACGCTCGTCACCCGCCAACTGTTCTGAGCACCTCCACTTTGGACGGAGCCGCTGACCGAGCGGATATGACGCCATGAACAGAGGCGCGCGCAGGCCCCGCCGAGGAGAGCAACTGCGGCCGCTGGTGGCCCACTAAATCGCTTGAAAACGCGCGTGGTATCTCCGGTGATTTCGGTGGATGGAAGCTGACGCTGGGAACGTTCTCCCAACACGTCCCCCAGAGATATTCGCTGGGTGCGCCTATGGCGACGGTCACTCGGTAGTGATGATCGCCGTATTTCAGACCTGTCGGCCCGACATAGACTCATTTCGCAGGCGATACAGCCCGGCCAGTGGCGGCTCAAGCGCGGCGATGCGGAGGCATCAGCTTCTTCCTTCCGTGCTCTGCCATTGTTTCCTTATGGTTGTGGGTAGTCGTGAGTTTGCGTACCTCATGTTACACTGAAATAGCCTGGTCATCGTCAATTATCAGGAGGCATGAAACAGGTCTGTCCGCGCTAAAACGCGTTCTGTTAATCCAATGACCTGTCGTGTGCGGTGGGCTCCGCTCCGCATGGTTGGGATGAGGGATGACGTTCTAGTATACCAGCACGCTGCGGGATCGCGCCGCTGCCCGGGCTCACAACACCTGCCTTCACCCAGACCTCCACAACTGCCCCGTCCACATACGCACCCCACCACTCCCCCGCCCCACCGCCCCCTTCCTCCCAGCCCTCCCACCCCCACTTCGACCCCCGATCCTCACCCCAACCCACGCCAGTCCCACCCGGCGCGCCAAACAAATGGCCGGGATCCGGCTGAGTGACCGCGCTCATAAACGCCCCCGTCCACGCAGACCTGAGGCACGGCTGTGGCCAGGGACATGGCCAGGGGCGCGCCGAGTGGGCAGGATGCGGGAGGCATGACCGACCACCCATCCGTCCGGTCTTCCGATGCGGCAGCTGGCCGTGATGCTGGTGCTGCTCGGTGCCGATGGCACGCATCCGGCTGACCGCTGACGACGCCTACGACAGCCGCTCTTTAGCCTCGCTATTAAGGCTGCCCGCCAGGGGGTGCACTGACCGCAGGGCATGCCAGCGTGATCAAACCCACGCAATTGTGCGTGATTGCCGCGGCGTGCGGCGTAGCACCGGCTGAGGTCACATCGCGCGTCGTTTGTACCTAAATCTGTGTGCACTCCGGCCTAATAGCGGGAACGTTTGCGACAGGTCTCATGCGTTGTGTGGATTTAAAGTGTTTCTATGTTGTGTGCTTCTAAAAGTAGTAGCTGTTGAAATAGGCAAACATACTGGGTGTTTTGTTCTTGTGTTATGCTTGGCAGTTCTCTGGGGGGTCATTTTGACCGTGCACTCCCACAATGTTTAAGACTTGAGTCAGCCATCTTGAACGCGGCAGGCTTTGTCCGTCTGGTGTGGTACAAACCTTAGATTTGGGTTGGTGCTAAATGGGACCTAAAACATGACAGACAGCAGTGCTATGGTGCCGCTGTAATGAATGCTTGATTAAAAGTGGACTTAGCGTTTGCTTTAGATAGTAGCGTGGCAGTTTTCGAACGCACATGACCCAAAAGAAGCTTCTGCACTGACATGTGTTTGAGAATGTAGGCGGACAGGCCGGGGAACCAAAGTCATTCAAAACTCAGCTTACTTAAGTTTCCTCACAGAACAGAATGCATTTAAATTGATGAGTTATATCAACATTGATGCCGTTTGTGATAAGACGAACGGTTAAGTGCCTAGCCAAAATGGCTCATTGTGTCACGCAGTTGATCGTATGGGGACGCAGATCAATGTTTGAGGATTTGGGGTAGCGGGGCGCGCCAGCATTAAAGGTCATATCGTGCTCATAAAAATCATCAAGCTGACTAGCTTGACACCGCAATGAAGCTCAGTGATGCACATGCCCACTTTGGGGCCGCGTAACACCCTTATCTGGGTTCTAATTTTCGTTTGAACCGATTTCCCGAGCTGTTTAAAGCGCCAGCCCCGGAGAGAGGCAGTCAGGGGTGACGTCACTGGGACCCCGGTGCACGTACCCACTCCCATAAGGATGTGGGGGTGGGTACGTGGACATACACACATACCCACACCCGGTGCACGTACCCACCCACTCCTATGTATGCCACCAATTAATATGTGCGCGAATAGATGCCAAGGCTACGAAAGCTGGGGAACGCAGCAAAAATAAATATGTTTTAAACGCACCATGTTCTTTACGCCTATTGTCACGTCTGTCATACCCTTAAATGGGTTTTCAACGAAAATTTGAGCTATTCTCCCCTTATGGCGGCACGCTGCGCACGCCCCCAGCGCCGCCATCACAGCACTAACTACCTCCGTCTGGCTGCAGTGCGAACGATAGGCCTCAGATGATATAGATGCAGGCAGCTCGGGACACCTGAACGCCTCCTCACTGTAAGACAGTCCGGCAACAGTGTTCCATCTCCAGGTGTCCGCTATAACAAAGATTGTTGCATTCTCACAATGATTTTCCTTCTCCCGTCCCAAATTAATGTACCTCAAAGAAGGAGCATGCCGTCTTCTACAACCATGGACCACAAGATAACTTTCTCACCAAAAATGCGTTAGATACTCTTTGCATGCCGGACATATGCTTAGTCCGTCAGATGTTCCTAGCAGACTTCTCTGGTCAAATAATGTTTTCCGAAAATGGCATTGACCTCGATGGTCATTGCACGGGGCTAATATGCCAATTGAGTAAGTCCAGTTGAGGCATGGTAGTTACCGAAAGTAAGAGCAATCTGCAAACGTTTGTCAGCACATGCGAAAAATTGTCGCAGTAAAGGCACGCACTACCACCGAGATAAATATACAGAGACTTCGACGTCTTAGTTCAATCTATTTGTTTAAAACGCGTCCGGGTGCCCGGTTGGATACCCTTCGTTCGGGTGGTCAATTTTATCTCCTGCTGAGATCTCAGGAACTAAGAGAGCTAGAGATTCCAAACTCACAGGGTGTATTGGCCTGTGTATGAACTCACTGCTCTCAAATTTTTATGATTTTAGGTCAAGACCTTCGAATCAAATCAGGTCAAACAAGGTCAAACTCCAAGTTAGTCTCCAAAGTGTTTACAGAACCTAGAAACCTGTTCTAAAGGAAAAGGCCACATGCCTATTCAAGGTCAGTGACCTTGTTTTATCTTTTCAAGGTCATGGTGACCAAAATAATAGAAGAATGCCTTGAGTTTTGCATTTGAATATGCGACAAAGATCCCTCTAGGCACTATGTTCCTAAAAACGAAACTTTGACCTGGATGATTTTAGGTCAGTGACCTATTGTGAACTTTAAAAAGTCCATGGAAGATGTTAAATGCGGTTCCTGTTATCAATGAATTTCAAATGAGCACCAGAAACTAGCTGACAAATTTGCTTCGCTGAATTCATAGCCTGACTGACCTGCCATAGGTCAGTAGCCTTTCAAGGTACACCTAATTGTTTTACTATCACACGACCCGCTATTCAATTCTCTACATTTATGCAAAATTTAACGCAGCTTCTCCGCGCCGTTTGGAAACCATTCCGGAAAAACCCTTCGGGGAGGGGGGGGGGGGCAATTTGGCCTCCACCCGAGCTCGTGTTAACCCTCACGGTGCTCGCGTTCAACACGCTATCACATTACTGGGCTTTTTTTCCAAACCATCACCGCGCGCTGAGCTACTTCTTACAATGAAACGAATCAATGAGTTGTAACGAGCTTTTGTAACGAAAATAACCGGTCATCATTGAACCCGGGCGAGCTGACTAAGGATACGATGTGCTAGGGGGGGGGGGGATGCCATTTTCACCCCACATGTGAATGCAGTTTCCACCAGAGCACCCCACGGATTGTGAATTAATCCGCGAGCCGGCTTGAACCGGATCATAAATTTTCACCGAGACTTGGATTTCCAACCGGATCAGAAATTTTCACCGAGACATGGGTTTCCAAGACATGAACGGAGTGAATTTCCAGATTTTCCGTCTCACACGGACTGAAGACAAACATCATAACAAGACTATCACAAGACGCATTGGTGGTGGCAAATCCAGTGTGTGTTATCAAATCGTATTGAAGAAAGGCACCACCGAGATTCGAACTCGGGATCTCCTGTTTACTAGACAGGCGCTTTAACCAACTAAGCCATGGCGCCAAGTACGACTTTCGGACATGTCACCACGGAAAAAATCCTTATGTAACTGGCAGTTTGTAGGTAGCTGCCTTCTTAGGCACCAGATTTGTGCTCTTTGGTTGCTGCCTTCTGAGACACGAGATCTGTGATCCGCGGGAGCTGCCTTCTGGGGCGCAAGATTTATTATCTGTGGGTGTTGCCTTCTAAGACACCAAATATGTGCTTTCTATACGGTTCTGTCTTCTGAGCACCACCTTTGTGCTCTGTGGGTGCTGCATTCTGGAACACTAGATTTATGCTCTGTGGGTGCTGTCTTCTGAGACACCGGATGTGTGATCTCTAAAAGGTTCTGTTTTCTGAGACACCATTCATGTGCTCTGTGGGTGCTGCCTTCTGCGGCACTCGATTTGTGATCTGTGGGTGCTGCCTTCTGAGACATCAGATCTGTGCTCTGTGAGTGCTGCCTTCCGAGGCACTCGATCTGTGATCTGTAGGTGCTGCCTTCTGATACAACAGATCTTTTGTCTGTGGGAGCTGTCTCCGTGGCTGCTCCCGATGAGAGTCGACCTTATCGGATTGTCGTGTGCATGTCGAGTTTATTGCTTTCAACTTCGGTGCTCCATAACAGTGCGACTTCTCCTTTTCTATTTGGGTTTGGCAGCGAATTGGTGAATCGCTACGGCGGATGGCAGTATTTTAAAGGGAGTGTCCCCAAGAGCACTCCACGGACTGCATCAATTCACGGATTGTAGACCAATCCTCTGGCGGGATAGGGCCGGATCAGGAATCCCCACCAAAATATGTATTACCACCGGCTCGGGTTGTCCAATCTGCCCGCTCATACGGATTGAATGGAATGAAAACCAATCAAATGGAAATGATCCCTAAATGGTTCCTGGACGTTCACTGAGGACACCAAAACATAAGAGTATTTAAACCAATAAAATACAGTACTCTTCATTCCGAGCAATGTACAAACAAGTGGCATAGAACATAACTTTACCAAACATGCCATGAGGAAATTTTCTGATGAAAAGATCACATTGATAAATTGGTATGATCAAGTAGCGCTCAGATATATCACTATGAAAACCAGGGCTTCATCTCAACAGAGCCGCCATTCTTGCTGAATATTATCAGCAATCGACTTTAACCACTGTAGGTTGCACCGTTTTTCATTGTTGCAGCACGGGGCAGGAGCATGCTTTGTTGGTAAAAAGCACATCACAGAATTTTAAAGTAAAAGCTACCAGACAGGTTAACTCCATGGCAACAATAAGGTTTCTGTTTACCTGTGCAGCCAGCCAAATTTATGAGCTTAAGACCAGCTTCAGATTAACTATGCTGTTTCAACTGCTACATTTCCAGGTGTCCGCCATAACAACGATTGTTGCATTCCCACAATAATTCCCCTCTCCCATCCCCAATTTATTTATCTCAAAAAAGGAGCATGTCGTCTTCTACAACCATGGGCCAAACGGCATCTTTCTCACGAAAAGTGCGTTGGATTCTCTTTGCATGCAGCAAAAACAATTTGGTATCCGGTAAAGATTCATTGATTTGTGTGCTATCTATGCCACCCATACTTCCCTAAAATATGCACGAACTGGCCGCTAGCAATGCGTTTGTATACCTTTGATTCTCCTCTAATGATTTAGATGGTCCAACACGTCTTACCCACGTGACACAGTCAGGACATTAATGTGGGTGAAAACGTGACCCAAGCCCGTCTATTTATACCTCAAATGAAGATTTGGTAAGATTTTGAACAGCTTGCGTGATCAGCAGAGGCCCTGGCAAGTGGGTAGTATGTGTATGAAATATGAATGGGCCAGCTGTCATAACAGATGTCGAATGACAAATGACAGGTACCTATCGCTTGGACAGCGTTTTGTGGATACTGAAGGATTCTCGATTTGTGTCTAAGGCACTTTGGTGCACGAGGGACGCTACACTTGGGCTCAAACGCTGCGACATCTAATAGTGTTCATGGCACGCCTCTCAGCGCGTTGAATACAAAACAACGGATACAAATTTACGTACTAATTATTGTCACTATGCTTTTTTCACTGCGTAAGTGTTGCTTGAAGCAGCTGTGCGAAGCACTATTACAACTAAAAATAGCCTTCGTGTTCTTTAGAGCATGAGGAAAATAATTGATTGTGATTATTTAACATTTTGACAAAATGATTAAAAAACGACGCAGCTGTTTCATTTTTATGGATGAAAGAACAGGTACCACACCACAGGAGGTGGACAACCGCCTGCATGGATTATAATGTTAACGCAAGCGATAACTTGGCAAAAAATGATGGTCGCATTTGGCATTGTTTCATTAGTTTGTGTCTCAGAGAAAGGGTATGAACCTGAAACATAATATATGAGGCGAAATAATCATTTCAGTTATTCAAAAGGCGTATTAGACGAGCGTCATCCTGCACTTGTGAACTGGGCGCCGCTGAAACTGTCCAGTGTCATGTGTAGGCATATTGCACCTAGCTTTGAGTCTGAAAATGTAGATAATAAGATCATGTAGCTCACGTAGCTCATGCCTTTAGAGTACTGAGTCTAAAAACGATTTTTTGCCACCGGGAAGTGGATGTACTCGAGTGTTTTTGGTCCAAATAATTATGACTGATGAAAGTAATAATATATTTAGTATTGTTTGTTCTGATCCGCGTGCAGAATTGCATTTTCGACGGTCGTCAAGCTGTTGTCGTAGCACCCACTGCCTTATGGTAACTTATTGCATATTTTTGTTCGAAGGAATTTTAATAAAAACTTTAAATGCAAGATATCTGGATGAGCGAAATTCGCCGTATTTTTTAACACCTCAGTGGGGAAAAGGACTGACACGATTTATTTTAGTTCGTAAAAAACTTATATAAAACTCGTAAACAGTTTTTCTTGTGAAGGCGTGCCGGGCTGGATTGGAATGAGAAACCTGAGAAAAGCGTATTGGCGGATGGATTGGATCTGGACTAGCCGGACTGGACAGAACCGAGTTTTGAAAATGCAATCCGTGACGTACTCTCATTTTCACCCCAGTCCGGAAATGGATGTTTTGGCAATGAAGACGTCAGACAATCACCGAAATGCGTGAGGATGCTCAGTGTTTCCAGTTGTGTTCAAAATCGCGACGGAACAACGCTAAATGGGGTGTACCACATTTGTATGTGCTTTTGAACTGAAATGGGCAGTTCGAACATCATTCGGTGCATTTCGTATCGCTGCCTTTCTTAATACCTAAAATCCTCTGGTTTCTGAGCTACACGCCGGGGAAGATGAGAAGACTATTTTGTGCAGACTTCTTCAAAGTCATTCAGGCACGCATGACGTTATTGCGACGTCATTCAAATTGTGCCACCCCATAGGCCACGCGGCGATCAAGGCCGGAAAAAATGTTGTCGTTGAGCCGTTCAGATCTGGCGTCCTTGAGCATGATTTCCAAATATAGTGGAGATCAACTGGCTCTCAATCAATGTTGGGCAACCTGTGCAAGCTTCAATCACCCATGATGTTTTCTGCTTCATAAAATAAAAAGTTTTACATGATTGCTACTCATTACCAAGATCAGACTTTTAGAGAGATGACTTAAAAACAGCGCCATAACGGAATATGCAAATGCTTGTAAATATTTTAAACTCAGCGCAAGATATGCATTAACACCACGAGAATGGGCTAAAACACGAGCACATAACGATGTTTTGCTAAGGGAACGTTTCCAGCACTGTACTGCCATCGCTCGGCGAGTTTGAAGTACTACAAGTGACAATCGAGTGACCAGGGTGACGATTTCGCATGGCTAGTTTGGCAGCATCTCATTGTCATACAAATGTCGCATGACGCAATCAAACAATGCAGTCCTGAGAGGCATATTTTCTACAAAGACGAATCGTGTTGTGTTATTTCAGAACATGTAGTGCTTGCTTGAATATCTTCAAGGTTGGAACATTTCCTTGGAGCATTAACGTGATATGAAGAAAACATGTTCGATATTATTGTTTTGTTAAACAAAAGCAAGGAGAAATGGACCTGGTGGAGCACTTCGTACATTTGGATTACTTTAGCGACGTACACCCATGACTGTTATCGTTACATGGTGTCCAGAAGATGACAAATAAGAACACTTGGTAGCATCCCAGTTCTGAAGGGCATGAGCTTAAGACTATTGGGAAAGCACGCAGAAAAAGTTTGATTTATTGTTCAGTCACCTGTTCTAGATATCTTAAGAAAATTATGATGTTTTCCAAAGACCCCGGAATGCATTCAGCCAAGGCCGTGGGGTCGTGACATCCAACGAAAGGTTTGCTGGATAAAACATTTAAATTTGAGTCCATTTGTACCATGATGTTAACTGTCATAATGTTAACAACAAATGGCGACGAAAAGTGCAGGGATTGGAGACTTCCGCTCCCACCCCATCCCCACGCCCTCCACTTCTACCACAACGTCTGTCCCCACGCCAGCGCGTTCAAATAACATGAATTGTTATACTTGAATTGACATGATAACCTCACGCATAAACTCGAAACTGGATTTTTCGGCGACATCAACTCGATAAGAATATCAAACTTCATCCCGTCCTCTTACCACTTTGAGCGCGCAATTCGTCACCAGTCAGGGAGTGTCAGAATGCGAGCTGATAACATCACCAGCCGTAGCTTTACAATTTCCCATCGCTTCTCATGTTGCGACCACCGCTGGCTTGATGCTAGCCAACAAATCTTGTCCGCGCATCGATCGCGCAGGTGCTCCCCTTCCCCCTGTGTCAACTGTCACGGAACAACACACGCGTGAGACAGGGGAACGCCCCGACCGGGCCTGCCCCATTCCTTATACATGCACTCTGAATATTTATGGTCTACACGCTGTCGCACACAAACAGGGACTTGTAGACGCTACCCTTTTGATAATTGACTATAGTGGGATACTCGCCAGAGGAAAACTGCAAACGGCGATCTCAGTTTTGCTCGGTCGATGTCCAGCCCGATGTGCAAAGTTCAATCACAATTTTTGTTTTTTACTTCGGATGGTACAGCTCTTTCGATCAGAAATAATCATTTCAGGGCTATGGGATGAAGGAAAATGGTTAACGGTGGGGCAGACTTGCATGCACGCGGAAGGCCAACCGCTGGGCTTTAACCCGCGCATGCGCCCTGGGTACGCGGTGGGGTCCCCCTTCCCACGGAGCTCTCTGCTCACTCGTGGCTGACGCATGCAGCCTGTCCCGGACAAGCCGGGCGTCGCGAGGATGCAGGATGAGGCGAGACAGAGAATAAGAGGGACGGATGTTCGATCGCGCGTGACGTTTTGTGCTGCATAATATAAGACGTTAGACATGGTTGTAGTTATTACCGAAATCGGACTTGTAAATGAATGACTTAAACATAGCGTCATAACCGCGTATGTGAATACTAGCAAACATCCTGAGCTCACAAATAGAAACGCATGAACACCACGAGAATGGGGCAGACACGAGCACATAACGATGTTCGGCTCGGCGAACACTTCCAGCATCGCACTTTCCATCTCTCGGCGAGTTTGAAGCACTGTAAGTGAGTGCTAGGGATTCATTTGTATCAGAACCAGAACACAAAGAAACCAAAATCGCCGGCAAAAATTGAGGAAAAAACGACGGAATTGACGGCGTGTCGAATAGAGCGCACTTTTGTCGTTGTCGGTTTTGTTTTGTCGGTGTCTTCAGAATTACCACACGAACACATTTTTTCGCTTGCAATCGACTTGCAATTCGACTAATGTCCGACATTTTACAAATTTTCACAGTCACGCCACCAACTGTTGGACATGCTAGAGAGCTGTGCGTGTGCGTGACTGTATGCGTGCCGGAAAGTGTGCGTGACAGAGGACACGGTCTGGACGCAGTACTAAACTGATGATTCAGCGGCTGTTCAACCAGAGACAGTGTTTTACAACCCGGAAAACCGTGTAACGCCTTTCTTTTTTGTTGGTTTGAAAGGACCGCACCGACTTAATAGGCGCATTTCAAAACGCACTCGGGGAAATCACGGGACCAGCTATGCCTACTAATAGCACTTGGTAGTGCTACTGCAGAACAAACAAGATGCAATAAACTTTGGATTGCAAAATTTTATTTATTTTCAAGTTAAAATTAAGCGAGTCAAAGTTTCGGTACAACGCTAGACCCTTTTCATCCTTGTAGCCCCATATTCTGGAGTGGGTTACGTAGGCGCATACAAAACATTCCAGTGAGGTATTCACTGTAGCCTCCGCAATGGGAATTCACAGAGATCTCATTCATCGTTGGCATGGCAATTGACATCACAAAGAAGAAAATTTGCCTGCGAACACCAAGGCCATCGCAATTCCTTGACATACTTGAAGTGTCGTGGTCAGAATGCACCCCGCGAATGATTAGGGTATAAATGACGCCAGTGTATCAATTCTTATCAATATTCAGACATCATCTTTGGAGAACTGAGACCAATGGAACAAATGTCATTTTCGGATGTGCTCGCTGAACGTTTTTTAGTGAAATTAACGCGTTTGTGGATAACCTGAAATGTTCTTACTGCCTGCGTTTCCAAGCTTGTGGGCCGGTAACGCTGTGGATTGCATTGCTCCCTGGCCTATGCGGACCAAAGCAAAAATGAAAAATCGCAGATCGGACGAGTGCATCTGTTACCATTTTGGATCAGCGCATATGCAGCCCAATGCCGTCGACCGTGGGGAATGCCATTGATACAAGCGGAGAGTGCGACGCCTTTCCACTCGACTTCAAGCAGCGAACCTTTTACCGGCACCAGCTCTGCCCAGCCGTTGCCCGCGGTACCCCGCTGTGACGGCCCGAGCCCAGCCGGCGCGGAGTCCAAAACAGAGGTGCTCTACGGCCGCCTCCGGGCATTGCAATCCCCTCCACCGAGACAAACACCGGGTTCTCTCTCAGCACCCGCCGCGGCCGCCCGGTTCGTGGCAGAGACAAACAGGTCGGTACCGCCGACGGACGCGGAGCCGTCGCTCGTCTCCCAAACACGTCTGTCGTCGCGTCGGAGCCGACGGAGCTGCGCGGCGATCGGTACCTGTTAGGTCGGGGGAGGGGTGCGGAGGGGTGCAGCCATCTGGCAGGTCGGGGAATGGGTGCGCGCAGTGGTGCGGTCTTCTGTCAGGTCGGGAAGGGGTGCGTGGAGGAAGCAATCATCTGTCAGGTCGGGGGGGGGGGGGGGGGTGCGCGCAGCAGTGCAGTCTCCTGTCAGGTTGGGGTATAGGTGCGCGCAGAGGTTCAGTCTCCTGTCAAGTCGCGAGATGGGCGCGCGGGGGGACTCAGTCTCCTGTCAGGTCGGTGGATGAGTGCGCGCAAAGGTGCAGTCTCCTGTCAGGTCGCGGGGTGGGTGCGCGCAGAGGTTCAGTCTCCTGTCAGGTCGGTGGATGGGTGCGCACAGAGGTGCAGTCTCCTGTCAGGTCGCGGGATGGGTGCGCGGGAGATGAAGTCACCGGCCAGGTCGGGAAGGGGTGCACGAAGGAGTTCAGTCACCAGTCATGGAGTGAACTGCCTGGTCTGACAGCAGGAATGACACTCGCGAGATATCGGGTTTTTGTTGCCAGTTCTTCAAACATCACGCAGGCCCTGTGGTTGAGCGCAGTAGTTGGAAAATGTGCTAAAAAAATGTGCTAAAAAATGTGCTTAAAAAATGAGCACGTAATGTGCGTGTTAGCTTGTCACCGACTGCATTAGATTAAGTTGTAGACCGGTGCGCACGGCCCATGCTCATCTTCACATGAAGTGGGAAAAAACCTCTGCTCATGCGTTCAACCACCCAACACGCGCTGAAATATGCTTACAGATATGCGATTTGCGCATCCTCATGACACTTCATCACCAATTTATACAGAATTGGCGAACGTGTCGTAGACATGCCAGATGATTTGTTTTTCTGATGGCAGCCGACCCTGGCCATGCCGCTGATAAGTGCTGCACGATAATGGTGTGCGGGCATGCAAGGCAGCGCGACAGTGCCGTTACCAAAACAAAACAGCGGAACAGAGAACAGAGAAAGAACAGAAGTGATGAACAGAACAGAACAGGGCAGAACAGAGAGGAGTGAAGTGCCGACCGCCAATGACGACCAAAGGTGTCATGTCAAGGGGCTGGACATGCTGTATAGATTGTAAAAGTAGGGCAAGCCTACCTTCTTTTTGTGCCCGCTTTGTAGTGCTCATGAACTTTGTCCAAAATAACTCACGTGGTACCAACCACAGAAACCCCCACACTCAGTACAAACGGCTGTCACCAGCTGCACCATCCTTGAAATAAAAAAGTCAAGGAGAAAACAAAGCGTGACCATTGCGTTCGCAGTCCAATAATAGAGCATACGCTTTTAGTGTTCTCCCTATTTGCCCATACTTTCTTTTTGAAACATACTCAGGAGCATATCTAGTAATATACTAGCGTTGGTCCTCTCAGCTATTTGACATAAATATTTAAAGCTTATATAGCTCTATCCCCGAAAATACACCATTCCGGAAGCCAAGTCCAGCACCCGGGCAAAATATAAACGCACGCCTTGCTTGCTACACAACAAACAAAACACAACAAATTAACGTTAGTATAACGCGTGCGCTAGCTGGCGACGGTGTAAGAGATTGCCGCATCTCCGTCTGGTTTATCCCCAGCCCAGAGATGGGAAGAGGCCCTTTAATGAAATATATTCCGCAATCTGCCAGTTATTACCAGTCATTACCGGATACGGGCTCAATAATTTGGCTACGGCTTATGTTACGACCGTATCTAGCCAGTCACGTGGTACTAGCGCCGTCCAATCAGATGAGAGTCAACACTCATATGTTCCATTCCACTTCGATCTTTATCCGCCATTTCGTTAACCAACCATTTGGTCTCCAGGTTTCATTTTACGCATGGATAACGATAAATACAACACATCACAAGCGTACGACCCGGCCTCTCGTGGAACTATCTCCGATAAGCATAGCTGTGTTTGTTCACGCAGTACGTTATTCACACCCTTATTGATTTGCGTTTCTTTGCGTCTATATTATACATCATGTACCAGGGCTCCTGTATTCGTTTGTTGTTCACTTCCCTGCTTCCCTCCGTATTTATCACAGTTGATTTTGCCCGTTCAGCCTTCCAAATGCAGGTACTGTCCTGCAGTGGCCAATGTCTCTTGTGCTAGTATGGCCTCGCTGAAGTCGTCCCACCACCAGGTACGGCGTTGCGCGCATGCACGTGTGCTGTGTGTTACGAATGTTTGCTTAGTTTTGATGTGCATGAATTGAATTTTACCTACTTCTGACGCGAACTAATAGCTTGCGGCCGGCAGGATCAGGAAGGAATGTGCTGGTGCTGCGTCAGGAAGATGGCAATGACGTGGCACATGTTTGTATGAGAACTAACGGCTAATCTCGTCTGGAATTCATTCTGTTCTAAGGCGGTGCTGGCAAAGTAAACTTACTTCAAAGTCGCTCACCATGATTAACATGTACGCCATTCGATGAATCCAAAGAAGTCTATGTGGCCTGTTGCGAAAAGCAAAAGCCAGCATATTTGTTCGAGTCATCCGTAGAATATTGTGCTTGATGCTTGAAGCCAGTCAAAGCCTTCACAATCGCCATCACTGAGCAGATACGGGAATAGGAATCCTCTAACCTGTGTCAACCTTGTACGTATGGGAAGGAATTCGTCTGGAAACAAATCATGACTTACCACGCCCGCAAATTGTAAAACAGCGGAGCACTGCGGTGGTCTGTCGTCCAAGGACAAAAAGGCCTGAGAGCCATTAAGGGCTAGTTAACACAGCACCAAACCTTTTGTCTTTGGTCGGCAGTGTTTATCTGGCGCATATTTTCGATCTACTGCGTTAGAGGAAGCAGGCGATGTCCAGACTCGCTGGTTGGCAGTTTGCCTGTGGGCAGCATTGCCTGTGGCACTGGTGGGCAGAGTGAAGCAATGCCACACTGATTGCCGTGATAAATCCAGCACATGCAGTGTGCAATACCGAGACTCAGCTGCCCGCAACAGAAGTCCACCATCCTACCGGCTGCACCACTTGCGCCTGGCTGCTCCTGCTTGGAGCTTTCTTCAGTGGTAGCCATTGGTCCACGCGAGCTCGTACGTGTCCGCCTCGTGGCCGCGTGAACAGACATGGCAGTGCAGCGCCAGGCCATCACCGCATGGGGAAGCTGGCCAATAGCATGAAAGCAATGCAGTCACATGGGCATCCACGTAGATTACCACCGCCTCCAGCTGTTGCCATACGGCTGGCTTTTCTCACCGATGACTTCGAAACGCGTATTGCGAAACACAATGCGGTGACATTTTCCCTGCCTGCATGTGCTCACCTGCCCCAGGTGTGCAGTTTGCTCATTGAAAGCTACAAATGGACGTAGGTCACGTTCTCTGAATGACACTTTGCGCTGCAAGGTAAATATGCTCCAGTGCCGCCGAGCGCTATGTCAGTAGCAATGACTGTCAGGTTTTGCACTTCATTAGACTGCGACTATGTATGCTGGCGCTGAGGAGCTATTTGGTTGACACACATGGGAAGGTTGCCCGCAAAGCTGTCCCTGGGTGACACGTGAGCTAGTGAAACCCAAGACCATCTCGGTAGTGCTCGCACCGCAAAAACACGAGTATTGTAGTTAAGGTGAGAAAGTCCAGACTTAAGTGCGGGGAGTTTGTGCGCGGTAACTGATGTAAACTGAAAATCCCCTGTCGATGTTGTCTATGTCTTCACGATGTTCGAACCCACAATCTCTGTAATTAAACTCGGACTCTCATCCGTTTATCGATGTCCGTACCTCAGGCATTTGAGACCATAGCAATGACCCCACGTTCTGTCTTTTATTCAGATACGTGGCTGCTCGATCCCCCCCCCCCCCCCCCCCCCCCCATTTCCCTACAGCCGTCGCTCTTAATCATTATGTTGTGTGAGTGTGTATGTGTGTGTGCATGTCCGGCTCTGCTTTACAACTCTTGCCTCTTCTTTACTCTTACATATATATACATGTACCATATCTTTCTCTTCCGTTCTCTCTTCCTCACTCGTGCCTGATTGCCCCCGCCCCCCAGGCAGCAGCAGATGCCCTCTAGTCTGTGCGCGTGTTTAGTGTCTCACGGCCCCTTGTTTACACCCGTCAAGCGCCGAGAGCTAACTACTTAACCTGTACCTGCCGTTCCGGACAACAACGGGTCGGGACTCAGGGCGAAGCAAGGGAGCTCTGAAGACACTTCGCCGCCTGTAGGGCACGGCTTGCTGCTACTGCTGTGTCAGGCACTCCGTGCCGAGGTAATTCGGGTGTCAGCCTGTCTGGTGGCATTCAAGGGACTGTTCCATGCTTGAAGATATTGAAGCAAGCATCAGGTATGATTAAATAAGCTCACTTTTAACCATTGGTATACCTTTGAGTAGAAAAGACTGCTCTAGATAACGTAATATCTCTTTTTTTGGTGAATATGCCCTTAACTGCGTCACTGTAAAGTCAATAGTGAGACAATTTGGAGCTTGGGCCAACCACACGTACGCCTCGCATTTTTGATGCTATTGTTTCTGCACCATGATCGCAGCTTTACAGTCTTCAGAAACGCGAAGAGCGAATAATTTTAGTTGTGCTGAAGACATCTCGAGGCATTACGGTGCCATGCTGTTATCAAGCGCGTCGCTTTGCAGTATAGAATTGTGAAGAGTATTTTGTTTTTACACTGGATTAAGATGTGAGGCGATAAGAAACGAAAAAAGCGAGAGCGAGAGCGAGACATACAAGTTGTCCGGCTTTGCGCCCCGGTTCTGTGACAAATCATTCACCACAAATGCTCAGGTACAATACACTTGACTGCGGTCGTCAACACCGCAAGTAATTAGAAGTATATCATTTTCGCCGCTGGCAATGCCAGACGTGACCAAGCTGGTGGTCACGTGACCAAGTTGGTGCTCAGCCAGCTTGCAAGCATTGCATTTTCATATATCAGGGATTAAAAGGAACAACAGTGGAATGTCACCTTCCAGGCCCTTGTGAATCAGTATACCTTTATTTTATGGCTTTCCCGTGCCTTGACCACAGCTATTTGTGCGGGTTTACAAGGATGCGAGTGTTTCCATGAATTCGCGTTTGCCATCATGTAAACGGTAACTAATGACTCGTTCGTGTGTGGTCGCTATGCCCGCCTCACGCCACATAATGCGCGCTAGATTGCTGGATATAATGGTGGATTGCTTGCTAACTAAGCGCACATTCGAACACCAGCCTATGACCGCATATATGTGATTAAGCAAATGGCTCGAGCAGCATCACTTTACACGAAATCAGCCTCCGCCTAGCATCTGTATGAATGTCATTAGTGTGCGTGTATGTGTGATGTGTGTGTATGTGTGCAATAGTGCGCGAATGCTTGCCCCTGAATGCCCCTATGGCTACAATGCTTGCCCCTGAATTTGCCCTGTGGCTACAAGGCTTGCCACTGAAGTTTTCCACTGACGAAGCTGGGGTTTTCATGTTTGTGAGGCGAAATCGGGGCCGCCGCTGGCTGCGCGCCGCCTCAGGCACTGTCTGCCTGCTACAGTTACCGTCCAACAGTTTCCAGAAAACCACTATCGTTCCGCGGAGTATCACAGGCGACGAGGTTAATCACAGAGCAATTGGTTTCGGTAGGATGGCGACGTGAAACGCACTCAAGTCACCGAATCCCACCGCCGAGAAAGGCATTTTCAGAATGAATTGGTCATGATTGGCATACTTGATCAGCTTCGTGTCTGTTGGAATTGCAGCAGATGTTGCACGTGGTTAAATCGGAAACTGGAAACAGGACTATCAATGCCCAGAATTCAAATATATATATTATGGAAAATATGGCGCCATAAAGACGGGCTAGTTTCAGGTACTTACAATAGTTGGTTTCATCTCATGCCGATGAACACTTATCGTGCTTTTTTGCTCGGCAATGGTGGTGCCTCCGATCTCTCAGTCCCTTCATCAGCGTCGGTATCAAGTGACTGCGGAAGCCTTTGGACATTCGGCAGGTTTGTTAGCCTCGAACATCACGCAAATGAGTGCATAGAAAATGAGCATAGGATCGGTTTTGATTCGGCACTAGCGCGAGATGAAAAGTGCACAAGTGTTTTACCTGCGGTGCACTTAAGCTATATGCGCCTACAAGCTCGCTAATCTCAGGTAGACTTTTTGTGAAATAATAATTTGAGAAAGGGTGCGCTGTGGTTCAATGTTCTGGACCTTGATAACAAACGTGGAAAATTTCAGGGTGATTACCAAAGGTCATGACAACAAGGTGGGAGCATCACAGAAGGTAGTTACCTTAGCAGCCGTCGCACGCAAAGACCTCAATCATCACGATTTAATCGCATCGAGTCAAATTGTTCTTCCGTCTACAGGTAGCTACAAAAGTCTGCTCCTTGTAAAATATGACGGCTCCTTTTTTCTCAAATTCAGCGTTTATACAGATATCCCCATTGCATAGGCCTCTTTGAGCAAAGATCCAACGTTTTGAGTATAGAGCCACCGATTCCTAGTGGCGTAATGATGCCCCATCGACCTCTGTTTGTGTCGAAGAAGTAAGCTAAGCGATACGGAACTCCTTTAATGACCATCGCATAATGGACTAGATATAATGATATGTTTTGGCACTCGGTTGGCACGAAATAAATTTACCTGCACACGAACGCAGTGTCAAAATCATACCACCGCTCTATGCATCCATTTTAATGTCTGCATATTTGTCAAAACGTTACGGGTCTAACGCCAACCCGAATCACTGACCTATCGTCGTCGACGATATTCAGACCGACTATAATCCAGAAGTAAATGATTTCTCATAGCTTGAAGTTTAGATTCATTTTGTTGACGAATCATTCCAACAAGTGACTTGTCGTTTGATTCAGCGCAAGCATAATAGCAGTGCAAGTGCAACATATGTTCAAAAATGGCAACAACGCGACATCCTTCGTGCATGATCGTTCACTCCGTCTTTGACACAATTCGTCGAAAACAATATCATCAGTCTCCAAAATGTGCCGCACGACAAGCACATCATCCAGTCTGGCGCGAAGCTCCTTGTGGGTGCGAGAGGCGGGGATGGTCGGCCGCGGGTGGCTTTGCGATGAGGTCGTGCCGTATGACAAGGCCCCGCATGCCACCGACGGGCGGAGGGCTGGCAGATGAACGGCGCGCGCCGCTGCCGCCCGGATGGCACGCTCGCGTACCACGGTAGGTGGGATGAACAGGGACCTGGAGGGCCGCCGGAGGCCGCGAGCCATTAAGGTTATTTGAGGCTTGATTAAGGTCATACTAATGTTACTTTGATATGAGGTTGCATTAATGTATCAGTTATGGGACAATGTTACGGCAATATTAAGCCATCATGCCAATTTTTTTACGTCCAGGCACCGAGCTGGGTCTGAAACAACCCACCGACTTCACCAACCCACCGCGATGGAAACAGAACTGACCACGCACATCTTCCCTCCTTTACCTTGACAAACCTCAAGCTGTGTTTTTTATACTGCACAATACGGGACGGCGGCTTGCTATAAGATTTCCCCGTGCCGTCACATTGACGGAAGCCCGCGCACTCACACAATCTGAACACATGCCGGCCTGTCGCACCGTTGGGGGCGGTCCGCTGACGCCTGAACCCACCTTCGTCCTCCTCAGCCGACATCCGGCAGTCTCAGCCGCCGACACCGCCGCAGATACGCCCCCCGTCGACGCCGACGGCACACTGGCGGCACCGACGACGGCCCGCCGGGGCAACGTCGAGACCGACGCGACGAAGGAGGCGGCGCGGCCGGCCCGGCGCGAGGAGGGCAGACGCCGGGGCTGAGCGTCGCGCCGAATTCCTGGAGAAGGCTTCCGTGTGGCTAAGGACGCGTCAACTACGCCGCTTACTAGCGTGGAGAATGCTGGCAAGTCAGAAAGTCATCGGTGGGCTGAAATATACCATAGCGTAGCATTGTTCCATGTTGAAATGGAATGAAATCGAATGGAGCATGGAATCAGAAGTGATGCATGGTAATCACTAAACGTATCAAGTGGCAATAAAACAAGATTAAAACGCTCACTCTGTAACACATGCTAGTTTTTAATGCAAACATATAAACACATGACATCGGCTTGCACTCATGAAACACATACGAATCGCCGCAAGTAGGAGATCCATTTCTTACATAGTGTTCTCAAGGATCACAAATAGGTTTTCTGCCGGCGGCGGACAGTGGAGAATGTTTGGGAATCAAGCCGAACGCGAATCAAGTCATCACCCATTTGACGGGAAAGCATGCAGAATCAGACTCAGGCGATTCATGAGGCAAAGTCGCATACTGCAGGCCTTGTGCTGCACGTGTGTCCAAGACGCGTCATGGCTTACGATCTTCCGGCTCCATGTTGGCGGAATGATGCGCCGAGCTGTTCTGTGCCCTGCGCTGATCCAACGAGCTGTTCTGTGCCCTGCGCTGATGCAACGAGCTGTCCTGTGCCCTGCGCTGATGCAATGAGCTGTCCTGTGCCTCGTGCTGATGCAACGAGCTGTCCTGTGCCCTGCGCTAATGCACTGAGCTGTCCTGCGACCTGCACTGACACACCGAGCTGTCCTGTGCCCGGGCTGATGCACCGAGATGTCCTGTGCCCGGGCTGATGCACCGAGCTATCCTGTGCCCTGCTCTGATGCAACGAGCTGTTCTATGCCCTGCGCTAATGCACTGAGCTGTCCTGTGCTCTGTCCTGAGCAATCCTGTTGGCGAATTGCATGGGCCACACTGTCCGTGACGCCACCGCCACTGGCTATTTTTGCTGTTTACTGTAAAGAAGTGACGTTCCCTGTGTGACAAATTATGCCATGGCAAACCACTGCCAAATTTTACGACGTGATATAACGCGGCATAACATTGCGAAAGAAAGAGCGGTATGGCATAATGCAAGACAGTAGTGCAGAGAAAAACGTAACGTGACATGGTACGGCACGCGTGACATTGCAAAACGTAGGATAAAAAACAGGTTACAGCTTGACAAGAGCAAGTGTGGAAAT
>NW_023597055.1:13764994-13777494 GCF_011947565.3 Pollicipes pollicipes
GTCTAACAGCGGATCGTATCTGATATTGCAGGACCAAGAATCGGGATAAAGATCACCGGGCTGAAGATGACTCTGACAGGAGGGTTCCATTCCAACAAACTGGCTTTCTTAATGGCCAAAACCAACTGCACGACGGGAACTACGAGCTCGTTAGGCGTCGTTACGAGGCGATTTGAACAGTGGGAAAAGCTTTAGGAGTCTTCCATGGAAATATGGATGCTTAACCGCAGGGCAGTCTGGCTGTAGACGGTTGATATGTTCTGTTTCGACGGCTAAAGCGTGGTGCAGTTAAATGGTTGAAACTTGAAGCAATCCATCCTGTAGCCAGTTTCCAAAACGTTAAAAGCGTAAAGTTTAGACGCTGGGCACAATGCCTGGTGATTATGCCTCGAATCTAGCTGCTTAAGTTAACTTTTACTCTTTACAAGGGCACAACAGTAGTGAACTACTCCTTATATGTTGTCAGGCACCCATCAAGCTTCATGAGCGCACCTGACAACAAATCGGACTACGAACTACTTTGAAGTGAATTTTACTAAAAATATGTCCTCGATTGTCGTGATTGTTTGATTTCCCACGCCAAGAGAAAGCAGTTATATTCTCAGATTCATGCCACATCTCCGACACCATATTGATCAGCATCTAGCGACGAACACATCTCGGCCTGTCGACAATGCGGGCACTTCCAGTGCGTTGGGCTGGACGCCCTCTCCCGCGAGTCTTTTCACGCGGCACGGTGGTCCGCAGGCAGGGACAATGGACAACGGCACCCCACGGAAGTGGCGAGCTGACACAGCCATCAGTCTATAACCAGCGACGCCACCACTGGTGCCGGCAGAGGCGCGCCCAGGAAGGGGAACAGTGAGGGCGTGGGAGATACCGCGCCACCACTGGTGCCGGCAGAGGCGCGCCCAGGGAGAGGAACAGCGAGGGCGTGGGAGATGCCACGCCACGACTGGCGCCGGCAGAGGTGCGCCCAGGGAGGAGAACAGCGGGAACAAGGAAAACACCACGCCACGACTGGCGCCGGCGGAGGCGCACCCAGGGAGAGAACAGTGGCAACGGACGTACCTCTATTTTGAACATAGCACCAAAAAGAGCGAAGAAAACAGCGACTTAATACACAACCCACAAAGACCGTCTCGCGACACGTTCGCCCGCGTCGCCGGCTGGTTCTACAGAGCGGTGACCTCGTGCGGCCCGACCCCGGTGCAAGGTCAGCCACCTGGGTGCTGACGTGCACGCCACGGCGTGTAAACACGCGAACGCGGTCAGGGCTGCGATGCTGCAACTGGACGCTTGGCCGGGCCCTACAAATGGTGCCGACATTGGATTCGACTCGACGGCCGGAAAACGGAGGTGGGGAGCGATCTGGTGAATGGTGGGCAGCGCGAGTGGGTGAGTGCTGGGCAGCGGGAGTGGGGGAGCGCTGGGAAGCGGGAGTGGGAGGGGTATGTTAACACACTAACGACGGAGGCGCAGTCCGGCAGCGAAGGATCGATGGAAGTTGCCGGAGCGGATATGGGGAAGACGGATCACTCGCAGTGCACAGCGTATAAACACTGACGCTGCATTAGTGTCTTGATGTAAGACTTGCATGACAGTTGTACAAATACGCGCAGAGGGTATGCTGGGGGTTTGGATCTGCGTTCGGCATGCACGATGTTGACGCATTAACGTGCATACGACGAAACTGGATATCGTTCGAACAAAACCTGCAAGTGCAAGAGTACGCTATATGACAAGTTTAAACACCAAGCGAACAAAAGCAATATGACGCGACAGCATCGCAAGCGATCCGGCAGATACGTGACAAAATTGTTGGTATCCCATTGGTCGACATTCCCATGCGCTGCCTGCCACCACCTCCAGGTGCCATGATCCAGAAGACCAGACCACCAGACTCAATTTCTGTGAGCGTTAGACTTTGCTGACTGCCGAGCCAAGCGGACCTCGTGACCCAGTTATGCTCTTCTTCCCTTGTTTAAGGGAGTAACTGGGAAGTAAGTCAAGCTGCCCCGCCTGGCTCCCCGCCTCCCTGAGCGTTCGCCAGCCCCCATCCCTTCCCGATAGTGATGTTTTGCGTCACCGTCGCATTACTGAAAGCATCAGCCATCCCTTTGTTGGCCTCCTCGAAAAACTGACCTGCCAGCCGCCGTATCGAAAAGACACGACCCCGTTTTTCCTCATATGTGTTTCCACCTGCGCTTCCTTGGCATCATTCTGCGTTCCCGGGCCTCGCTGGCTTCCCTGACAGTCTGACTCATCCCATCCCGACGTTGCCGACGCTCGAGCCTGACTCACCGCCGACCTTACCAGCTGCCAGCCTGAGAACGCCTCTGATCCGCTGGCCCTGGTCCACCCCGGTGACAGGCGGGCACCGCCGCGGGCTAAATGGCTGACATTCTATGCCAACGACATGCCTCACTCGGAGGCTCAAGACGCCCCTCTCCTCTCCCGACAAGCCGACGGTACGGGGGAGCCGACAGGAGGCATGAGCGCCCTCTCGCTGTCAGAGGAGGCGTTTGTGGGGCCGAACCGAGCCGACGCACCGTTGGATGGCGAGTGAACGTCGACCACACTCCCAGCCAGGGCATGCCCAGTGCCGTGGGTACGCCTCAGATAATAGGACTCTTGAAGTCAACTATCTCCATGCAGCGCCGTATGTGGAATGTGAAACTCCCGTGAAGAGCGAGGGGAGGCATTCCCGCCCGTGAAGAGCGAGGGGAGGCATTCCCGCCCGTGAAAAGCGAGGGACGGTATTCCCGCCTCCCTTCCCCTCTTGCTTCTCCAACGCGCATGACTGGCTGGACTGTCCCTGGAGCTTATTCGGAGTCTCAGTGGCCCACTGCACACAAACACAGCAGCTGTTGCAATGGGTTAATTGTCGCGCCCATTTTCCGTCGTATGTGAATGCAAGCGAACGCGGTGTCCGCCTTTACCTACATGCACTCAAATGCTAAAATATGAAGCCGTGCATAAGCATATCGCAGACAAGCTGGTGATTTTAATCTTTTGATGCAAAGCCTGACTACAAAGATTTACTGCCTAACAACATGTATGCAGAGCATGTTAGCTTATTCTCAATCTAAACCATGCAATCAGTCACAGTCGACTTGCAAAAGAGACGCATGCCTTTGTGCCCTATTTCTATTCAAGTTCATTGTGTCCGGTGCAACTGGTCACCATTGCAGTGCACTCCGGCTGGATTACAATTGGTGCCAGGCGTGTGGTGCTGTGACGCCTCTGGTGTGAGAGCAAACCTAGCTCCGAATCTGGTGTGGGAGGAGGGGGGATGGTAAGTGTCTGGTACGGTCAAGTCTGCGAGAAAAACTCGTAAAAAGGAAACATGTTTCCTTTCGCCAGACCTCCTAATGGCCAAAATGTCATACTTGTTGCATAATTCAAGAACACCAAGAAGCCGCGGGTGACCCGTTGCCCGCTTTGTACCCATCAATACTACAGCTCGAAACCATCTACCTCCAGCGAACCGTTACACCAACGGTTCTTAATGAATCGTTGTCTGTCACTGTCGCGTCCACATCATCCAGAGCGCAGAAGCCTTGTGTGAAGCGGTGCGGTTCGTCGAGATCAAGGTGATGGCACCCACAGGCAGGCGCGCGTGACAGCACACCCGCACATGCATTCAGGGCCTCCGAAAGTCTTAGGATCAGTGCACACGTGGAGTAAGCCACTGCATGCACTGCTATCTGGTGAATGGTGCTTTGGTAACCAACGAACGGACGTACGGACACGTATTAGTTTGCGGGCTCCAAATGCGCGTGGTTTCTCAAAAATTTTAGCTCGTTCTTTTGAGATGTTATGTGGAGAATGACCAGGGAGTATTTTGTGTGCCAGAATATACAACCTACCTTCGTGGTAAGGCTAAATGTATATGAAGTAGAAAACGAAATATCTTTATTTTGCACGCCATTCCCGTTTCAACGACCAACATTGCTGCCCACATTGCGCATATCCATCCAAAAAATAAACCAGGCTCAATCACAGACTTAGATAAGGTGATAGCAATACCCTTGTTTTTCGGGGAAAACCAGGAGAATAAAGATATGGACGCATTCATGTTTTGGCAATGTGCCGTTATCGAAGCGAGTGGCAGACGTGAACCCAAAATTGCCCGCCGATGATCTTACTCGATTTTTCTTCTTTTTTTTCAAACAGCGAGCCGCATTGTTTACGAAACATCAACATTCAGGGGATTAAACAAGTAGCAATTACCAGCCATTACTACGATACAGTGCATATCTAAAAATTGCAATGTGTGAAAAATATGTGAACATGCAAGCAAACTAAAGTAAACAAATATCACGCATCCCGCTTCATTTAAACATGCCAACGAGTGGAAGTAACCAGACATCACACATCAAACATCAATTAAACATTCAAGCGGTTTCAATTATACAGGCATCGCGCATCACGTGTCGGGCATCGCCTACACATGTAAACGATTGTAAGCTAGCACACATCACACATCAAGGCACATACCAGGTTCGCATAATTGACCATGATTAGCGATGTGCACTACGGCTTAGTCGCCGACTTTTTATAAGAATAGATCCGGAGGCAAAAGATTCTGATTAGATTTGAAACCGCTTGCAAGTATAATTGATGAGTGATGTGTGATGTCTGTTTACCTCAATTCTTTTGCATGTTTGAAGAAAGCGTGATGCGTGATGTCTGGTTATTTGAATTCGTTTGCATTTTAACACGCGCAGGGTGGTCGATTGGATACCCTTCGCTCGAATATGGGTCAATTTGACCCTTTGAGATCTCAGCAGCTAAGAGAACTAGACACCAAATTCACAGGATGTGCTGGCCTGTACGACGTGAACTCACTTAGGACAAAGTTTGAGTATCCTAGGCCATGACCTTCGGATCAAGTAAAGTCAAACAAGGTTTAATTCTAGGTTGGTCTCTTAAAGGTTCCTAGAACTTAAATAACTGTTCTAAGCAGAAGTTCGCGCGCTCATTTGAGGTCAATGGCTTCGTTCCACCTTTTGGATAAGCGACAAAGATTACGCTAGCATTATGTTCCTAAAAACAGAATATTGATATGGGCCATTTTAAGGTAGTGACCTATTATGACCTTTAAAAAGTCCATGGAAAGTGTATGATGCGGCTCCTGTTATTAATAGATTCGAAAGGAGCACCAGAAACTACCCTATACCGCAAGCAGTAGAGTGATAAAACAGGTTGGTTTTGACCTTGGTCTGACCTTTACACCTGAGCATAGGCTATCAATTTAATTTGTTTATTCACTTGTTATCTTGCCTAAGAAAGCATCTCAGAGATGTAGGGATTCGTCCAGCATTCCGTGGTTGGATCAGTTTGAACGATTTCAAACATATTGCCTTCGCTAAAACCATGGCCTCACTTTGACCTGCCATAAGTCAGCGACCTTACAAGGTACTTATAACTTTTTGATGTCAAGCAATCTGCTATTCAATTGTCTACAGCTGCGCAAAATTTTCCGTGGCTACGCCGCACCGTTCGGAAACCATTTCGGGAAAACCTTTGGGGGGTCACCTTTACCCCCCACCCGAGCGCGTGTTGATTCTTAATTAGATATGCACTGTATCGTAATAATTGCTGGCAATTGCTCCTCGTTTGATCCCCTGATGTTCTTGCTCTGTAAAAACTGTGCTCGCTGTTTAAAAAAAAAGAACTAAAAAATCGAGTAGGATCATCCGCAGGTAATTTTGAATTCACTTCCGCTATCCGTTTCGGTGAAGGTATATTGCCGAAATATCAACGCATCTGTATCTTCATTCTACTGTTTTTTTCTCCGAGGATTAAGGCCCTCACTTTTCTCTTATCTGTGTGAATAATGTTTCTCGCAAATGCACTTTTCAACATACATAAATTTAATCACAGACTTCCTTACGTCTTCAACCAAGAACATGTCGGAACAGGACTGCGGCCAAAACATATTTAAAACCAAAAAATTGTGCTTCAGTTCGTTTTTCGTAACCAAAATAGGAAACTTAGATCAAAAATTGTCATTTTATTATACCACGTCGGCTAAACTAGTACAAATGTGACAAATCACGAAATAACTACTGCTGATGCAATTATTCTTGCCACTTTCATACTTAAAGCTCCAAGTAGTTGCCTGCGTCTGATAAAATAGGGTTCTTTTTTGACAAATGTCACACAGGTGCTCACTTCAGCTGAGGTCGTTTATCTCCAACAACACATCTAATCTGTTCAGCCCCGTGTGTCATATAGTTGCTGTCACATTCCGCCCGGACGCCACTACCATTACGCCTGTCAGACAACTTTAGTATAATCCGCGAATAAGCCTGAACTTCCCGTGCTTTATGATAGCTACTAAAGCGGGATTTTAACACCCCGTCAACTGCACACAGCGCGGGCTCCAGACCGCTCAGGCATCGAGCCGAGTGGTTGCAGAACATGCTCATATGAAATTTCTGCAGAACACTTTTAATTAGCCCGTCACGTACACGCGCTGCGCAAGAGAACTTTCATGTCGGTGGTGGTCAGACGAGGCATTTGTCAAGGATCGCGTGACGGTCCCGAGGCCTTTCAATTGATTGCGGGAATAGCGACCTCAGGTGACCGCCGCCGGCAGCGCGGGGGAGGGGGGGGGGGGGGGCGGGGGGCACATGCGTTACGCCACACATACGGCACGCCAGACATATGTTACGCGCCTACAACTGAGGCAAGACCGTATCGATATGCGGCCTTTCATGTCATAAAACCTCACGGGATGGGGAAGTGAGGAAGACGTGTTGTGATATGGACATGCCTACATGGGTGCAGCCATGTGAGGGGCACAGATATTCCAAACCACGCTGTTCATGAAATTGTCGGCGTAAAAGAAATGAAGCTGCGTGTAACTTTCATCGGATGTTTGACTTTTTAAGTGCAAGAAAATGAACTGCGCCCCACAGCATAGTGGACCTGCACATGCCTCGCTTGCCTTAGTGCCGTAAGTAATGGTTCTTTCATAATGGATAACGCAGTTTGCCTTCTAATATTACCATCAAATCGCTTCTCCTACTTTGATCGCTTGAAATAGCATTGTCCTATTTGCCGATGAGTTACTGTGAAAGCAACTATCGTTCCAGTTTTTGGAACCTTCTTGTGCTGCTTTTCGGATCCTTACGGCGTTTTTGAGCGTTGCCTTCCCGTTGACTCTCGTATAGGAAATGAACGCATAAATACAACGAACCATTTGTGACAAGCCCGTTCAGATGCCGGAGTGGTTTGTTTCACAAAGTGTGAAGCATTTCAGAGGCGCATAATCTGTGTGTGAAGTGTTTTAATACTGTGCATCGTCTTCAACATATAGAAATATTGCACCTGTTCAGCTATTGTTCGTTTTGATTTAACACCGAAGTCATCCATTTTGGAAGCCTGCTCTGGTGGCATTCTTGGAACCGAACTTACATTCAAGATAAGCTCAGGGTAGCCCATGTCTCTCAACATTTGAGTAGTATTATATATAAACTTTTGCCGACGGTCCTTGCATCCAAAGAGCATGCAAGTCTTGTTGGCGCCGTAGGCTGTTTCTGTTTTTTTTCACAACAAAAATGGCATGGGTTAGTATTTAGGGATACACGATTTTTTAAACAATTTGCTTCTTACGAAGCACGCATGGGCTAAGCAGTGAAATCCGGTTTCCTTTAAATGCATCCTGATAAAAGCGGCCTTACACTGTTCTCGCGCACCCCCAGATCAATACCAAGTAAATTGTTCGCAAAAAAATCGCCATCCGTCGACATTTTGTAGTCTGTTGGTCGGGAAAGCCTTAGGTGCCAGCAGATTAGGTACAGTGTCATGATTATGATGGACACTGCGTGTGGATGTGACCTGGAGTCTTATGCTTTTTTCTCTCATGTATTTCATGGCAAATGCTATAATTATAGCGTTAACATTGAGCTGCTTTGCAAATGCCACTAGAAGAGATAATTAGTGGGGAGAGTGGGCTCACGGAATCAAAATAAGGAAATTATTGCATATTTTACCAGATTTGAGGGCCAAAAATATAATCAAGGGCCATAGCTTTTGCGCAACAAAACGGATAACGATGATCCACGACGATACTGAAAAACTTAGACAGAACAAACGCCACAGTGTGCTTTTCGCTCGCACATTTTCAAAGAACTTAGTGAAGACAGATTTGGACACCATTTCTCGTGCAACGAACTTGTTGGCCACTTTCAGTACGCAGATATAAACTTTATCTGAATGAGTTAAGCGGAGTAGGCGCAGTCCTTTAAATGGCCGCTCTCCTTTCATCTTAATGTTACTGCTTAAGTACCCACCGTTAGCACATGTTTTAACGGTTTTGAAATATACAGTGTTTTCTCTACATTCAGTACTGCAAACAAAACCGTAAGCATTTCCAGCAGAAATATAATTCAGACGGCTCAGAGCATGCAATGAGGCGATGCTGGACCAGCAAGACAAGGATAATCAAGGTACATGAGAGGTGTTAGTCCATTGATGACAATCTGTGCTCCTCAAGTAGCAGGCAAAGCGGAGGGGGGGGGGGGGGGGGGCGCAGTTTGAAACAAGGCTGCACGATTGTCCATGGCAACTAATGTGGCCAATGAAGCCGCTAGTGTCCCGAGAAAGAGTTCGCGACCAGATGCCTCACGTCTCCTTTGAAGGGAGAAAGAAAGAAAAGAAAGAAAAAAGTGATTTGTTGCAAATAATTATTGAAACAACACCCCCTGGCACATGGGCATATTTAAATCATTCACGAGTATAAGTTGATGTTGATGCACGGAAAGCTAGGCGAAATGGTATCATGCGCCGGCACTTCACCGCCCATACTCATGGCAATATCCTTTAGAAAAGCGATGCAATATATGGAGGCCAACGCCCGGATATGTCATTTTCCTGCAACCTTACGGCCATTTTACAAGAGAGAAGCAAATGCCGTAACGAAGTCCTGCGTAGAGCCCACCCTCTCAGAACTTGTGGCCGAGTGGTACCCAGGAACCGACACGTGGCGTCGCGGTTTCAATACAGGTCAGTGCCCACTCTCATACGCATAATGCGCAATCGGATATGAGGGCGCATCAAGGCGGTCTCTGTCATCCGGCTTCTATGCGTACATCTAGATTTGAGCTTGCAGAGATCTTGCACTGGAGTCTCGAGATAATGCTGCTGATGGCACAACGCGCCAAATGTGCGCATGCGCGGCTAAAATGGAAGGAAATCAGAAGTGCTGGGTCTTCAGAGGGTACGAGAGTTTCGCACTGGGCTTTACTGAATTTCATTGCATCGTCCCACAGGCGCACAAAACGTCTTGTGTGGTGTTACAAAACATGACACTTTTCGGTCTTTTTTTGTTATCATTTTGCGTGTCTTTCTAGTACCTAGTCGCGCACAAATTAATGTACGTTATTTTGTGGACTCGCACATAACTTGGTTGAACTGGCTGTGACCGAGAAAAACTTCAGGGGCGGACGCCTGTTTGCCTCAAAAAGGGAATCCCACTGCCAGAAGGTCTCATACGTGAAAAAGCGGCGAAGGCGTGTTGTGAACTACGTCGGCTGACTGCTTTGGTTTGCTGTGTTTCTGAGGATCATTGTTCGTAATGGGCATACGTAGAAGAGATGTAAAAACAGGACACATCTGACAGATACGGCTTGCAACGGAGTCTTCGGTCCTTGGTGAAGTTTGCCAAGTAATGTAGGGGAATCTTACTGCCTCGCCCTTCCCCTGCATTCGATGGAATGTCACACCAAATGTAAAATTTTCTGCAACTCGATCAATTTATGGCAAATTCACTCGTTCCTTTTTTCAAATAAATGTCTTGCATGCTTGTATAAATTCAATGCACGATTTTCTTGGCCCAACTTTCACTTTTGCTTTTTACCCATAAAGGCTGGAATAAAATATAGTACTCGAAGAGCCAGACCGCATCATTCGATATTTGACTTGCACAAACTCACCCATGCGCAGCACAGCCAACTTGCTTTTAAAGATAGTTTTTTGTGGTGTTTGATATGATGTGTTATGGAGCAAACAACACATGAATTTGATGGAATAACGCTGCAAACGACTATAGCCTTCTTTGTGGTGGTCATTTGAGACGAACCCGTGCGTTCGTAGTTGTTAGTTTCCGTCCACCGTTAGGGCGTCTCGTATTATGCGAAAGGCTGTACAAAACTGCCGTTCAGGTACACAGAGCCCTACGCTGGTCTAGAGACGCTGCGGAGCTATCTGGATCACGGTTCCCGGCAGTCTCTGACGCTGCGACCCTCACTCACGACAGTCTCTGGCACTGCGACCCTCACTCCCGGCAGTCTTTGACGTTGCGACCCTCACTGAAGGCAGTCTGTGACACTGCGATCCTCACTCATGGCAGTCCTTGACACTGCGACTCTTACTCACGACAGCCTCTGACACTGCGACCATCACTCCCGGCAGTCCCTGACATTGCGACCATCACTGCTTGCAGCCTCTAACACTGCGACCACAACTCCCGGCAGTCTCTGACAATGCGACCATCACTCCCGACGGTTTCCTGACACTGTGACTCTCACTTCCGGCAGTCTCTGACACTGCGACCATCACTCCTGGCAGTCTTTGACACTGCGACTATCACTCTCGGCAGTATCCGCTACTTCACAGGTAACCGAGGGCTTGGGAGCCGGGAAAGCACGGGCGACAGCATGGTGTCATGGGTGCCCTTTACATTTTGTTTTTGTTCTCATTGCAGCTGCAGCAATCAATAGCAGGAAGAGTGAATCAGACTGTTTCTCGGCCCATTTATACCGTGCAATCCGTTGTGAATGCAGTCAGAAGCTGTGCATCCAATTGGTGAAGTATTATAAATCAATCGGGCGTTGGGCAAAAAGTGAGCTTAAACTACATCCAAACATGCTTAAATGTTTAAGGGAGCGTCTTACATTATTGGGGAGTTTTGAGCTGAGATAGACATCATAAAGGTCATTTAGTGCAGTTCAAAGCCCTGCCCTTTTTAAGACTCAAAACTCGCTTTCCTCCGAGCTTGACAGCCGCGAACTTGTGAGACCATTTCAAGGTCACCCAGGCATGCATGACGCCTGAGACTCATCACACTAATATTGTCACCTCATTGGCCATGCAGCCTTAAGACCACAAAAATAATATTATCTAGTTACTCGTATCCGGCGTATGACAGCAGCGATTACAGGCATCAACGGACCACGATTGGTCCTGGACCAAGGTGATGCGATTCATGCAAGTTTCGAACCCGATTTGGTTATTTGGTCACTTAGCCTAGAGCTCGACCAGAACCGACCACTTCAGGGAGATGGGATGAAGGAGAATGAATAACAGTTGGGCAGGATTGCATACGCCTGGTGACCCGAGCACCAAGACTGAGCGCTCAGGACCACTCTCCAGGATGTGCGCTTGGATCTTGGACAAGAGTCCGCTCCAGGGGTTCTTCGGACTGGATGCATGCAGCATGTCCAGAAAAGCGAGGTGTTGCGAGGATGTAGGATTAGGCAAGAAAGGGGAAAAACGGCGGGCGTCCGAACACGCAGTATGTTTTCTGCTATATTTAATACAAACAGCTCACGATGATGAGACGCGGGACTGAAATAAGGCCAACAACCGAGCAACTTAAGAACAGCGTGATAACAAATGTTTGAAAGTAGGCACGCAATATAAACGCACGGGCAAATATGTAAGACCTAACGAGAAGAAGCCAAAACACGTGCACTTAGCAATGTTTGGGCTTTGCAAACAGCACATCGATAGGCACGATACCTTTCAACGTGAAGTACTACATGACCGCACGGCTAGTTTGGCAGGCACTCTGATGTCAGACATGCGTTGCATGACGCAATCAAACGACGATGTATCGTGGAGCATATCTGCTAAATTGCCAAAATGCTTTGTCTACAGTAATCTGTACTCAAAAGCATGGTGATGGTTACAAGTGAGCTCATTTTATTATAGCTGGTGCCTCAATATCTTCAAATGTGGAACGTTTACTTTAACTCTATTGTCGACTTCCCACCTTACATCCATACCTATATTCGGGGTCCAGGCCGGTGAAAGGGGGAGGCGTTCATACAGATAGCGGTGACCTTCAGAACTTCAGGACGCCTTCCTCTATAGGAAACCCTACGCCTGGCTGTCAACCCCTCCGCCGGCCAGGCGCGGGCAGTACCCACGGCGCCGGTCCTGCCTTCGGCGGCGCGTGTTTGCACCGACCGCTCCTCCCCGGACGCGGCGACAGCGACATCACGTGCGGCCATAAATCCGGCCCGGCGGCAAATCCGCGACGTTCGGCCATCAGTGGGCGCCGTGCGAGGCCCGGACGCGTCCGCCACGCACACGCTGGCGGCGCGGCGCCGGGCCGCCGCGTGCGGCCGACATCAATCAGCGCCTGATCCGGCGGCGTTGGTGCCAGAGCACGCGCCGCCGGCGTCGGTAGCAGGCACCCCGACGGCAGGTGTGTCAGCGCCTGGGCTGTGATTTCGAAAGGTGTGAGCCCGTGTTACGTG
>NW_023597055.1:13781512-13782759 GCF_011947565.3 Pollicipes pollicipes
TTTCAGCTCGCAAAGAAACATTTGTCGACAATGCGTGACCTCCCACTCTCTCTCTCTCTCTCTCCTCTCTCTCTCTCTCTCTCTTCTCTCTCTCGCTCTCTCTCTCTCTCTCTCTCTCTCTCTCTCTCTCTCTCTCCCTCTCTCTCTCTCTCTCTCTCTCTCTCTCTCTCTCTCTCTCTCTCTCTCTCTCTCTCTCGCAGCATGTGCCCGGCTCCCAACATTCCCTCCCGGGAACCGATCCCTGATTATTAATTCCGGAACCATAGGTCCCATCCAGCAACCAGCCCGGAGTCAAACAGGGGATGCAACAAGAACTGAGCTACTGCCATGAACATAAGGGGCAAGGAAGGTCCAGGATTATGTTTGACACTGAGCCGGTATGTTCAGTAATGCTATATATATATATATATATATATATATATATATATATATATAATACGAATAAGCCAGGGCATCCAGCGGAAATCAGGGCCCAGTCTAGAACTATAGCGTAAAATCCACCAAAATCCAGAATCCAGCTTGGAATGTGCTCAGACATCTGAAAAGACCCAAGTCCCAACATTTAAGCATTCTCAGGATCCTGCAATAACCATGATGCAATATATACATGTCAAGGTACCAACAAGCGCCAGAATTTCACCCGGAATTCCTGTCAAGAACGTGTGTATGCATACCTTGCAAATGCAGATATAACAAAAATATGTATTATAGGTGGCAGAATTGACAAAAACAGCACCTCCCAACAATTTGGTTTACTCTTCAACCATCACAACTCACCCCAACGCAAATAAAATTTTGTGAAGATCAATGAGATGCTGCGGATAAGTAGAGCAAACTAACCCCTTTGTTCTTCACTTCTGACATGCGAAATATCGGCTATGCACACTACGGGCACTTCCAAAATATGTTCGGCCCTCACTTCAGCTACAGAAGCTTCGATGCATCAAACACAGTTGGTTGTCAGTATCAGACATTGCAATTGTTTTTCTTCCCTTCAACCCTTCGCGACCTAAAATTTTATTCAAGGATGCTCTTTACCTTGAACAGCATTTATTTCAATAATAGAATACCTTACTGGACAGATATGCGCGCATTTAACAGCATATATATATATATATATATATACATATATATATATAATATGTATATCAAACGCATATATATTTGTGTGTGTGTGTATATGCGTGTCAAAAAGTAATACAAAATATATTTTAGCTAGGGCTTTATACTTGGTGGAAAGAAAAAAA
>NW_023597055.1:13783759-13881621 GCF_011947565.3 Pollicipes pollicipes
GGGTGCTGGACTTGGCTTCCGGAATGGTGTATTTTCGGGGATAGAGCTATATAAGCTTTAAATATTTATGTCAAATAGCTGAGAGGACCAACGCTAGTATATTACTAGATATGCTCCTGAGTATGTTTCAAAAAGAAAGTATGGGCAAATAGGGAAACACTAAAAGCGTATGCTCTATTATTGGACTGCGAACGCAATGGTCACGCTTTGTTTTCTCCTTGACTTTTTTATTTCAAGGATGGTGCAGCTGGTGACAGCCGTTTGTACTGAGTGTGGGGGTTTCTGTGGTTGGTACCACGTGAGTTATTTTGGACAAAGTTCATGAGCACTACAAAGCGGGCACAAAAAGAAGGTAGGCTTGCCCTACTTTTACAATCTATACAGCATGTCCAGCCCCTTGACATGACACCTTTGGTCGTCATTGGCGGTCGGCACTTCACTCCTCTCTGTTCTGCCCTGTTCTGTTCTGTTCATCACTTCTGTTCTTTCTCTGTTCTCTGTTCCGCTGTTTTGTTTTGGTAACGGCACTGTCGCGCTGCCTTGCATGCCCGCACACCATTATCGTGCAGCACTTATCAGCGGCATGGCCAGGGTCGGCTGCCATCAGAAAAACAAATCATCTGGCATGTCTACGACACGTTCGCCAATTCTGTATAAATTGGTGATGAAGTGTCATGAGGATGCGCAAATCGCATATCTGTAAGCATATTTCAGCGCGTGTTGGGTGGTTGAACGCATGAGCAGAGGTTTTTTCCCACTTCATGTGAAGATGAGCATGGGCCGTGCGCACCGGTCTACAACTTAATCTAATGCAGTCGGTGACAAGCTAACACGCACATTACGTGCTCATTTTTTAAGCACATTTTTTAGCACATTTTTTTAGCACATTTTCCAACTACTGCGCTCAACCACAGGGCCTGCGTGATGTTTGAAGAACTGGCCAACAAAAACCCGATATCTCGCGAGTGTCATTCCTGCTGTCAGACCAGGGGCAGTTCACTCCATGACTGGTGACTGAACTCCTTCGTGCACCCCTTCCCGACCTGGCCGGTGACTTCATCTCCCGCGCACCCATCCGCGACCCTGACAGGAGACTGCACCTCTGTGCGCACCCATCCACCGACCTGACAGGAGACTGAACCTCTGCGCGCACCCACCCCGCGACCTCGACAGGAGACTGCACCTTTGCGCGCACTCATCCACCGACCCTGACAGGAGACTGAGTCCCCCCGCGCGCCCATCTCGTGACTTGACAGGAGACTGAACCTCTGCGCGCACCTATACCCCCAACCTGACAGGAGACTGCACTACTGCGCGCACCCCCCCCCCCCCCCCCGACCTGACAGATGATTGCTTCCTCCACGCACCCCTTCCCGACCTGACAGAAGACCGCACCACTGCGCGCACCCATTCCCCAATGGCTGCCAGATGGCTGCACCCCTCCGCACCCCTCCCCCGACCTAACAGGTACCGATCGCCGCGCAGCTCCGTCGGCTCCGACGCGACGACAGACGTGTTTGGGAGACGAGCGACGGCTCTGCGTCCGTCGGCGGTACCGACCTGTTTGTCTCTGCCACGAACCGGGCGGCCGCGGCGGGTGCTGAGAGAGAACCCGGTGTTTGTCTCGGTGGAGGGGATTGCAATGCCCGGAGGCGGCCGTAGAGCACCTCTGTTTTGGACTCCGCGCCGGCTGGGCTCGGGCCGTCACAGCGGGGTACCGCGGGCAAACGGCTGGGCAGAGCTGGTGCCGGTAAAGGTTCGCTGCTTGAAGTCGAGTGGAAAGGCGTCGCACTCTCCGCTTGTATCAATGGCATTCCCCACGGTCGACGGCATTGGGCTGCATATGCGCTGATCCAAAATGGTAACAGATACACTCGTCCGATCTGCGATTTTTCATCTTTGCTTTGGTCCGCATAGGCCAGGGAGCAATGCAATCCACAGCGTTACCGGCCCACAAGCTTGGAAACGCAGGCAGTAAGAACATTTCAGGTTATCCACAAACGCGTTAATTTCATTAAAAAACGTTCAGCGAGCACATCCGAAAATGACATTTGTTCCATTGGTCTCAGTTCTCCAAAGATGATGTCTGAATATTGATAAGAATTGATACACTGGCGTCATTTATACCCTAATCATTCGCGGGGTGCATTCTGACCACGACACTTCAAGTATGTCAAGGAATTGCGATGGCCTTGGTGTTCGCAGGCAAATTTTCTTCTTTGTGATGTCAATTGCCATGCCAACGATGAATGAGATCTCTGTGAATTCCCATTGCGGAGGCTACAGTGAATACCTCACTGGAATGTTTTGTATGCGCCTACGTAACCCACTCCAGAATATGGGGCTACAAGGATGAAAAGGGTCTAGCGTTGTGCCGAAACTTTGACTCGCTTGATTTTAACTTGAAAATAAATAAAATTTTGCAATCCAAAGTTTATTGCATCTTGTTTGTTCTGCAGTAGCACTACCAAGTGCTATTAGTAGGCATAGCTGGTCCCGTGATTTCCCCGAGTGCGTTTTGAAATGCGCCTATAAAGTCGGTGCGGTCCTTTCAAACCAACAAAAAAGAAAGGCGTTACACGGTTTTCCGGGTTGTAAAACACTGTCTCTGGTTGAACAGCCGCTGAATCATCAGTTTAGTACTGCGTCCAGACCGTGTCCTCTGTCACGCACACTTTCCGGCACGCATACAGTCACGCACACGTACAGCTCTCTAGCATGTCCAACAGTTGGTGGCGGTGACTGTGAAATTTGTAAAATGTCGGATATTAGTCGAATTGCAAGTCGATTGCAAGCGAAAAATGTGTTCGTGTGGTAATTCTGAAGACACCGACAAAACAAAACCGACAACGACAAAAGTGCGCTCTATTCGACACGCCGTCAATTCCGTCGTTTTTTCCTCAATTTTTGCCGGCGATTTGGTTTCTTTGTGTTCTGGTTCTGATACAAATGAATCCCTAGCACTCACTTACAGTGCTTCAAACTCGCCGAGAGATGGAAAGTGCGATGCTGGAAGTGTTCGCCGAGCCGAACATCGTTATGTGCTCGTGTCTGCCCCATTCTCGTGGTGTTCATGCGTTTCTATTCGTGAGCTCAGGATGTTTGCTAGTATTCACATACGCGGTTATGACGCTATGTTTAAGTCATTCGTTTACAAGTCTGATTTCGGTAATAACTAGCAACCATGTCTAACGTCTTATATTATGCAGCACAAAACGTCACGCGCGATCGAACATCCGTCCCTCTTATTCTCCGTCTTGCCTCATCCTGCATCCTCGCGACGCCCGGCTTGTCCGAGCAGGCTGCATGCGTCAGCCACGAGTGAGCAGAGCGCCCCGTGGGAAGGGGACCCCACCGCGTACCCAGGGCGCATGCGCGGGTTAAAGCCCGGCGGTTGGCCTCCCGCGTGCATGCAAGTATGCCCCACCGTTAACCATTTTCCTTCATCCCATAGCCCTGAAATGATTATTTCTGATCGAAAGAGCTGTACCATCCGAAGTAAAAAACAAAAATTGTGATTGAACTTTGCACATCGGGCTGGACATCGACCGAGCAAAACTGAGATCGCCGTTTGCAGTTTTCCTCTGGCGAGTATCCCACTATAGTCAATTATCAAAAGGGTAACGTCTACAAGTCCCTGTTTGTGTGCGACAGCGTGTAGACCATAAATATTCAGAGTGCATGTATAAGGAATGGGGCGGGCCCGGTCGGGGCGTTCCCCTGTCTCACGCGTGTGTTGTTCCGTGACAGTTGACACAGGGGGAAGGGGAGCACCTGCGCGATCGATGCGCGGACAAGATTTGTTGGCTAGCATCAAGCCAGCGGTGGTCGCAACATGAGAAGCGATGGGAAATTGTAAAGCTACGGCTGGTGATGTTATCAGCTCGCATTCTGACACTCCCTGACTGGTGACGAATTGCGCGCTCAAGGTGGTAAGAGGACGGGATGAAGTTTGATATTCTTATCGGGTTGATGTCGCCGAAAAATCCAGTTTCGAGTTTATGCGTGAGGTTATCATGTCAATTCAAGTATAACAATTCATGTTATTTGAACGCGCTGGCGTGGGGACAGACGTTGTGGTAGAAGTGGAGGGCGTGGGGATGGGGTGGGAGCGGAAGTCTCCAATCCCTGCACTTTTCGTCGACATTTGTTGTTAACATCATGACAGTTAACATCATGACAGTTAACATCATGACAGTTAACATCATGGTACAAATGGACTCAAATTTAAATGTTTTATCCCGCAAACCTTTCGTTGGATGTCACGACCCCACGGCCTTGGCTGAATGCATTCCGGGGTCTTTGGAAAACATCATAATTTTCTCAAGATATCTAGAACAGGTGACTGAACAATAAATCAAACTTTTTCTGCGTGCTTTCCCAATAGTCTCAAGCTCATGCCTTCAGAACTGGGATGCTACCAAGTGTTCTTATTTGTCATCTTCTGGACACCATGTAACGATAACGGTCATGGGTGTACGTCGCTAAAGTAATCCAAATGTACGAAGTGCTCCACCAGGTCCATTTCTCCTTGTTTTTGTTTAACAAAACAATAATATCGAACATGTTTTCTTCATATCACGTTAATGCTCCAAGGAAATGTTCCAACCTTGAAGATATTCAAGCAAGCACTACATGTTCTGAAATAACACAACACGATTCGTCTTCGTAGCAGATATGCCTCTCAGGACTGCATTGTTTGATTGCGTCATGCGACATTTGTACGACAATGAGATGCTGCCAAACTAGCCATGCGAAATCGTCACCCTAGTCACTCGATTGTCACTTGTAGTACTTCAAACTCGCCGAGCGATGGCAGTACAGTGCTGGAAACGTTCCCTTAGCAAAACATCGTTTTGTGCTCGTGTTTTAGCCCATTCTCCTGGTGTTAATGCATATCTTGCGCTGAATTTAAAATATTTACAAGCATTTGCATATTCCGTTATGGCGCTGTTTTTAAGTCATCTCTCTAAAAGTCTGATCTTGGTAATGAGTAGCAATCATGTAAAACTTTTTATTTTATGAAGCAGAAAACATCATGGGTGATTGAAGCTTGCACAGGTTGCCCAACATTGATTGAGAGCCAGTTGATCTCCACTATATTTGGAAATCATGCTCAAGGACGCCAGATCTGAACGGCTCAACGACAACATTTTTTCCGGCCTTGATCGCCGCGAGGCCTATGGGGTGGCATAATTTGAATGACGTCGCAATAACGTCATGCGTGCCTGAATGACTTTGAAAAAGTCTGCACAAAATAGTCTTCTCATCTTCCCCGGCGTGTAGCTCAGAAACCAGAGGATTTTAGGTATTAAGAAAGGCAGCGATACGAACTGCACCGAATGATGTTCGAACTGCCCATTTCAGGTCAAAAGCACATACAAATGTGGTACACCCCACTGAGCGTTGTTCCGTCGCGATTTTGAACACAACTGGAAACACTGAGCATCCTCACGCATTTTTGTGATTGTCTGACGTCTTCATTGCCAAAACATCCATTTCCGGACTGGGGTGAAAATGAGAGTACGTCACGGATTGCATTTTCAAAACTCGGTTCTGTCCAGTCCGGCTAGTCCAGATCCAATCCATCCGCCAATACGCTTTTCTCAGGTTTCTCATTCCAATCCAGCCCGGCACGCCTTCACAAGAAAGACTGTTCACGAGTTTTATACAAGTTTTTTTACGAACTAAAATAAATCGTGTCAGTCCTTTTCTCCACTAAGGTGTTAAAAAATACGGCGAATTTCGCTCATCCAGATATCTTGCATTTAAAGTTTTTATTAAAATTCCTTCTAACAAAAATGTGCAATAAGTTACCATAAGGCAGTGGGTGCTACGACAACAGCTTGACGACCGTCGAAAATGCAATTCTGCACGCGGATCAGAACAAACAATGCTAAATATATTATTACTTTCATCAGTCATAATTATTTTGACCAAAAACACTCGAGTACATCCACTTCCCGGTGGCAAAAAATCGTTTTTAGACTCAGTACTCTAAAGGCATGAGCTACGTGAGCTACGTAATCTCATTATCTACATTTTCAGACTCAAAGTTAGGTGCAATATGCCTACGCATGACACTGGACGGTTTCAGCGGCGCCCAGTTCACAAGTGCAGGATGACGCCCGTCTAGTACGCCTTTTGAATAACTGAAATTACTATTTCGCCTCATATATTATGTTTCAGGTTCATACCCTTTCTCTGAGACACAAACTAATGAAACAATGCCAAATGCGACCATCATTTTTTGCCAACTTATCGCTTGCGCCAACATTATAATCCATGCAGGCGGTTGTCCACCTCCTGTGGTATGGTACCTGTTCTTTCATCCATAAAAATGAAGCAGCTGCGTCGTTTTTTAATCATTTTGTCAAAATGTCAAATAATCAAAATCAATTATTTTCCTCATGCTCTAAAGAATACGAAGGCTATTTTTAGTTGTAATAGTGCTTCGCACAGCTGCTTCAAGCAACACTTACGCAGTGAAAAAAGCCTAGTGACAATAATAAGTACGTAAATTTGTATCCGTTGTTTTGTCTTCAACGCGCCGAGAGGGGTGCCATGAACACTATTAGATGTCGCAGCGTTTGAGCCCAAGTGTAGCGTCTCTCGTGCACCAAAGTGCCTTAGACACAAATCGAGAATCCTTCAGTATCCACAAAACGCTGTTCAAGCGATAGTTACCTGTCATTTGTCATTCGTCATCTGTTATGACAGCTGGCCCATTCACATTCATACACATACCAGCCACTTGCCAGGGCCTCTGCTGATCACGCAAGCTGTTCAAAATCTTACCAAATCTTCATTTGAGGTATAAATAGACGGGCTTGGGTCACGTTTTCACCCACATTAATGTCCTGACTGTGTCACGTGGGTAAGACGTGTTGGACCATCTAAATCATTAGAGGAGAATCAAAGGTATGCAAACGCATTGCTAGTGGCCAGTTCGTGCATATTTTAGGGAAGTATGGGTGGCATAGATAGCACACAAATCAATGAATCTTTACCGAATACCAAATTGTTTTTGCTGCATGCAAAGAGTATCCAACGCACTTTTGGTGAGAAAGATGCCGTTTGGCCCATGGTTGTAGAAGACGACATGCTCCTTTTTTGAGATAAATAAATTGGGGATGGGAGAGGGGAATTATTGTGGGAATGCAACAATCCTTGTTATGGCGGACACCTGGAAATGTAGCAGTTGAAACAGCATAGTTAATCTGAAGCTGGTCTTAAGCTCATAAATTTGGCTAGCTGCACAGGTAAACAGAAACCTTATTGTTGCCATGGAGTTAACCTGTCTGATAGCTTTTACTTTAAAATTCTGTGATGTGCTTTTTACCAACAAAGCATGCTCCTGCCCGTGTTGCAACAATGAAAAACGGTGCAACCTACAGTGGTTAAAGTCGATTGCTGATAATATTCAGCAAGAATGGCAGCTCTGTTGAGATGAAGCCCTGGTTTTCATAGTGATATATCTGAGCGCTACTTGATCATACCAATTTATCAATGTGATCTTTTCATCAGAAAATTTCCTCATGGCATGTTTGGTAAAGTTATGTTCTATGCTACTTGTTTGTACATTGCTTGGAATGAAGAGTACTGTATTTTATTGGTTTAAATAAATACTCTTATGTTTTGGTGTCCTCAGTGAACGTCCAGGAACCATTTAGGGATCATTTTCATTTGATTGGTTTTCATTCCATTCAATCCGTATGAGCGGGCAGATTGGACAACCCGAGCCGGTGGTAATACATATTTTGGTGGGGATTCCTGATCCGGCCCTATCCCGCCAGAGGATTGGTCTACAATCCGTGAATTGATGCAGTCCGTGGAGTGCTCTTGGGGACACTCCCTTTAAAATACTGCCATCCGCCGTAGCGACTCACTAATTCGCTGCCAAACCCAAATAGAAAAGGAGAAGTCGCACTGTTATGGAGCACCGAAGTTGAAAGCAATAAACTCGACATGCACACGACAATCCGATAAGGTCGACTCTCATCGGGAGCAGCCACGGAGACAGCTCCCACAGACAAAAGATCTGTTGTATCAGAAGGCAGCACCTACAGATCACAGATCGAGTGCCTCGGAAGGCAGCACTCACAGAGCACAGATCTGATGTCTCAGAAGGCAGCACCCACAGATCACAAATCGAGTGCCGCAGAAGGCAGCACCCACAGAGCACATGAATGGTGTCTCAGAAAACAGAACCTTTTAGAGATCACACATCCGGTGTCTCAGAAGACAGCACCCACAGAGCATAAATCTAGTGTTCCAGAATGCAGCACCCACAGAGCACAAAGGTGGTGCTCAGAAGACAGAACCGTATAGAAACCACATATTTGGTGTCTTAGAAGGCAACACCCACAGATAATAAATCTTGCGCCCCAGAAGGCAGCACCCACGGATCACAGATCTCGATCCACAGATCCACAGATCAGCACCCACAGATCTCGTGTCTCAAAAGGCAGCAACCAAAGAGCACAAATCTGGTGCCTAAGAAGGCAGCACCTACAAACTGCCAGCTACATAAGGATTTTTTCCGTGGTGACGTGTCCGACAGTCGTACTTGGCGCCATGGCTTAGTTGGTTAAAGCGCCTGTCTAGTAAACAGGAGATCCCGAGTTCGAATCTCGGTGGTGCCTCTTTTCAATACGATTTGATAACACGCACTGGATTTGCCACCACCAATGCGTCTTGTGATAGTCTTGTTACGATGTTTGTCTTCAGTTCGTGTGAGACGGAAAATCTGGAAATTCACTCCGTTCATGTCTTGGAAACCCATGTCTCGGTGAAAATTTCTGATCCGGCTGGAAATCCAAGTCTCGGTGAAAATTTCTGATCCGGGTCAAGCCGGCTCGCGGATTAATTCACAATCTGTGGGGTGCTCTGGTGGAAACTGCATTCACATGTGGGGTGAAAATGGCATCCCCCCCCCCCCCGTAGCACATCGTATCCTTAGTCCAGCTCGCCCGGGTTCAATGATGACCGGTTATTTTCGTTACAAAAGCTCGTTACAACTCATTGATTCGTTTCATTGTAAGAAGTAGCTCAGCGCGCGGTGATGGTTTGGAAAAAAGCCCAGTAATGTGATAGCGTGTTGAACGCGAGCACCGTGAGGGTTAACACGAGCTCGGGTGGAGGCCAAATTGCCCCCCCCCCCCCTCCCCGAAGGGTTTTTCCGGAATGGTTTCCGAACGGCGCGGAGTAGCTGCGTTAAATTTTGCATAACTGTAGAGAATTGAATAGCGGGTCGTGTGAAAGTAAAACAATTAGGTGTACCTTGAAAGGTTACTGACCTATGGCAGGTCAGTCAGGCTATGAATTCAGCGAAGTAAATTTGTCAGCTAGTTTCTGGTGCTCATTTCAAATTTATTGATGACAGGAACCGCATTTAACATCTTCCATGGACTTTTTAAAGTTCACAATAGGTCACTGACCTAAAATGATCCAGGTCAAAGTTTCGTTTTTAGGAACATAGTGCCTAGAGTGATCTTTGTCGCGTATTCAAATGCAAAACTCAAGGCATTCTTCTATTATTTTGGTCACCATGACCTTGAAAAGATAGAACCAGGTCACTGACCTTGAATTGGCATGTAACATTTTTCTTTAGAACAGGTTTCTAGGTTCTGTAAACACTTTGGAGACTAACTTGGAGTTTGACCTTGTTTGACCTGATTTGATTCGAAGGTCTTGACCTAAGATCATAAAAATCTGAGAGCAGTGAGTTCATACACAGGCCAATACACCCTGTGAGTTTGGAATCTCTAGCTCTCTTAGTTCCTGAGATCTCAGCAGGAGATAAAATTGACCACCCGAACGAAGGGTATCCAACCGGGCACCCGGACGCGTTTTAAACAAATAGATTGAACTAAGACGTCGAAGTCTCTGTAGATTTAACTTGGTGGTAATGCGTGCCTTTACTGCGACAATTTTTCGCATGTGCTGACAAACGTTTGCAGATTGCTCTTACTTTCAGTAACTACCATGCCTCAACCGGACTTACTCAATTGGCATATTAGCCCCGTGCAATGACCATCGAGGTCAATGCCATTTTCGGAAAACATTATTTGACCAGAGAAGTCTGCTAGGAACATCTGACGGACTAAGCATATGTCCGGCATGCGAAGAGTATCTAACGCATTTTTGGTGAGAAAGTTATCTTGTGGTCCATGGCTGTAGAAGACGGCATGCTCCTTCTTTGAGGTACATTAATTTGGGACGGGAGAAGGAAAACCATTGTGAGAATGCAACAATCTTTGTTATAGCGGACACCTGGAGATGGAACACTGTTGCCGGACTGTCTTATAGTGAGGACGCGTTCAGGTGTCCCGAGCTGCCTGCATCTATATCATCTGAGGCCTATCGTTCGCACTGCAGCCAGACGGAGGTAGTGAAGTGCTGTGATGGCGGCGCTGGGGGCGTGCGCAGCGTGCCGCCATAAGGGGAGAATAGCTCAAATTTTCGTTGAAAACCCATTTAAGGGTATGAAAGACGTGATAATAGGCGTAAAGAACATGGTGCGTTTAAAACATACTTATTTTTACTGCGTTCCCCAGCTTTCGCAGCCTTGGCATCTATTCGCGCACATATTAATTGGTGGCATACATAGGAGTGGGTGGGTACGTGCACCGGGTGTGGGTATGTGTGTATGTCCACGTACCCACTCCCACATCCTTATGGGAGTGGGTACGTGCACCGGGGTCCCAGTGACGTCACCCCTGACCGCCTCTCTCCGGGGCTGGCGCTTTAAACAGCTCGGGAAATCGGTTCAAACGAAAATTAGAACCCAGATAAGGGTGTTACGCGGCCCCAAAGTGGGCATGTGCATCATTGAGCTTCATTACGGTGTCAAGCTAGTCAGCTTGATGATTTTTATGAGCACGATATGACCTTTAATGCTGGCGCGCCCCGCAACCCCAAATCCTCAAACATTGATCTGCGTCCCCATACGATCAACTGCGTGACACAATGAGCCATTTTGGCTAGGCACTTAACCGTTCGTCTTATCACAAACGGCATCAATGTTGATATAATTCATCAATTCAAATGCATTCCGTTCTGTGAGGAAACTTAAGTAAGCTGAGTTTTGAATGACTTTGGTTCCCCGGCCTGTCCGCCTATATTCTCAAACACATGTCAGTGCAGAAGCTTCTTTTGGGTCATGTGCGTTCGAAAACCGCCACGCTACTATCTAAAGCAAACGCTAAGTCCACTTTTAATCAAGCATTTATTACAGCGGCACCATAGCACTGCTGTCTGTCATGTTTTAGGTCCCATTCAGCACCAACCCAAATCTAAGGTTTGTACCACACCAGACGGACAAAGCCTGCCGCGTTCAAGATGGCTGACTCAAGTCTTAAACATTGTGGGAGTGCACGGTCAAAATGACCCCCCAGAGAACTGCCAAGCATAACACAAGAACAAAACACCCAGTATGTTTGCCTATTTCAACAGCTACTACTTTTAGAAGCACACAACATAGAAACACTTTAAATCCACACAACGCATGAGACCTGTCGCAAACGTTCCCGCTATTAGGCCGGAGTGCACACAGATTTGGGTACAAACGACGCGCGATGTGACCTCAGCCGGTGCTACGCCGCACGCCGCGGCAATCACGCACAATTGCGTGGGTTTGATCACGCTGGCATGCCCTGCGGTCAGTGCACCCCCTGGCGGGCAGCCTTAATGACGAGGCTAAAGAGCGGCTGTCGTAGGCGTCGTCAGCGGTCAGCCGGATGCGTGCCATCGGCACCGAGCAGCACCAGCATCACGGCCAGCTGCCGCATCGGAGGACCGGACGGATGGGTGGTCGGTCATGCCTCCCGCATCCTGCCCACTCGGCGCGCCCCTGACCATGTCCCTGGCCACAGCCGTGCCTCAGGTCTGCGTGGACCGGGGCGTTTATGAGCGCGGTCACTCAGCCGGATCCCAGCCATTTGTTTGGCGCGCCGGGTGGGACTGGCGTGGGTTGGGGTGAGGATCAGGGGTCGAAGTGGGGGTGCGAGGGCTGGGAGGAAGGGGGCGGTGGGGCGGGGGAGTGGTGGGGCGCGTATGTGGACGGGGCAGTTGTGGAGGTCTGGGTGAAGGCAGGTGTTGTGAGCCCGGGGAGCGGCGCGATCCCGCAGCGTGCTGGTATACTAGAACGTCATCCCTCATCCCAACCATGCGGAGTGGAGCCCACCGCACACGACAGGTCATTGGATTAACAGAACGCGTTTTAGCGCGGACAGACCTGTTTCATGCCTCCTGATAAATGACGATGACCAGGCTATTTCAGTGTAACATGAGGTACGCAAACTCACGACTACCCACAACCATAAGGAAACAATGGCAGAGCACGGAAGGAAGAAGCTGATGCCTCCGTATCGCCGCTCTTGAGCCGCCACTGGCCGGGCTGTATCGCCTGCGAAATGAGTCTATGTCGGGCCGACAGGTCTGAAATACGGCGATCATCACTACCGAGTGACCGTCGCCATAGGCGCACCCAGCGAATATCTCTGGGGGACATGTTGGGAGAACGTTCCCAGCGTCAGCTTCCATCCACCGAAATCACCGGAGATACTACGCGCGTTTTCAAGCGATTTAGTGGGCCACCAGCGGCCGCAGTTGCTCTCCTCAGCGGGGCCTGCGCGCGCCTCTGTTCATGGCGTCATATCCGCTCGGTCAGCGGCTCCGTCCAAAGTGGAGGTGCTCAGAACAGTTGGCGGGTGACGAGCGTCATCCGTTATGGCGGCTATCAAACGCCTCAGGCCGTCGGCGCGCCAAGTTCGCACGGTGACACATTTACGGCGGTGTGGACTTAACCTGCCAGGTCACGTAACTGAGTCGGGGCCAGCCATGCGCTGGGCAGGGAGGGGTGAAAATGTCTGGAAACGGAATGTTTGCCAGCCTGTTGCGCCCGCCCTGCGAGAAGCCTGGCAGCCGCCATGGCGCTGATTCGGAATGATCAGCTGACGACGGCTGCGCCCGGCAACGTAGCCGCGATCCGAAATGTCGTCCAGACAACGAGGCCGCGATCCGAAATCTCATCTAGACAACGTAGCCGCGATCCGAAATGTCGTCCAGACAAAGATCCCTTCTTCGTGTCCGCGACCCACGCACGACGCAGCGGAAAACACGGATCGCGAGCTGGGCGTTGTTTTTGGCGCTGGAATCGGCGCCGGTCTGTGGGGCGTGTCGTCCACGCTGGCCCGGCGCCCGTGATCTGGCGCTTCCAGCCGATAACGCTCGCTCGCCGGCGGCGGCGCGACCGTTACAAACGGAGCCGTCAGACGGCCGTGACGTCACGCCCCGTCGTCTGGCGCTGATGACGTCACAGCTGGCCGTAACGACGGACACCTGTTGGCCCTCCGTCGAGCCGGCAGGAAATTGCCACGGGAGGCGGCGTCAGCTGCTTGGACGACGCAGTCAGCTGTTTGAGGGCGTCGTCGGCTGGTTAGTGATGATCAGGTATGGTGAATGCGGTGCCTAGGATTTGGTAGTGCCGGTCCGGAAGATGATCAAGACGGCGAGTCTCATGTGCCGACATGATGATATAAAGGATCATGTCAATGATGACATAAATGAGACTCATGTGAGTCTCATTTAGATGAGATAAATGAGACTCATGTGGGTCTCATTTATGAAATTGAGGAAAGCTGCCGATAGCTTACAAGTTTCGGCTAACACAACACCTGAATGCCTGCACAACACCAGCTGTTTTAGATAAGCACCGCCATAGCCCTCAAATGCTTGCACTGCAATATGAGTGTAAACATTTGCCATCAGGAATCCCTCATCCTCTTTTGATGCACATTGCAATTATGCTGATCACTGGTCGTGGTCAGTGCAAGGCCTGGCCTAGGACACAAAACTGTACTGGTATGAGTGGAACATGAAAACAGTACTAAATCCACAACACCAAAACAGCACCAAACAGTGGCGTTACAACCATCACTGGGCGTCTCCCAGTCAAAGAAATGCTGATTAGAAGACAGAAGTATTGGCCTTATTCCTCGGAAAACCAGGAGAATGAAGATATAGGGAGAACTTCTGCTATTGTCTCGATAAAAGCATGTTGCTGAAATACCAACCTAACTACATCTCCATTCTCCTGGTTTTTTCGAGGAATAAGGCTAATGCCACTGTCTCATGTATGTGAACAATGTTCCTCGCTAATGCACTGAACAACTCACATAAACGTTGATTATTGTTGTGTCCTGACCAACTAAAACGGCAACAAAGTGGGCGGGACTGCGGTAGCGGTGGGCGTACGGTGACGTCACTGATGTCCGACAAAGCCAAGCCCCCCGATTTCTCGCCACAGCTGGAAAAACAGAGCGGACGTTGAGGTATGCGGCATTATTACCCAGACAAATGGTGGGTCCGAGTCTCAGCCTACCGCATCGCTCTTCCAAGCACCTTGCAGGTTCGATGGACCGAAATAGCCGGACCTAATCCAGGCTTGAGCACCATCATCTGCGAGGCTGGCGGGCGGCATACCGATCACTGGCTGCCTCTCGCACCATGAATGGGCAACTCTGCTACATCACAAGGCAGCGGGGAGGTCGGGTGCAGCAGCATTCTTAATGCGCAGCGTACCGAATTGTTCTGAAGGTGGACTGTAGTGACCTGATATCGGAACTGTATGATGAACTGGTGTTTCACCTATATAGCGAGCTGGCAGGGTAAGTCACGAGCTAGGTGACGCTGAGATGCAATCATAGGACGGACCCTATGGTATGACGTTGGTCACCTGGCACTTTTTAGTGGTCATTTTTGGAAAACCTACTCAAGGTAAATTCATACTAAGTTGAAAAACTTTAACTGATCCATTTTGTAGACGCATAAAAAGTATGACGATTTCTGTAAGAAACGGATCTTGAAATGCTGCGCCTATGTCACTTGACCTTGTCAACTGACGTTTTGTTTACGCCTAAGGCAGCTGGCCTTTCTTTGACAACTATTTTGGAAATGTCACCTACATAGAGCAGTGTTAATTTGAAACAAGCGACATTTGTAGAATTCATGTATATAGAATGAGCATAAATGCGATCTTCGTAAGAAATGAATCCGAACTTGTGGCAGCTACGCGAGTTAATTCTGACAGTTGAGGTTTTGTCTACATTTTGGCCACAGCCGCGTCCGGACATCTCCGGCATGGGCAAACAAAGATCAGCTGATCCAGACTTGTCTTGATCTAAGTTGCTGGCACCACCTTGCGACCTAGCTTGCTTTCTATTATAATGTTTCATTTAAGACGGGTTCACCAGTTTCGAGTGTGACGAGGTTGCGGATTAGCGAATAGGCACAGGAGAGAGTAGTCGTTATTGGGGTTTTGCGACGTGCTCAGCTGCTGAGGCTATATAGCGTTGCCTGCCTGTCACCTTGGCAGGAAGGGAGAGCTCTGTGGGGAATCGAACCCCATACCCTAGCAGGAAGGGCGAGCTCTGTGGGAAATCGAGCCCCATACCCTAGCATGAAGGGGAGCTCCGTGGGGAATCGAGCCCCATATCCTAGCAGGAAGGGCGAGCTCCGTGGGGAATCGAGCCCCATACTCTAGCAGGAAAGGCGAGTTCCGACGCGAAGCGAACCCCATACCTTTGGTTTCCCAAACGTACGAATGGCAACAGAGAGGAAAGACGTTTCTTACATGGAGCTGAACTAACGGTGCCTTTTCTGTCCTGGTGCTCATTAATATCATCGATGCCAAATATTAAGCTGTGGAGCAGGGTCAAGACGGTAAAATTGTGAAAAATTAGCACGGCACGAAAACAAACAATTAAGTGCTTTAAAAGACGTAATACACCAGCCGAGATAAACACACGCTTGCGTTAGACATCACACGTCGACACTCAAGACACGCCCATTTTTAATGCGACATTTTAAACCACGTACTCCTGTGGCTACCGTACCGAAACTCATTCTTATAATACAACATTCATTTGCTTTGAAGGAACGTGATGACATGAAACGTGCACTTGAGCCGCACTCGGCTAATTAGCCGAGTATGGCTTGCATAACCGTGTTCACGCTGCCGCTCGAATGCTTATTTACTTCGCTTTGGTCCAATGGCAAAAAACAAGAAAGCAGCAAGAGTGAAGTCGTCACACGAATCGGATTCGGGGCGCCGATGCGTTCATCTGGTTCACCACAAGATCCCAGCGTCCCTTGGAAAACCGTCTCCCATGCTTTGCGCGCCTCCGCGCCGTTGGGTCGCCGAGCTGATGAGCAGCTAATACCATGATCGGTGTCGTTGGTAGTGATGACTTGGTTTAAAACCTTGTCTGTGATGTAGGGGGGGGGGGGGGGGGATTGTGGTCTCTGGTGTGTGGTCGTGTGTGGTCTCTGATGAGGTGCTATGCTGATGCGACCTGATGGGTGACCTCCCAATGACCCCCTGCTCCGTTGCAGGTCTGACGGCGCGGCGGTGAGGTCATGACACCGCGGCCGCCGCCGGCCGTGACCTCCGTGACCCTGGTGACCCTGGTCGGCCTGGCGAGCCTGCTCGACCTCGGGTCAGCCCGTTGCCCGGGCCAGTGCCGCTGCGACCGCAAGATCTCCGACTGCAGCCACGCGCGCCTCGACACCGTGCCCATCATCCTCAATCCGCGCATTCACATCCTTCGACTTCAGGGCAACAACATCGGTAGCATCGAGGACACGCTCGGCTTCTACGCGCACCTGCTTGAGCTGGACCTGTCCAACAACAGCCTCGACTCGCTGCTGGAGCAGCAGTTTGTGCGACAGGGCGACCTGCAGCGACTGAACCTGAGGAAAAATCGCGTCACTGGCCTGATGCGCTCCACGTTCGAAGGACTTGACAGGCTCACAGAGCTGGACCTCAGCGACAACATGCTTACCACGCTGGAGGCAGGCGTCTTCAAGTGGATGGAACGTCTGAAGCACCTCAACCTAGCGAGGAACAGGATACGAATGATATCCCGCGACGCTTTTGAAAACGTTTACGAGCTGCTTACTCTGGAGCTTGGGGAGAATGACATCAGCCACGTGCCGTCAGATGCCTTCCGTCATCTGGGGACCCTCCGCGTTCTGCGCATTGGTCACAACAGTCTCCAAGAAGTGCCTTTCCATGCTTTCTTTATGCTCCAATCGTTGCGCAACTTGACGCTTGCCCATAACCGTATTTACCGGATACACCCCGAGGCGTTCGCGGATCTCCTCGAGCTGCGTCGTCTGGATATCGGCTTCAACGAGCTGGACAAGTTCCCAGCCACGTCCCTGGCTCTCCCAGGTCTGGAGGTGCTGCACGCCGGGGGAAATCGCTTCTCCTCGCTACACGTGCATCATATGGACAGTCTGCATCGGCTGCGCGTTCTCCGAGTCTGTCACAGCCAGGAGCTGTCCTCAGTGACGGGACATATCTTCAGCAACAACCTCCTCCTGGAGGAGGTCCACCTGTGCGAGAACCCGCAGCTGACGTGGTTTCCCCCGGCGGTGGTAAACACGCTGCCTAACCTCAAAGTGCTTAATCTCGGCGGCAACAGCCTGGGCACGCTGGAGAACATGACGTCGCTGCTCCAGCGCGTCGAGGCCTTCAACGTGAGCGGGCAATCCCCTAGTGTGCAACTGTTCGGCGCAGTGGCTGTGGGACCTTCCCGCCCACCTGCCAAACACCTCAGTGCTCTCCCCGATCCGCTGTGTGGACTCGGGCCGCCTTCTGACTGAGCTCAGCGAAGCCGACCTCGGCTGCGGCACGTGGCTCGCACCACTGCTCGTCGCCGTCGCCGCGTTCGTGCTCGTCTTCTGCGCCATATTTGTCGCCCTGCTGCTGCTGCGCAGGCGGCGGCGGCGCGATCGCCAGCTCACGTGCATCCGGGACGTGCGGAGCTACTCGAACCAGTGGGAGGACATGCTGAGCGACGCCGACGACGTCAAGGGCAGCCGCGTGTTCGGCGATGAGGTGAAGGCGAGCCGGATGTTCACGCAGGTGGATCCGGACTACGGCTCGCTGTCCAGGCTCGAGCACTTCACTTTCCAAAGTCCCGAGCACCAGAAGAAGATTCCCGTGACGGTCGTGTGAGGCTTTGTCGGGCATGGGAGGCGGGCCCCACTCTCATCTTGCTTCCTCCGCCTGGACAGTGACGAAGAGTCCTGCCGGTTTTCTATGGAGAGTTTAGACGCCTGGTGCTCGGGCAAGCGCTGTCTCGAGGCGGCGTGTCCCGCTTCGCTCCGTCCGAGCGCGCGCTTCGCCGTCTCCACGCCGCGAGGAGACCGTCCGCTTGTTCCTTTGAGCAATAGACATCGACTGCGCCGGCATCGTCACGGCGGCATGCGCTTTACATGCAACGACCCTGGCATAACGAACCGTGACCAGAATAGCGGCGCCCATTGCTGGAATAAATATCTCGGGCAGTTCGTGGAACACGTTGGGGGCTACCCTAGACATCAAAACGGTTATCACGTCATGTGCCATGAGTGGCATGGAGCGAAACACGTTTCGCCTCGGGCGGCTGACATCAAAACGGTGGTCTCGTGCAAAAGAAGCACATGTGCTCGGCATGAGTCGTGAAGAGACATGCCCTACTTCACAGGCTACTGGCAAGCGCTCTGATGTCCATGCTTTATCGTTTTCTGGTGGGCGTTGTGACCATTGGTGCACTAGGCATTTCGAAATGCGTAGCGGCATGTGAGATAGCATGTACAGAAGTCACGATAAGATTTTCACGGATCTGCGCAAAAATCATGGAAAGGTTATCAGAGGAAGCCAAACAAACAACGTAGGGCTTAAACAAAGTTCCAAGACCTGAAACTTCCTCCTGCGAACCTGGCTTAGCGTTATTATATCTCAAGGCGCCGGATAGGTTATGCATCCCTCTGGATAACTGGGACGAGGGATTTTATCAGCAAAAGTTATCAGACGAACCCAGATGTTGCGCCTTACGTCATGCATACCGCGACCTGGTTATTTTCTAGATCACTTTCTGGAGAGCTCTCTTCTTGAGAGACCTGCTTTCAGTAAAAACAACCAGATATCGCCAATGGTGCACCATGATTCCTGATGCTCCGATCTTCACAGGCGCACAAGCCTGATCGGCATTTTGACAGAAATGGCGAGCGCGCATCCACTAGCCTCGAACAATAAGCTTTTCCGAGCAAAAATAGCGTTTGGGCTCAGGTAAGTCTGTGCGTGCAATGGCGCGTAAGTGAGAGAAAACTATTTTCCTACACGAGGTTTCGCGACCGTTTGCTGGTCTGGGTGGCCATCTTTACAATGCTATTTATATACACGATATCTTTGGTAACTTACCATAGCAAAGAGATGGCACATGATAACACGATTAGGTTCATGATAATCCCATGTCTTACCTTTACCGAAAATATACAGCTGCTGCTGTTGCCGTCCTCGGTGCTGCCACACTCGCCCTGCCGGTGCAGTCCTTCCTTTAACGCGATACCTGGCGCCGCTACTGTCATGAGCCCAGGGAGCCTGCAGCCGGACCCGGGAGCCGGTGGGAAGGCCCGGCCCACTCGAGTTCATCACACATCGGCCAACTTGGCCACGCGTGATCAGAGCGGCCGGGAGCCCATTCGCCGCCCGGCTGACCTCTCGTTAGCCGCCGACCCAAATATAGCCGGCGGACAGGGGCGTGGGACCAGGAGGCAGCCGGCGAGCAGGGGCGAAGGACCAGGAGGTAGCCGTCCCCCCCCCCCAAATACAGCCGGCGAGCAGGGACGTAGGACCAGGAGGCAACTGGTAGGCGTTCGCTCCCCCCCCCCCCCCCCCCCCCCCACACCACCCAAATACAGCCGGCGAGCAGGGACGCAGGACCGGGAGACAGCCTCCCCTCAATACAGCCGGCGAGCAGGGGCGTAGGACCGGGATTCAGTCGCCCCCTCCCCTTCCGCCCGCTGCGCCGGGGCCGTTAACCCCGCTTAAGTATGGCAGCGGTTACAGCGGCGATGGTGCAGAGACGGCTGCCCAGGCCTGCTGCTTCTCTCGGACGGTGTCTCTGGCAGTGTCGCTGCCTCCGCCTACAGGCCTCCGCTATCCCGCCCCGGAGGCGGAGACGTGGAATGCTATAAAGGACGACGACGCATGTTTGAAAACTTGAACTCCCTGCTTCATAGGCAAGCGCTTCAACCAAATAAGTCATGATATTACGGTAGTAATGGCCTTATTCCTCGGAGAAAAAAAAACCAGCAAAATGCAGAAATAGATTGGTTGATATTTCGGCAACACGCCTTTATCGAAACAGTAGCAGAGGAGCTATTATTACCGCCTGCTATTGTTTCGATACCTACATGTGTCTTCTGCTTTTGTTTCGATAAAGGCATGTTGCTGAAATATCAACCAATCTACTTCTTCATTATCCTGGTTTGTCTCCGAGCAATAAGGCTGCTACTAATGCCTTATCTGTGTGAATAACGTTCCTCACGAATGCACTGAACAACTTAAATAAGTCAGGAAGCCGCCATATCACACTTGCCATGTGATTTCGCCGAACATGTGGCGGCGCTTTATCTACCGGAGCGACGCCGCAAACTCAGGTGACGCGGGCAGGAAGCAGCCTTGATTTAGTCCTCACCGGGAAGTTCGGCGCCAATTTCCGTGTCGCAACTTCAATGCTGAAATGTCACCCTGCAAGTCTTGCCGGTAAGTGGCTGTGGGCCCCCATAGCTCATCAAAATTCAAAAGCGTCGCCGACTGCCTGTCAGAGGGTCATGGCGGTGACGAAGCGTGGAACTATTAGCGAATCAGCGGAGATCTTTTAGGGGTTTGAAAGGTGGCTGTTACGTGTTATACCTCGTGTTAAAGCGACCGTGTCAGTTATTGATGTCTCTCAAAAAGTGCAAATATGCCGATACACTTGTGGCACAGATGTGACAATTTGTGGATCTGTAATCCGGGGGCTAATATAATTCGTGCAGTGTTTTACTGGGGACCGCTGGTAACCCTGAATGTCAATGAGGACAGACTCATCAACATGCGTCCATGCATCCAAACGAATCGTCTGAACTAGGCGTGGAACAAGCAGATGGACTTCATTTTCGAAATCGTCGCTTAAAGCTACAACGAGAAAAATAGCAACAATTGTATGGTGGATGATGTTTGCTTGTCTGTATAATGACATACACAGACACGCGACTCTTTTCGTTCCCAATGCTTTCCTGGACAAAACAGAACCCTGGATCCTGGTTCGCGTTGGCTCCTGTCACAAAATAAACCCTCTGTGCTGTGTTCTGCTGGATCTTTCAACAAACCAAATTCCTGGATCTTCGTCCTCACTGGTTCTATCGGAAAATCAAAACCATGGACCCTGGTTCCCACTGGCCCCTTCACAAATTCCAAGCACTGGACCCTGGTACCCTCTGGTTCTTCAGCAGACCGTGGGTCTGGTTAATGGTTCCTAGTTCCCATTGGTACTTTCGAAAACACTAGACCTTGCAAGCTAGTTGTCACTGATTTTTAAAAAATAAATACAGGAACCTGACTCAAGTTTCCCAGTCACAAAGCCATGTGAGTCGCACAGGAAAACCAAAATAGTTTTGCTTTCACGTGTATTAGATAAAATACATCACAGGCAACCTGAACAAAATGCATGTTATGATACCACCAATGCAATTAACAAAGCCCAGCTGCTAGCTATAGACCATTTGCCTGCAGGTTACATGTAAACGCCTGATAGTTGAAACTACTATACAGGATAACCCCCAAATCTGCTCTCACACCACGGAAAAGTCACCCACCACAGGCAACTAAAACAATCAGCATACCCTGAAACCACCACTGGAACGAACAAATCTTAACTGCTAGTTGAAGATTATTGCCTGCAGCTTAGCAGTGAATGCCTGACAGCTGAATCTACCACACGCAAATCAGGTAACTAACAATTGCTAACAATTAACTTTCACATTGCAATGAAAGTCACACACCACAGGCAAGTCAAACAGCATGTCCTAATACCACCATTATAACCAATACAGCTTTACAATAAATTGAAAACCATTGTCTACAACTTAGAAGTGAATTCCTGACAACTGAAACTACCACCTGAATAATCCACATATTTGTAGTAAAACAGTTAGGACGCGCCCGAGTGGCCGGTTGAATACCATTCTCTCGAGTGGGGGAGGGGGGCAATTTGACTCACTCCGGAGAGCTCAAAAACTAAGAGAGCTGAAGACACCAAATTCAGGGAGTGTGTTGGCCTGCACGCGAACTCACCTGCGTCAAAATTTGGGGTGTCTAAGTGATGCCTTTACCTGTTCTAAGCAAAAGATCACTGGAGCTCATTTAGGGTCAGCGACCTTGCTTGAACCTTCGCAGGTCATGGCAACCAAAATTATTCAAGACTGCTTTAAGTTTTGTAGTTGAATAAGCGTTAAGAATTTGCACTATGCGGTGTGTTCCTGAAGGCAAAATTTTGACCGGGATGAATTCATGACAGTGACCTATGCTGGCCTTTAGAAGCCCATTGCAAAAGTAGAATGCGGTGCTTGTTATCAACAAACTCAAAATGAGCACCAGAAACTATCCCATACAACAAGCTCTACGTAAAAAATCGGGTTAGTTTTGAGCTTGGTATGACTTTCATAGCTGACCCTTGGTCAATGAAATTTGTTCATGCAGTTGCTGTCTTGCCTAAGGAGCTATCTCAGAGCTGTATGCCCTCGTTTAACACTCCGTTGTTGCATCAGATCGAGCGATTTCCTAGAAATTGTCCTTGCTGAACCCATGGCCCGACTTTGACCTGTCGTAGGGTAGTGACCGCACAATCTACATCTATTTTGTTCGAATAGAAACGTGCCGCTATTTAATTGTATATAGCTACATAAAACTTGATGCGGCTACGCCGCGTTGTTCGGAGACCATTATGGAAAAACCTTCGGGGTCAGATCTATCCCCGCTCCCACCCGACCGCTTGTCAATGCTGTCCAACCAGCAGGGCTCCCTAAAATGCCACAAAAGTTGCAGCTGCCAGAGTGGCAGTACTTTTTTCTTTGAAAAAACTTCGTATCTTCCTCGACGGAGGTGTGGCAAATGAGAGGGCCAGAAGGGGCTGAGAATCCCGACGTTTGAAAAATTGATAATAGCTCTATATAATCTGTCCAATCCATGCTTAATGAGCATGGCTTGGACAGATTAGGACAGGCTCAAGATAGATTAGGACAGATTAAAACAGGCTCAAGAAGAGCATGAGCATTCCTTATGTCTTTCTTGAGCCTGTCATGCTTGCGAATTTCCGTGAACTGGCGTCCTTCTTTTTGATTTCGAAACAAGATGCGGTCAGAACCCACGGTCGGATAACATATGAGATGGCTGAGATACAGATCAGAAATCCAACACTGGCACAACCAGAGTGTTACGGCTAGTGTGGTCTGGTAAGATGATACCCGGTCTTCCATCCAATGTCTACGAACCTACGCAGCCTCGGAATACTGTAAAACAATGGTAAGCTCATTTCCATTACAGGTCATCATGCTTGATTTTTGCAGATGAATTCTGGTACTTACAGTTTCCATGAATATAGTTATCTATTTACTAGTTATCTTCAACAACCAGGTTGTTAGAAAATCGCCAGGTGATTAGGTTCCTCCAGCGGAGTCTGGTTTTTCACGGTTTGATGCTACCTAATTTCTCTTACCTTTGCGAAAACGAATACAAAGAAACGAATGGTGGAATAAATCAGTTTAAGCTGGGCGTAAGCTTCAAGGTTGTACCTCCGTTATTTGTTTGCGCCATGTCACGTGCTCTCTGGTCTTGTTGCCAATATGTTGTCATCATAGCTTACGGTCACCTCTATTTGGGTTTGCCGAGGGCTTATTGGGTTAGAAAGGAGCTTCTATGCCAGTGAGCTGCAAGAAAGGACTTGCTGACAGGCACGATGTAAGGCAAAGAAATAGTAAACTCAGTGAATCTAGGGTTATTTTGGCGAAGCAGCAATTTTCTATTTCTGCGGACATTTCGCAAACCAGGCTCGCATGACTACAGGCATGCAGAAAAAATGAGATAGTCAAATTCACATAACTGCATTCTCCATATTACAATATGCACAGTGAAGCAGATGTTTGTAACATTTCATTGTGGCAGGGTTGCATCAAATCACTGAAATTTGGGAAACCTTTTGAAATTGTGTATGTACATTTGTTTCAATTCATTTGTATTAAATGAAGGAACACCAGGGTGTAGGTTTACATTGCAGAGTCATTTCAGCCCTTCAAAATCTAAGAGAAAAATGTGGAGGTAAGTTTAGCTTTTTTCCCTGCTCAGCCTCCCAAACTATTTTGCAAGATTGTGCACAGAGAGCACCTTAATGCACTTCGAAAATCAAGGCTGACATTAGTTTAAGGTAATATTCTGGTTCTTGCTGCTTACATTTGCATCACTCCCGACTAGAGACAAATTCTTTCTAAATCTCAGCTTAATCCTGAGCTGTATATTAGTTCTTGCTTTCTTTATTTTCTTCATTTTAATTTTATATCATCTTTTAGCATAACATTAGGCTGGATCTTGGTTCTCGTGGGTTCTTTCGGGATAATTCCAGGGTGAATATTGGTTCTTGATGGTTCTCATGTCTTACTACCAGACAGAATCTTGGTTCTTGTTGCATCTTTCGGTTTATTGTCAGGTTGAATCTTTGACTCTTGCTGGACCTTTCTGCATAATATGAGGCTAGATCCTGGTTCCTGCGGGATCTTCCGACCTGATATGAGGCTGCAACTCCGTGCCTGCTGGACCTCTCGGCCTAATACCAGACTAGTTCCTGGCTTCTTTTTGGTTCCGGAACCAGAAGCCAGGAACCGGTTCTCGGAAGACATCTTGGAAACCTGGCGCATCTCTGCAGTGGTAATGAAAAAGGCACCACCGAGATTCGAACTCGGGATCTCCTGTTTACTAGACAGGCGCTTTAACCAACTAAGCCATGGCGCCGACGAGATAACTTTTGACACGTGACTGAGAAGAAAATCGTGTCTGTGACTCACAACCTGTTTTATACGTACAGCTGTTTTCCCTTATCTGTCGGCATGGCCACAAGTAGGTCCTGCCAGGCAGTATCCAGCACTTCAATCCGGCTTTCAATCCGGCGGCACTTCAATCCAGCACTTCAAAGCGGGTTATCAGTGTCATTTTATTCAGAACCTCGCTTGTGCTATGCTTGTCGTCGGGCTTAGTCAGTTATAATAAAAGCACCAAGACTACACAATTTCTGTAGTAGCAAGATGCTATTGAAAACTGATGTCAGTTTGCAACTACACAGGAAAAGGAATAGGGTGGGATATTAATTGCATCTGTGAGCAAAACGCGCCAGACATCGCACACTACTACCGCATCTCAGTACGCCAAATGACAGTCCTAAAATTACCCGCCTCAAGTGATTTTGCACCGACCATGAGGAAACAGATGTTGGACATCTCAAAGCGCCGGAATCCCTCTTCAGATCACTACACTGTACACGAGAAAAATCGTCACACAAGCCCACGAAGCTGCAGGCAGTCTTAATCCAACAATGCCACTAAAACTGAGCGTTTTCCTCCTTTCTACCTCACAGAAGACGAAGGCGCCACAATAGTCAAAATGTCAATACTATAACCATTTCTTGAATCTGGCGTACAAATTCAGGCTCGTCCATGGTGTCATGGACGAGCCTGAGTTTTTCGTGTGTCTTTCTTGTGTCCTTTAGTGTCTGCACCATTCAACAGTCCGCAATAAATACCGCATTAAATTTTATGCACCGAGCTGCTTATGAAGCAATGTATGAAAATACCCAAGAATGCCGTTCGTGCCACTTACGTGGCCTCATTTAGGTTAAGGAATGACACGAAAAAGTGAGAGATTGTTAAACGTAACACCATGTTACGACGAACACTAACACGTAGAAGAGCAGGACTGTGTGCTTATGGACGCAGCTGTTTATAAAGCCTGCCAACTGCAACTTCCCGACCTATATGAAGGTTTTGATTGGTGCCGTACATTCATCGAAAATTCATGACACAAACCTGTGTGGGGATATGAGAAGAGATGGGAGAATAAATCAGGACCCAAATCGTCATGAGACATGTATGCTGAAGAAACTACAATGGCTGTAAAAGTGAAAAGTAACATACGTAACAGCACTTGTTTTGTGATCGTGAATTCCACATTTCGTAAATGGGAAATACGCAGACAAAGATAAACACTACCTTACCACTCTACGGATATCCACAAAGGTTGTGCTTGTGATACGCCAGCATTTGCGGGCTAGATTAGCTCATGGACGATGCTAGGTGATGTAAGTAACACAGGTTCCCAGTCATTTCATTAAAGAGAGTGTTCTGCATTTCTATGATTTTGTTAGCTGAAATAGCCAAGTGAAAGATCATTGTGCGCAGTTCACAGCTCTATCCTTCTTATGACCTGAAACTTTTTAGTTTCTGAGCTACATGCCAGCAAAAATACGTAGACTTTTTCGGGCAGACTATTTCAAGGTCTTTCAGGCGTGCATAACTTCATAGAATCGTCGTCTAAATTGTGTCACTCCTTGGTCACGCAATATTCAAGACCGAAAAGAATATGATCGCCGAATTATACATGTCTGGCGGTCTTTAGCGCGATTTCCAGATTCAACGGCCTTCAATTGACTCTCAGTCAATATTGTGCAAACTTTGCAATATTATGCTCTCTGCTGCATTTTGCCAGAAGTCATAGGTTCTTCATAGTTATTGCAGAAATAAGACCTGTAACCGAATAATTCAGAATAACGCAGTACCAGGCATGCGAATACAAGTAAGTACTTTACACTAACCAATGAATATGCAAGAACACCATGAAGAAAGGGCCAAAACACCATCATTTAACGCAACAATATTTGATTCAGCACACATCTAGACCGGAGCGGGTCGCCTCTCGGAAGATTGAAGAGGTAGAAGTGAGTGCCGCCGTACAAAGTTTAATAACGTGATCAAGCGATGATGTTTTAGGCGCATGCTTACGAAAACAAGAAAGTTGTTGTCTAGAGCTGTTTTCCCACTTAAAAGCATACCAATGGTTATGGCAGAGCTTATTTCATCATATCCGATGCTTGCTTCGATATCTGTAAACGTGAAACCTTTCTTTTAGGACTTAAGCCCTGTAGGTTCTGAGCTAGACACCTGCGATTTCATGTGGACTTTTTCAACGCTAACCAGGAATGCATGCCGACAGGGAAACGTCACTCACATGCTACCACTTCATTGGCCACACGGCCATGAAGGCGAAGACAGATATAATCGTTCATTTTCTCGTGTCTGGCGTACGTGAGCACAATTGTTGTAACCAACGGAGTTTGTTTGGTTCGCAAGCAGTGTTATGCATTCACTGTAAGTTTCAAACATGAATCACGCTTTGTGCCATCTTAGGAAGTTAGTCGGTAGTATTACTCATAACGGCAATAACACTTGCAATGGAATAAGTTAAGTGCAGCGCCATGACCGAGGATGTGAATGTAACAAGACATTATGAAATCACAGAAGAATATGCAAGGACACCAGAAGAAAAGGCCATAGCACGCATGCACGACATTCGGTTTATGAAAATGTCATACTCATTACGACGACACCTCTCGGAAAGTTGAAGCAGTGCATGTGAGTCAGCCCGCCTGCTAGGGTGGCAATTTGACACGACCAGTTTTGCTGCCTCTCTGATGTCACATGAACGTTCCATGACGCGCGTAAGCGATGATGTATTGATGAACATATTTACTTTGAAAAGTGATCGTTTTGTGTAGAGCATGCATACCAATCTCAAAATTGATATAAATTGATATACTTAAAAGGAATGTTTTACATTTGACAACGTTGAAGCAAGCATCAGATATGATGGAACAAGCTTACTTGTAACTATCGGTGTGACATTTCAGTACAAAAGACTGCTCTAGACATTTTCTGCTCAGTAAATATGTTTTCAATGCGTCTTAATTTAATGACATAATCGTAACTTGCACGACATTGATTGGGAGCCAACTGACGGCCCTTATATCTGGAAACCGCGCTCATGAACGCCAGATATGTACGCCTCGACAATCATACCTTCCTAGGCCTTGATCGCCGCGTCGCTTATGGAATCCCAGGATTTGAATGACGCTATTATGACGCCATGAATGCCAAGGTATCTTTCCAATGTTTTCCCGGATACACCTTTCCCCACCTTCGCCGGCGTGTAGCTCAGAAACCAGACGGGCTCAGGTCTTAAGAAGGGGAGGATTGTAAACAGCACCAAAAGATGTTAAATATGTCTCCTTTAGTTTAAAACCGCAAATAAATATAAAAACACTCCCTTTAAAAGCACGCCAATGTACAAATCGTATTGTATAATGTATTATAATAAATAAAGTATATCTTGTTAAGTATTCCAATGAACAAAGTATACCCAGTGAGTTTATTTCATGATGTCTGATGCTTGCATCGATATCTGCACATATATGGAACACATAATTTCAGTGCTAGCCAATTTTTTAAAATTCCTACCCTGCATGATCCCACAAAGTTTGTCCAACTGCCCGAACAAAAGTCCTCGGTTTCTTGCCGGATTAAATGTGTTTGGGGGGAGAGGGGGGGGGGAGGGAGGGCAAGCCGTGCCAAGCAGTGGGGTATCTGGGCGGGACGCAAAAGACGGATCTCGTTGAAACTAGAACTGACGTAACACAATCATTGCATTTTGGAAATCAACATCCAAGACCACAGTGGGCATGCACATAATGCATGTGTGATGGATGCTTGTAGCGTGTTGGTGCTCAGACATTACTGAAAAGAGGCACCACCGAGATTCGAACTCGGGATCTCCTGTTTACTAGACAGGCGCTTTAACCAACTAAGCCATGGCGCCGACATATGATTCACGGGCACGTGACCGGGAAGAAAATCACTTTTTGAAGTGGTGACCCTGTTTTGACATTTTCACATAATCATTTGAGCTTGTCTGCCAGTATCTGCATTTTTTTTGCCACACACCTGCCTCCTGCCAGTCCGTTTGGGCCGGTAGAGACTGGCTGAATTAAATTGGTCTTTTTTGAAGAACGTTGTACCTCTTCTCCGGGGATTACCGTTAACAAGGCCAGTAGGGCCAGACGTGTTAATAAACTATACATCCATGATGGAAACCATACGTTCTAGAAGAACATGTATTGCATATTCGAAACAAATACCCAAAACTACAGCTAGGTGACCACGTCAGTGGTGTTGATTGCTCTTTTGTGTTACCGGAAAACGTTGAAGATAGACAACACCGAGATCCGAACTCGGGACCTTCTGCTTTCTTGACAGAGTCTTCAACTACGTTGACCATGGCGCCCGCGGAGATTTCCCTAGCACGTTATCAGGATGATGTAGCTAGCGGGGCTGTTTCGACAAACTTCAAGGTTTGCCGGCATCTGCTTTTTGGTTACATACATGGTCCCTACTGGCCAATTGTAAGGAGAGAAATTCAAATTTAGGCGTTTCGTTTTTGCGCCAATCCACTCATCATTTGTTCATTTAAAGTTCAGTGCGCAACATCCAGAGTATGACTAGAAATACACCAGATGTGCAATGCAGGCTAAATTTTTAGTTTAAACTACACATGTGGCGGCCGGTAACTGAAGGTAGCGAACTGAAACGAGGCGCAAGTGCCACACTAGAGAACGTGTCTTAAATGTGAATTAATCATAGATCATATACATGTGCTACAACCCCTGACTTCGAACGCAAAACACTTCGGCTATGGACCCAGCATGCTACCGATGAAGCTACTGAGACCATTGGTCATGTCTCGAAAGTCGAAAATTCGCGGCGTACTATGTATATCCGCTTTGACCCGATGTGCTGTAGGAGTTCAGCTTCTGGAGAAAAAATGGTCATTTCCTCGGCCTTCAAGACAACCTGAATAATCTTCCGCTTGATGCCGGGCACATCGAAATTGAAGAGATAGAATCCATCGAACTTCCAGGCCGCAGTGTGAATTTAGATAGAACCCCGGTCGGTCAGATCAACCGACGGGACAAAATGGTCGGCTATCGGAGTAGCCTTGTGCTGCATAGCGAAGCGACTGTGCGCTTATCTCTCACCTTGCTTGCCAATACACATTTAAGGAGCGGCCAGGTATAACAGCGCGACAAGCTAAGTAACCACAATCTCCACGGCCGAGGCTCCTGATCCAAACCGGACGGCGCATCATCGCGGCTTCACCCGATGAGAACTGCCCAGTCGATGCGCTGTTGGGCCTAGCGATCTACCAAATCTGGGCCCTAACCAGTGCTAGTTTTATGAAGCGAACAAAAAATAACATACCGTTGGTTTGCTTCGCCTTTGTCCGGCCAATACCGGATAAGGGTTGCTTAAGGCCGGAAACAAATCTGGTCTGCCGTCCCTGCCGTGTCGCGGCGCGACCTTGGCCGCGCGGTGGAATGCGACCTACCGCCCCGGGCGCTGACCACCGTCCCGTGGCGGGCCGTACGGGACGCGTGATAGGTGCTTGTATACTAGCCCAGTGTGAGCTGACTTATGAGTGGTTGTTCATCCGAACTGAATGTAATGACGTGCCTGCCTGGGATAGCAGGGGCGGTGCGCCTCTGGACTCGGTCCAATACAGATCGCCGCATCGCTACACGTCTCTGTCTGACCGAGCTGAGCTGAACCGCTGGACGAAGACATGACAATAGCTGGCAATTCATATTCAATGCTGCGCATCAAACGACAACAATATTTATATTTTGCTTAGAGGCTTAAGCCACGCAACTGCCGACTGTACAATGTGTTGTCCTTAAAGCAGAGGCAGGAGATGCACCCCAGCGGGTTCACTGTCTCCGCTGTCGGCTTCAGCATTCCGAGTTCCCCGTGGATGATGCTGGCACCGAACTCGAAGCCATGCATTCGCCTTGCCAGTGTGCTGCTTGAGGGCAGGGGACATTCTTGACATGCTGGACGAATGCATGGGCTTTCCAGCTGATGGAGCGTAGTGCGGCAGCCTCGGCGACAAGATCCAGTCCTTCCACCGACCCTTGATCAGTGATGCTGGCTGCTAAGTTGAGTCACTGAGCTCCTGCTGGCTAGAGATGCCCTAGGTCTGAACGTGCTGCAGGTTACGAGTTTTCCACAGGAGATGGAACACGCGCAGTGGATGAGCGATCCCCGGCGCCAGTAAAGACGGTTAGTGCCAGCTAGACGGTTAGTGTCAGTTAAACGGTTAGTGCCAGTTAGACAGTTAGTGCCAGTTAAACAGTTAGCGCCAGTTAGACGGCTAGTGCGAGTTAGACAGTTAGTGCCAGTTAGACAGTGAGTGCCAGTTAGACAGTGAGTGCCAGTTAGACACTTAGCACCAGTTAGACGGTTAGTGCCAGTTAGACGGTTAGTGCCAGTTAGACAGTTAGTGCCAGTGAGACGGCTGGTGCCGGGCCCGCATCTGCACCATTCGCCTCTTCAGTCGCCGAATGTCGGGTGGACGTGCTCGCGCCTCGGTGATAAAATGCCTGTTGGTGAGAGAAGCTCCCACGGTGGAAAACGTATGGCGTGAGCTGCCGATATTTAGTTACCCTGACGTGCTGCTCTTAGAAGCCCAAGCAGTGCGAAGCGTTTTCGGCACGCATATTTATTTAATATCCAGTTTGTGCACGATAGTCCTACCCAGGCCTCCTTCCCTTGAGTACTTTCCCGGCCCACATTATTTATCTTATGACTGTAGATAGTTCTTGACAGAAAATCAAACATTACTGGAAACATTTGAATTATTATATCGATAATGATGGGAACAAAGCACTTATGTATGCAATGCAGTGCATTGAGAAGATGATATGCACCGATATTGGTGGTGGTATAAATGAAGCTATCAGTAATACTGAGGGCCCGATTCAATGATTTGGGGACATTCCCAACGCGTAGTGTTAAAGTGGAACTTACGGAAATCTGAAACGTACGCGTCTGACTGAAAATCCATAATACCTAGTAAAATGACACAGATTGGGGATAGGTGTTCAAACATCGTTATGTGTAATTTTGAATTGGGCTACCATAGCACCAACCAGTCGTGTGGTGTTGAAATGCAAGCTGCTGAAATGCATTGCTTGTGGAGCGTGAAAAGGGGAATTCAATCCGAGTGAAACTTCCCGGAAATCTACGTGTCCTGCTGAATTGACAAGCACTGAGGCTGGGCTGAGCTTGAAGACATATCGTGATTAATCTAGCCTGCAGGGTGTTGTGCTAACAAAAACATTGGCACCATAGTTGGATCATGAATTGCCATGTCATTTTTTTGCCGTTGATTCCTCCCATGCATTAGCCGTAGCCGTGGCCGCAGTGTTGAATATTCTCAAAAAGTGGAGGCCAGTGCCACCTAGTCCCCCTCCCCATAACCCTACGTCATGATGGCAGTCCAGACTAGTCAAGTTTAAGTGGCCATCAAGTACTGTCATGATAATTATATGACCTTGAGTACAAGCTAACTTTTCCAGTGATTGCCACAGTTCGTAGAAGTAATCTATCTCATAGTATTTAACTTAGAGAAATGACAAAAATACATGTTTTCAAACGTTAATGACACGTTATTTCAAACATACAAACCGCCCGTCAACTATGAGCGGTAGCAGGGGCGCCTGCCTAGACTTCGGGAACATTTAACATTAACTCTTTGACAGTGCATGGAAAGGGGCGAAGAAAGAAAGAAAGAACTCGCCAGCCCGCCGCATTCCACCCCCACCCCATTCTACACAGATGTTCCGTCGCTACTGCTCCTTTCCGAGGCAAAGATTGCACTATATCTACAACACACTGCATGATGCAAAAAAAGAAAAAATACAAGATCCTTCAGCGCGAAAAATGATTGCCGATTTCAAGGAGGAATGGCAAAAAATAACATGTTCTGCGTGCTGAAATTTTTCACTGCACAGCAGATATAACCCAGTCCAAAGTTCGCTGCTTTTTGCGGGTCAGAAATTGGCGGGTTGGTGGGCTGAAAAGTTGCATCTCTAGTACGGACCTCATACCACTTTCAAAACTCAAAGCCATGTGCAGTGCACTGGACCATCCAGACTGGACAATTAGTGAATCATTTCTTATAAGAAGTCGGCGACCGGAACTAAAGAAACAGGGCTCATCATGGCCGATTATGCGAATGCGATAAGTGACTTTATGCGTGATGCGTGCAAGCTTGAAACCCGTTTCATGTATAAGTGATGCCTGATGCGTGATGCACGATGCCTGCCTAATTGAAAACGTTTGCACGTCTAAGCGGTGTGTGATGCGTGATGCTTGTGTGCTTGAAATCACTTGCATGTATGAGTGGTGCATGATGCGTGTTACATAGTTACATGAATTCGTTTGGGGTATACGTATTCTCCACGCATTTTAATCCTTAGTTGGGTAGATACTGTATCGTATCGATCGTTGCCCATTGCTCCTTATTAAACCCCGTGAATTTTGGTCACTTGTAGAAACCGTGGCTTGCTGTCAAAAAAAAGAAAAAAAGTGGTCGGCAGGCAATTTTGAATTATGAATTTCCCACTCATATCCGTTTGGATAATGACATTTACCAAAAATATCAATGCATATACCTCTCATATCTCTTGATTTCTCTGGGAACAATAAGGCTAAAAGTACTGTCTTATCTATAAGTTTTTAAAGATAATGAAAATGCCCTCGATGACGTCATTCAGGTTAATGGTGCGAAGACGCGTAGAGGCATTGGACCGACTAAGCCATGGCGCCGCTGGCCGTTCCTCAAAAACGTCACCGAGAAAAAAATCGCCTATGCAAATGGCAACTTGTTTTGACATTGTTGGATGTTCGCTAGTACCTGCCATTCTTCTCATCACATACATGGTCCCTACCAGCATCAGGCAAACATCGCAAGATTTCAATCGATAAGGCTTTCATCAGTAAGTCTTTCAATCCCGTCGCAGAAACCAGATTTCCTATAAGAAAATAAATTTAATTATCGGATCTATCGGATATAATCGGAATAAAAACCCAAACCACATCGAACACACCACAGGGCACACCAAGAAAGTGTCGATTGCTTATATGAGTACCCAGATAGAAGCGAAAAAAGGCACCACCGAGATTCGAACTCGGGATCTCCTGTTTACTAGACAGGCGCTTTAACCAACTAAGCCATGGCGCCGACGATCTCCATTTTAAACGCTGCTGAGAAGAAAACCGCTGATGCAATTGCCGCTCGAACTGGTTTTGGTATGTCGCCACCACCCGCTGGCCACAGGAATACGTGAAGACAGGCTACTAACGCCATGGGTGTCTGTACCGCAGAGCAGGAGTGCTATGCGGCACAGTATAACCACGTCAGCCGAGCTTCGCGGCCGTGTGTTCAAGCAGTTTGAGATGTGGTATGCAACCTTTTATGGTCATTGTATGTACTTGTTTATGTCCTTTTTACGTATCATGTGCGATGCAAGGGTGCCCCTTATGTATCTTACACGATGTTTGCAATACCATACTTGGCAAATAACCTTTGTGAGATATAAGAGCTTCGAGCACGTCAAAGGGAAGCGATGTACAAGAATGGGGCCAAAACCAAAATAATCCATCTAAACGTCGTCCAATGACTGAATTCTTCCCTATTCGAAGAGTATTTTGGTATTGGGAAACATTGATCACTTGAATGTTCAGGGTGCTGGAAGGCTGTGTTTACAAAGCCAGGTACAATATAGCAGCGACATATTTGGTGGCCTAGTGACGCACACGCTCAACTTCCACCAATGCCCTCCTTGCGAAATGGCTTACCCGGCCGCTGCGCTAGCCATGAATGTTCTATTCTACCGGCGTTATTCATACCCATAAACGCCGAAGTGCAATCAGACCACCCACCTTGAGGCACACTAAAAGCCTGCTTTTTATGTCGTCACTGCTCAGGCAGCCTTTTCGTTTTACCACGCTGGTTGCCATGACAACTTTGACTGAGATCGTAAAATCCCCACGCAAAGTCACGAAGGCTGCCAGGAATATGTCAGTAAATTACCTGCCATGCGCTTAAATCACCCAGTCCAGAAATAAGGTCTGGGGCTTCAAAGAAAGAAAATGTGTAGTGCTGTGCCGAACCGTTGTTTTCGTGATTTTGACGAAACACTAAAACAATTTATTATGCATGTTGCAAGTGACGCAGTGACACCGCCAAGTGTTGTTAACAGAAAATTGGTCATGAGATGTCACCATACCATGTTTTGAGACGCGTCCCAAGGATGTCACGCTGTTCTCACAAACAAACATATTTCCGTGGGTGTACGTACATCGTGCACATGCGGGACATGTACCTGGGCTTGCGATATCGTTTTCAAGCGCACATGTAGTTCACTTGGCTGGCGTCGATGCTGATTTGACACGTCTGAAGACGCTTACATAACTCACTCTTGTGATGCTCATTTCATACAACTTGTGCAACGGTCAATGCAAGCGTTTCGCCATCTGACTTCGCTGGTTGCTGGGTAACACTGAGCTGATAGAAGCGAGTCTAACCTTGTATTCAACGGGTGGTCAGAACTTCCGTCATTGCCTCCTGTCAGATTGCGAACAGCTGAGTGCGTGACATACGTCCTAATGACGGCCAGGCAGGATTGCACAACATATTTCGTAAGTTGTTCAGTGCATTAGCGAGGAACCTTATTCGCGTAGATAAGACAGTGTTGTTAGTCTCATTCCCCGGAGAAAAACCAAGAGAATGGAGACGCAGTTGGTTTAAACCCAACTGCACCTCCACTCTCCTGGTTTTTGTCCGAGGAATAAGGCTAATACTACTCTGTTATCTAAGCAAACAATTTCGTCTAAAACCGTGCACAACATAAGCCTTTAAAGCCGGATCGACCCTTTTTTGGCCGTAGGGCAGCTGGCTTTTGTACATCGATCAGGTCAAAGGCAATCCACGCGTTCTGGCGCATAGATGTCCTTTGGTTAACAGTCACATCCCTGGCCATTAGTCACGGAGGCGGACGAACGGGCGAAGTCCTGAGTCATTTGTCATCATGGCTGCCCTGATTTGCGTAGATTTTCCTTCAAAGAACTTAGGCAGTTTTCCCGACTGACCTGCACGTGGCGCGGCCCACCCCCAGCGCTCCACTCGACCGCAACCCGCCCTGGTGCCCGGTGTTTCCGCTGAACTGCGCGGCATCCCCCTCGGCGCCTGTTCACGGCGCTAATTGTGATTTACCGGCCTGCACGCACCGCGACACATTTACGACACGTCCGAATCATAACCGGACGGCCCGCGTACCCCACTTGGCGCTGAGTTACGACACGGCCCGCCGCGGACACAACACAGCTCCATCGGAGCCGCGCGCAGGCGACAAATAATCCGCGCCCAGGCGGCGGAGTGCTGCCATTGCCACGGGCTGCCATATGGCACGGCGCCAGGACGGTTTGAACTGTGCGACTTTAATGGCGGCGCATGAGAAACGGCCCTGTTTGCCGGCTGCTTGTGGATTTGCGTGAAAAATGGCCAGAATAAATTCAGCGAATGCAAAATCCTGCCCTTTAGAAAGTCATGAGTCGGTCTAGAACTGCTCAGTTAAACCTGGCTAAGTAGATGTTTGGCCTGTCGTGGACTCAGCGAAACGGAAATGCAGAAATGTTGGTGGGAGCGTAAAGGTACGAATGTCGGAAATAAGTTCGTGGCCTAGCCTGTTGGTAGAGCAAAAGGCTGCTCCTGGGACAGGAAGATAACACAAATCAGTAATCTATCGACGAGCACGATTTGACGTTTTAACTGTTACGGTTGATCCACTTTAACTGCGCGCTATCTGACGTCCTGACGCAATAACGCGCGTACCATTTTGGGGTCACGCTCATTCCAGCGAGCTTCATCTGGCGTCTTGTATCATTCGCTGATCGTGCTTGTGCTGCCCGCACGGGGCCGGCGTGATTAAATTATCGATTGGTGGCCGTCGCTGCCGGGCTGCCTTGGATCACGTCCGGACGGACCGCGCCTGCCGATCGGCCGCCATCGACCCGATGGCCGGGCCGGTTTGATTTGCGGCCGCGTTTGACGTTGAGTGGATAAACCGTAGCGCTGAAGCCGTCTCAACAGACATGCAAGGGCTGAAGCGTTGATCTGAAGGGCGGTGGGGCTCTTGAACGGGACGGCGCCGGCTAAAGCGTGGCTGCACACACTGAGGTGGCTTATCCGCCGTTACAGTTGTCCAATATGAAAGTGTCTCCGTTACGTTTATTCTATCTATCCATATCTATCTATGTATCTCCGTATCTATCTCCGTATCTATCTATCTCCGTATCTATCTCCGCATCTATCTATCTTCGTATCTATCGCCGTCTATCATCGCCTGTTTACTATGTGTGACGCACGTACCCAAGTAACATTAGGGGTATGTTTGTGACTAAGTTTACTGTTATGCACACTAAATAATGCCTTATGTGGTGCTAGAGCTTTGTGAAGCTTTTGTCTTATGCCGTCATAGGAGCAACGCCTTCATGAAATAACTTTTTACATTTCAACATTTGTGACAGATAAATGACGATCGACAGATGAACATTTAGGGAATGAACCTCATTATCTCCAGTTTAAAATGATCATGCAACCAAAACGATACCAATGGCTTCCAAATGTCACGCACCAGTTATTGCAAAATCGCCCAAGAATGGTGCGTGGCTTGGAGCAAAATATTCAAACGGATACAACGCGCCTGCTATACGACGCGTGCACGCCATGCCACGTGCACGCATGTCAAGCGTGCACGTGCCATACTGAACATGTCTTGCCCATATTTCGAAGCTGATGGATCATAGATGGTGTGTTTCCACATCTTTGACCTCTGCTCTGGTCGCAATTTACGCAACCGACAATTGCTCGCGCCGCAGCCAGGGCTGACGCCGAGTGGAAGCGCTGTAATAGTAACGATTGACATGTCCACTACGGCGAGTGAAAATTGCACGAAAAACGTGAGCCAGAGTATGCCCGCAAACAGGAATGCGGGGATATAGGGATGCGGGATATAGGGCCGCGGATGATGGGAAGGGATATGGAATGGGGAATGGAATGGGGAGGGGAATGGGATGTAAATGATACAACTCGGAGCGCGGTGCTCAAAGGATTGACGCCGCACTTCACGGGCTGCATCAAGGCCGAGGGCAGGCAGGGATCGATGCACGAGTCGAGCAGGTGAGACAAAAAGAACTCCCAACAGATACGCAAAATACCCGATGTTGGTGCGGATCTTCACTGTTCTACGAACTTGGCTGCACTGTTCTTAGCCACTAAACAAAAATCTAATTGATGAATACCTTTGTTACTTCCCTTTTCTCAGAACGTCTAGGATAAAGCTTTATAATGCATTTAAAGCCGCACGATTGGAAAGGACAAATCCATAAGATAAACCTGCACCATCTGATTATTATCACCAGCGAAGCGTCCAGTTATGACGGAAGCGAGATCCAGTCGTTTTTTGTAGCCTTTCGGTGCACGTGATCGGCCAGCACTACTGGGCTGGAATCGCTACGATTCTTTAAGCATGGAGACGCGACCATGTGTATGCGTAAACACCTGAAAAGCATTTACAGAACTGAAATATATCGTAGCGCAAGGAATCGTTTGAACCGCAGTAAAAACAGTCGAATTTTCGTGACACTAGTCGTTCTCAGCTGCGGGGTCCAGTGTTTTTCCTCCTCTGTTTGTCTTGGCCCTAATATATGTATGTATCAACGGGGTCCATGTCGTAGAGATGATCTCAGTATTTTCACTCTTGAGACCACCCTGAGCTGGATAATGCAACAGCGACACTCCCAACGATAATATGGCACCGACGCTTCAAACGCCGCTTTTCAGCCCTCATCTTCGCCCATTCGTGACTGCGGCCAGTGACAGCACAGCCAGGACCTTTCGCGGCAAAAGATTTTCGCGGCATTTCCCACGTCTTCTGAATAACCTGCTGTTGCGGACTGTTTGTGGACACAGCAGCCGTCGCGCGATGCGGACTGTGGGGGTGGCACACGGATGTGAATGCGGACAACCCGATGTGGACTGTGTGGACATCTGCATTTGTGGCACACGCTAGCCGCTGTGTTCCGCGTTCGGCGACTTCGGCGATTTCGCCGCGTGTCGGTGGACGCCGCTCCCACGTCAGCACCCATCTCGCCGATTTCGACGATGCGCGGGCCGCAGACCCATGACCAAATTTGCAATGCAAATCGCGCCGAAAACGCGCCGGCGCGGGCGGCGCGTGGCGCGCTGGTCGCGACAAATGTGCCGCACCGGACGATATGAATACATTTGCATGTGAATGGTACAGCGTACGCGCCTCCGCGGTGGGGAAATGTTCTCCTGAATTGAACTATTCAGGGCGAAGGCGATTGTTATTAGAATGGATGTGAGGGCGATTGAGCCTCGAGGGATAGCGCTAGAAATACAAACGTGCGTGGTGAGACCGTGTGTTTAACCTTTTATCTGGATTGATGTTAGTGACCTGGCGGCTTTCAGGGCAGTGGGAGTCAAGTGGGAGCTGATCAAACTTCTTGGGCGCCGTGGGGGAGGGGGGGCGGGAGTATGTGTCCCTCTCTACCGTCGGATAGGGGGGGGGGGGGGTACATTCCCCGCTACCCTAGCAAGCTTCTTGCGGAAAGCTATATTTTTCACACAGATTCTTATCAAATGGCACATATTCCCAATTTTTACCATCATGAAGTTATCAGAAATCGGAAAGATTGCATCGCTACAAAGCCAGTACAATGCTACTGGGACTCTAAAGGACCCCTCGGCGATATTTCCCCTATGCTGGGAGAGCACGTTAAATGCCACCCGTGCCTGAGGCTCAAAACCAGATTAAGCAAAAGGGAAACGTGAAAAATAACGTTAAATTGTAGTGGACGTTGTGCTTTGCAATATCCTTGAAACCTGAGGTATGGTTGTTATTTTCATACGCTTTTATTGATCATTTCTCACGTCAAAGACCATCTAACGCTTCCAACACTTCTATCGTGATGTTTTTGCAGAAGTTTAATCAATCAAATGCATACAACCCGGCAGCTTTGTGCATGCTTTCTGTTCATTGCGCATCTTAAAATATTTCGCATACAGGTACTTTGCATGATAGTGCCAGGATTTAATATTTCATATACCTGTTTCCCACGGTACTCTATAGAGCAGGAATAGCAATTCGCACGACAGCTTTAATTAATTTCGCTTTTGAAAATATATCTTAATCCAATATCCTTATATCTATGAACAATCGTCTTCGCAACAGCTTTGGTGTGATCAAGTTGCAACTAAGAATTAATACAAGGTCCCGATGGTCAAGGTGTCGATTCCTGAAACTTCTTTCAGTAGTAAAATATAATGGTTGAACTTATTTGAGTCAATAGCTAAATACATAGAAATGAGAGCATTTTCTGAAGTTGTTTCATTTGATCATGTCATGTCATGTCAATGTCAATAAACTAAACTGCGACAAGTATGGCTCGAAAAAGAGCATAGCCCCATAAACCATGAGTTTTGCAATATATAGTGGGCGATTTCGCAGGAATTATGTGCAAGCTTTCATGATGTCAGAGGAAGTTTGACATGGCTTCCGTGGGGCAGATTTCGGTTACGTGCCTAAGAAAATGGTACTGCAGATTTGGCGGGCATTGCGTCGTTTCACTTTCACGGCTCGCTGGAAAATCGGTAAGGGTCTCAAATGTCCCATACCGGACATGGGCATGGTTTTTTAACGCGTACTACACATGAAACCTACAACTTAAAGGGAATGTTCCACCCTTACATGGGGTTTTGAACTGAAACAGCCATCTTGAGGACCTTTTGATACAGTTCACGGTCATGCCCTTTTTAAGGTCCAAAACCCTCTGGTTCCTGACTTACACGCCCCCAAGTGTGGCAAAAGGTTTATTGAGGGATTATTTCAAAGCCACCTCCACAATGATGATGTCACAGAAACGTCATACAATCGCCATGATATTACAGGCTTTTTTTGCTTATGGTAAAAAGCAGCATGGCCGCTGACCCAGTCGCAAAAGCGATGATGTGGCACATATGATATGGAAGATGATTAGCTGTTAGTAAGATTTCGCTGCTGAATGTGTGCCGCGAATGTTGGGACGTGACCATTTTCGGGTTGTGCGGCACTCCTCGTCGACGGGATATTTTCCTTATATCTAGGCCATGGGTCAAAGTTATAAAAGAGAACACCACTGTCTGCAAAAAGTACACCGAAAAAAGAATGACGCTCTCCCGAATGTTTTAAAAAAGAAGATGCGACGATAATTCTGTCTTTTTTTCTCCTGCTGGCGTTTTTTCTTCATTTACTCGTATATTTCTTACGGACAGCTCGGTTGCTGCCGTGTGCACCGGAGCAAAGAATCTCACACGGTTTTCTGGGTTAGCAAGGCATTATGTAACTTGGGAAACATTAAAGAAAATTTAGACATATATTTCTCTAAATAATTCACACATATGGTACGACAAATTTAAATTTTGAACAAAAAATTGTGTTTTACAAGAAAAACCTCCTGAGCTGCATCACCATGAACCCCCGCTGGGACTTTGTTTCGAAGGGAGGTCACGGTGAAGTTCGGTATTGTGACTGAAGATCTGTGTGGAAATTGTGAGAAAACCTACAATTTGATAGTCCCGCGAGCTGTACAAATGTGAGATCACACTTATTTGACAAAAGAGCGTGAATCAGGGGCTTGAAATGGGCGTGATCACCGGTAGTGCGTGCCAATGGCTTCTATTGATGTTAATGCGATAAAAGTAGTGAAGCTCGTAAACTAAAAGAAACGCTAGCACCTATGTTGCAGGGGTATGCAAAGACAAGTTGCTACTTGATTATAATCTTGCCAACATTTTGAGCCTATTGAAGAATTACAGCATGTAATTAATCCATCGCATGCCATTATATTAGCAATTCATTTCGTCTGTGGATGCTGGTCTGCGCAGTCATTGATATACACGTTTGGTATAAGCCCACTTGATACAGCTTTGCGGAATTGTCTTTCCCTTAAGAATTCTGAATTTTGTATGCAGGCAAACATTGCTTGCGAGTCATGAATGTCATAGTCTTATAAGATGATATGATAAGATGATAGATGTGAGGGGGTTTAGGGGGCTACTGCATCAAATAACACATCCTTGTGAGGTGATAAGATGATTTGCAACTTGTGAGATGCTGGGTGCTGAGAAAGGTGGAGAAGTATTGCTGTTGGTTTCTTAGATAGTGCTCGAAAATATTTCTATCATGAGCTTTGAGCTTGTGCACTAGCAGCTTTACGGCTTCGATGCATCTTGCATTTGCTCAAATTCGTTGCTCCGCGTGCACGTAGACAGTCGGCCACGTGACCACCGACTGGGTTCGCAAATCTCATAGTGCGCGCGTGACTGCTTGCCGGGCTCACGTGACCTCCTGCCGGGTTCGCACCTGCCCCAGCACGTGGGTCACGTGACTACCTGCCAGCTCACTGTGACTACCTGTTCCAGGCCGTTGTTGCAAAAGCTAGGCTCGGATTTTTCTTTTCCTGTGTGTTTGTACTCTATCACTTCACGTTTGATTCTTTGCCCTTTGTATGTATGCTTGTTGTGGTCTGCCATCTGCTGATAAACTCCTTCGCTTCATGCCGGCAGCATCGCCTGTCTGTTCCCAGCTAACGTAAATCTCTCCAGCCATTTACACCTGTCGGCTTGTCCAGGCCACAGTTATTATACACATCACATCAGAGCGATGTCGGCACGTGAGCCGCCCGTTACGCTCAGCACGTCCGACCGTGAACTCGATCCCGCAATGCCGTCTTAGCCGCTCCGGAATGTTCCCGGGCCCGCACGCGCGAGTGCAGAGGTCACCAAGCAACACCCTCGGGATGTGTAAACTGATGCATGCTGCGTATGTTGCAAACGTGACCCGGCCACGGCCGCGGCTCGTACTCGTTAGCGCACTCGTACTCGTACTCGTACTCGTACGCGAGCGAACCACGGCTATCTGTGAGTATACCAGTGACTAACTGTGTTATAAGATACAAGTCGATCCTCCTCTCTTTAATGAGCTTTGAGAAGATGAACACGAATACTCGGATAGACGTGTTACATGGGTCACGTGACTGCTTTCCAGGCTCGCACCTGACCCGGCACGTGGGTCACGTGACTGCCTGCCGAGTTCGCACCTGTTCCAGCGCCGTGCACCCCGCGCCTCCCCCCCCCCTCTCTCACGAAGCCATGAATGCGGAGGCGATCAACCGACGGTCCCCGGTCCGTTGTGCGCTTATTGGATCAGGATTTGCACGGACCGATGCACCGACGGTAGCTCGGGGGGGGGGGGGGAAGTGAGAGGGTCGCCGCGGAGTGAGAGGGTCACCGAGGAGGGGAGGGTCGCAGGAGAGGAGAAGGCCACCGGGGAGGAGAGGGTCACCGGGGAGGAGAGGGTCACCGGGGAGGAGAGGGTCGCATGAGAGGAGAGGGCCACCGGGGAGGAGAGGGTCACCACCGAGGAGAGAGTCACCGCGGAGGAGAGGGTTGCCGTGGAGGAGAGGGTCACCTTGGAGGAGAGGGTCACCAGGGAGGGAGGGTCACCGGGGAGGAGAGGGTCACCGTGGAGGAGAGGGTCACCGGAGAGGAGAGAGTCACTGGGGAGGAGAGGGTCACCGGGGAGGAGAGGGTCGCAGGAGAGGAGAGGGCCACCGGGGAGGAGAGGGTCACCGGGGAGGAGAGGGTCGCAGGAGAGGAGAAGGCCACCGGAGAGGAGAGGGTCACCGGGGAGGAGAGGGTCGCAGGAGAGGAGAGGGCCACCGGGGAGGAGAGGGTTACCGTGGAGGAGAGGGTCACCGTGGGTTACCGTGGAGGAGAGGGTCACCACCGAGGAGAGAGTCACCGCGGAGGAGAGGGTTACCGTGGAGGAGAGGGTCACTGTGGAGGAGAGGGTCACCACCGAGGAGAGAGTCACCGCGGAGGAGAGGGTTACCGTGGAGGAGAGGGTCACCGGGGAGGAGAGAGTCACCGGGGAGGAGAGGGTCACCGTGGAGGAGAGGGTCACCGTGGAGGGGAGGGTCACCGTGGAGGAGAGGGTCGCCGTGGAGGAGAGGGTCACTGGGGAGGAGAGGGTCACCGTGGAGGGGAGGGTCACCGGGGAGGAGAAGGTCAGCGCGGAGGAGAGGGTTACAGTGGAGGAGAGGGTCACCGGGGAGGAGATGGTCACCACAGAGGAGAGCATGGCCGTGGAGGAGAGGGCCGCCACGGACGAGAGGGTCGTTGGGGAGTACGATGGTCGCCGTGGAAAAAAGGTCGCCATGGAAGAGAGGACCCCTGCGGAGTGAGAGGGCTGCCGCGGAGGAGGGGGCCGCCGTGGAGTGAGAGGGTCACCATAGAGGAGAGGGTCGCCGCGGAGGAGAGTGTCGCCTTCTTTCGAGGAAAGCAAACATGCGGAAGTGCTGAATAATGGCTGTCACAGAGACACTATATGTGTGACATACGTCACTCCGCATATACGTCATGCCGCGTTAATGATACAAAATAACGCAAGCTATTCAGATATACAAGGCTGATGTAAATATCTGGTTTTATGTCGTCTGCTTGGGAACACGTTTCGAAAGTTTCGGCACTGTCATTTTCCAACGGCGCAACACGCGCCACTCGTGATAAGATAACCGGAACGAACACAATCCAGATTTACGACGTCGCTCAAACTTTGTAAGAAAATGCAAACAATATCTGCCTCCGACAATGCATGCATAAGTCTTCTTCACATGGGAACAAGCTAGGCGCCATCGACGTTTCTCATGGCGTTCCCAAGCATCGTTCATCCAGTGCTTTCCTGCCTTGTCTTGAGTAGCCCGGCCGGCCCTCCGCGTGCAGATGGACCCCTGATTGCTGACGCCGCGCGTTTCACGCCCGCTGGACACGCGCGTACGGATGGCCCCTATTTGCCGGGGGCCGATTATTCGATATTCAATCTCGCGGCGCGCCCATAATCAGCCCGTCATCCGTCTTGCGGGTGTTCTGCGGCACGCTCTGCCGCACACAATGGACCCGCATCCGGCGCCTGTGGCGGACAGTCCCGTCGAGCGTGGGTGGCCCGGGCGCGCTCGGCCGCAGGGGCGCACCCAGCGGCAGTGAGGGGGCGCGCGCAGGTGCGACCGGTAACGACGATAGTGAACCATGCATGTGTAAGGGACTTATATGGCCAATTTTTCCTGCAAAACTCTTGTTTGTTCGGTCATTTGGAACGTATGCAACCCGCAGGTAAAACCAGCTACCGAAGCGAGCTAGTTATATAACGCAAAAAATAAATACACGATGCACAAATTTAGCTTTGTGTCTAAGACAGCGAAGGCATTTGCCCCACCATGTAAGCCGGACGAAGCAACAACAAACGAAATGGTTTTCGAAATTAACGCCAAATACCGCCACTAAATCACCACAAGACGGGTCGGTGATGGCAGATCGATCACCTGTGTTGTCGGATGACATTTTTTTACAGATTTGACCCGAACCCTGTGAATGGATGGACCTCAGGGATCAGAGCTTACGCTAAGCAGTGCGTGCTGTGTGAGTCCTGAACCCTACCATCCGATCGCGCAATTCCATGTCAACGGCAGAATTTGGTGGTAAAAGCTTAACGTGCCACAATGCTCGGCACGGTCCGTCCTGCCCTCTGACGTCAAGTGACCTTCATCGCGACCGCTGCCACCGGCCGCAGGCCATACCTGTCAAGGGCAGATAGCGAGCGTCCTAAAGCGACTCGAGCCCACCCCGCCACGGGTGGGTGGATCGGAAGACAGGCACTCTAACCAACTGAGCCACTGGGACGGACATGCATTTAAATTTACTTTCATTGAAACAACTGGCAACATTGAACATTGAAAAAAGCGTCGCCGAGATTCGAACTCGCGGTCTTATGTTTACTTGGCATGCATTTTGACCAACTTAGCCATGGCCCCGGCCATCACCGCCAAACACGCGACTGCGAAAAAGTCCCGTGCGTAACTGGCAGCCTATTAGCGCTGCCTTGTGAGGCACCAGATACGTGCTCTTTATGCGGTTCGGCCTTCAGGGACACCACCTGTGTGCTTATTGGGTGGTACATTCTTAGACGCCGGATTGATGACTTGGGGGAGCCGCCATCTGATATCACAGATCTTTTATCTGTGTTGATAAGTGATTTTTTCTCTCGATCACGTATCTGTGTAATAACAACCGGCGCCATGGCTTAGTTGGTTAAAGCGCCTGTCTAGTAAACAGGAGATCCCGAGTTCGAATCTCGGTGGTGCCTGTTTTCAATGCTATATGGCAGCACAGATAATGATTCTGTTACCATCGACGGGATGAAGTGAGATGAACCATATCACCCTGATAACCGTATGGAATGGCAGGAAGCGTTTTAAAATCTGCGTTTTCGAAATCAACAGCCACAACTGCATCTCGAACACCACAGCACTCGTCAGTAGTGACAGGTTATTATTTGCTATCGTATTGCATCAAAAAGGCACCACCGAGATTCGAACTCGGGATCTCCTGTTTACTAGACAGGCGCTTTAACCAACTAAGCTATGGCGCCGGCTGTCGCCTATTAAACACGTTATCACGAAAAATTCCTCATGTAACTGGCAGCCTATGGGTGCTGCCTTCTGAGCCGCCAAATATGTGAATAGATAACGGTGGTCATGCACACACGTTACACACAATACCACATATACACCACATTGAAATATGTTCTTTTCAATCCAGCGAAAAGACCATCATCATCCGGTTAAGGACATCAGTAGCGAGTGCTCAAAATTGTACAAATTGGTGTTGTAGTTTTTGGAACCGGGTGAGATGCGACACGGCAGTATGACTCCAAATAACGGCACGGCACTTAGCCAAAGATCATGCATAATCGCTGGAGGCATAAAGCGAAGCCTTATGATTACACGGTTCGCTGCGCTGGGCGTGAGCACGGCGGTATTTACACGAGAAAGCCCAGCATCCTGTGGCTTTCGACACGGACGTCTATGTGATAAGCACAAGTTAGAATGGTCCCCAGAAGTACTCTAAATTGCGAAGTGGTCTGAAGCTACTTAAGAGTAGGCCGTCTTTTGCATACTAGTAGTGCAACAATGACTTTTTTGTACTAGTAGTGCAACGATGAAAACTTTTGTTTTCAACTTCGGAGCTTTGTAATATGGTGACTATGTGTTTCCATTTGGGAAAGATAGGGAAAGATAGGAAAGATAGAAAGATGGTAGTAAGATAGGGAACCGCTGTGGGAAATAACGGTGTTTTGAAAGGAGTGTTCCATAAAACACTTCACGGATTGATTGAATCCGCAGGTCAGATTGGACCGGATCAGAAATTCATACCAACACTTGGATTGGGACCGGACCGGATTTTCAAATTTGCTAGCTATTGCGATTGATCGGACTGAAAACCAATCAACTGAAAATCATTACTCTATAATTCCTAAACGTTCAATAAACACAACAACTCAGAAAAGTCGATTTAGACCAAAAAATGCCGTACTTTCCAATCCTAACAATGCACAAACAGGCTACATAGAAAATAATTCAGCCACATATTCCTCATGTACGTTTTTTGACCAACAGATCACGTTGGTAAATTGGTATGAATGAGTGGTACTTAGATATGCTGTTATGGAGGAAAAAACCACACACCTTTCAAAGTAACTTAAATATTTACTGATCTAATTTCACGAGCTTATCATAGCATGGCAAACATACCTTCTGACATTGTCAGCAAACCCATTTGACCCCATTGGCAAGCTCTGCATTTAAGAGTTCAAAAAGGAGTGCATGGTGCATGCTTTCTTGGTAAAAAGCACACCACGAAGTTTTTAAGTACAAGCTCCTGTCCGCCAAAAAATAGAAAGATTAGCCCCATATTAACTCCAGCTGACATAAGCCGGTTTAACGTAACTCTTTGCCTGGCCTTCAGCCAGAAGTAAGTTTCCTCACCCCCAGCTATGACTCCTGGTCGCTGGGACAGGATAAAAAAGCTTTATAACAGCACTACACTTCTTCCCTGCAGTCACAACCATTGTCGTCATGATCCCCACCGTGTGCACCTCTACTGGTACGAATAAATGACGTTTGCGAGTGGCCCAGCGGCAAGGGCTTGTTACCGAGGAGGACACTGGTGAAAGTCTGAACCAGAGCGCCACATGGGTCATGTGTACTGGCATTCCCAAAGTCAATGTGTGCCTCAAAAAGAGCCTCTGTGATTAGAGTCATAGGGTGGAAATCAAAGGCGAAGTAAAGCGTTTCGCTGTATTCGGGTGATTATAGCTCCAGGCTCGCATATCTTCTTGCCAATCATTTAAGCCTTCATAGCATTTAACATACCAACGTTTGGACACATTTCTGTGTTTCAAACATCGCATAACTCAAATGTTGGAAAAAGCAAGGCGAATGAAAGGTATTGCCTTCAAAGTGGTGAGCAGGGTGTCAAATGATATGTATGCCAAGGGATCGGTTACATGAAATCGAAATTCTGAACTATTCAGAGCGATTTCAAGAAAACTGATATTACTGATCAAATCGCACGCTTCTAGTGTAACCATGAGTGACAAGCACAAAGAAGAGGAGATGCTCCCCTTAAGATCTTTTTGCCAACAGTTCCATCGGGTTGTTATGGGCGAGGGCCTGACCATGTTCTCAGAAGGCACCCTCCGCAGTTTGCATATGTGGCGCATGAACAGGTAGCGCCCCCAGAGCATGTATATTTTGCCTCAGAAGGCACCACCCATAGATCACATATCTTGTGTCTCAAAAGACAGCACCCACGGACCACACATCTTGTGTCTCAGAAAGCAGCACCCACAGGTTGCCAGTTAAGAAAGTAATTTTTGTCGGTCACGTGTTTCGACAACGATTAGCCGGCGCCATGGCTTAGTTGGTTAAAGTGCCTGTCTAGTAAACAGGAGATCCCGAGTTCGAATCTCGGTGGTGCCTGTTTATGGTGTCTTACGATAACACTATAATGAATCTGTCGCCATCGATGACATGAGGAGAGGTGAATGATGTCGACGTCAGCGTTTACGGAATCAGCGACACAACTATTTTAAACACCACGAAACGCGCTGATGGTCACAGATTGAGCATGTGTTATCAGATTGCATTCACGAAAAGGCACCACCGAGATTCGAACTCGGGATCTCCTGTTTACTAGACAGGCGCTTTAACCAACTAAGCCATGGCGCCATCAATGATCTTCACAACACTTGACCACGAAAAAAATCCGCGGTGTAACCGGCGGCTTGTGGGCGCTGTGTTCTGAGACACTAGACATGCAAATGAGAAAAAACAGGTTACACATACACATTACATGAAATAAAAAATTTGCCCAACTCTCAAAAAACAACGCGCATGAAATGAACGCTCCACGAGTACCGGCAAACATGAACAATCTGGAGTGGAATGAATGATTTGACTGGAAAAAGGTTGGTTGAGGCAGAGTGCAAGGAAAAACAATTGTAGGCGAAGGGAAGGCAGGTGAAAAATATGCTCTATCAATGCTGACCGTTGGCAAGGGCTCATGGGAAAAGGCCGGTGTGCCGAGAGCGCCGGTTAAGTATGGTCTGACCAAACTGTGATATCAGGCAAACACAGCCAGTCCTCTGATGTCGAACATTGCATTAACACATTTCGTCGGACTAAGTAAAAGGTATCTTGACAAGTTTCTTCAGCTAAGCGAGAAATCATCACCTGGTGAAAGACAACAGGAGCGAGTCCTCAAGCTTGACCACATCACAGATTTGTTAAATGCTGTTATGGAAAACTAGAACTCCCATTCCTTCCAAGGTAACTCAAACTTCTAATGTTCTAATACCCTTACTTATCAAAGCACAGCAGCCACTCTTCCCGATATTGTCAGAAATTCTATTTAACACCATTGGCAGACACTGCATTTCAGAGTTTAAAAACGGGTTAGGTGTATGCTTGTTTAGCAAAAAGCACACCACGGAGTTTTCAAATGCGAGCTCCTGTCCGCAAAAATTAGAACTATTAATTCCATATTAATTCAAGCTGACATAAGCCGGTTTAACGTACTTTTTTGTCTTGCCTATAGCCAGAAGTAAGTTCGTACAGACCCAGCTATGACTTCAGGTCTCTGGAACAAACCAAAAAAGTTTTGTGACGGCAATATGCTTCCTCCCTGCAGTCGCGACCGTTGTTGTCATGGCAACCAGTGCGTACACCTCTACTGGTGCGAGTAAACGATGTTTGCGATTGCCCCCTGCTGACAAGGGGCCTGTTACCGAGCAGCACACTGGTGGAAGTCTGAACCAGTGCGTCACGTGGATCATGCGATACTTCCATTCCCAAAGTCAATGTGCGCCTCAATACAGCCACTGTAACTAGACCTATAGGATGGAAATCAAAGGCATAGTAAAACGCTTGGTTGGATTCGTGGAATTATAGCGTCATATTCGTATATACATTTTTGCCAAGCCTTCGAACTTTCATTGCTTTTAATAAACTGACATTTGGACACCTTAGGACGAATCAAACATCACATAACATGCATGTTTTAAAAAGCAAAGCAAATGCAACGTGTTAATGGTAAGCAGGGAGTCAAAGAAGATTTCTTTCAAGGGATCGGCTATTGAAATCGAAATTCTGAACTTTTCAGAGGGCTTTCAAGAAAACTGATGTTGCTGATCAAGTCGCATGCGTCTGTTGTAACTATAAGTGACAAGTACAAAAAAGATGGGTGCTGCTTTTGAGGCTTTTTAACAAAAATGTCATCGGATGATGTGGGCGTCGGCCCGACGATGCTCTCGGAAACCATCTTCCACAGTTCACATATCTGGTGAATGGACAGGCAGCACCCCTAGAGTACATACTTTTTGTCCCAGCAAGCAGCACCCACAGATCACATATTGTGTGTCTTATAAGGTAGCACCCACAGCGCACACATATGGTGTCTTAAAAGACAGCACCCAGAGGTTACCAATTAGGAAAAGTGAATTTTCGGTCACGTGTTGAGGAACCGGGATTAGGCGCCGTGACTTGGTTGGTTAAAGCACCTGTGCAGTAAACAGAGGATCCCGTGTACGAATCTCGGTGGTGATTCTTTCTTAAAGCTTTTCGATAGCACGACAATAAATCTGTCGCCATCGACGAGATGAGGTGGGATGAATCATATAATCGTGGAAACCGGATGGAATAGCAGTAGATGTTTTGAAATAAGCGTTTCCGAAGTCAACAACTTCAACTACATTTTGGATAGCACAACATGCGATGATGGTGATGGATTGACTACCTTTGTTATCGTATTGCATTAAACAGAGGCACCACCGAGATTCGAACTCGGGATCTCCTGTTTACTAGACAGGCGCTTTAACCAACTAAGCCATGGCGCCGGCCCTCGCCCTCCAAACACGTGAGCACGGAAAAAAATCATGTAATGGCACCCCGTAGGCGCTGCCTTCCGAACTACCGAAAGTGAATGGGTAAATCTGGTTATACATACGCATTACACAATCACACATGTCCCCACATCCAGGCACATGGCTCATTAAAGAAGCGCATTACGAGTACCTGAAACCTAAACAATTTGAAGTTGAACGAAAATTTGACTGGGAAAAGGTTGATTGAGGCTAGCTGCAGGATAAAATGATCGTAAGGGAGGGACACGTGAAGAATCCAATTTTGACAGAGCTGACTGAGACAGTTGTAGTGTGACTAAACTCAGTCGTAAGACGGTCAGTCCTCTGATGTCACGCATTTTGTGACATTGTGTCGGACGGAACGAAAGGCATCTTGAAAGATATTGTTTTCAATCAAGCCAGAACACCACCATCACTCGGTAAAAGGCATCGAAAGCAAGTGCTCAAATTTAAACATATTACAAATCGGTGTTGTATTTCTTGGAACCGGTTGAGATGCGACAAGGCGGCATCACTCCAAATAACGGCCGACACTCAAACAATGGTCGTACATAATCGTTGAAGACACGAACTAAAGCCTCATCATTGAACCACGCTTGATGTGAGCACGGCGGTATTTTTACGCTTCGGACGAGAAAGCTCAGCGTCCTGCTGCTTTCGGGACTCACGTCTATTTGTTACGCAAAGGTGAGAATGGTTTCCAAGGGGCGCGAAATCGCGAACTGGTCGGCAGCTATTTAAAAGTAGGCCACCTTGTGCTTGGCAGTAGAATGACGGTGGTGGGCGGACAGCAAATACGAAGATGTTGCGCCTAGCTGGGTGCATTGTCAGTATCCAATCTTTCGATCATTGATAGAGTCAATCTTAGTCCTCTTGACTTGCGAAAAAAGCTGCATTTTTATATTTTCTTTGATATATTTCTGCTTCATAACAGTACACAATGCAGTCACTTATGACATGATTATAAGTGATTACAATACAATATCGGTCAGAAAGCAGGCGGATTTCAATATGAGATTACTATGTCGGTCAGAAAGCAGGCGAGCAGCCAGGTCCTGGGGTTCCGCCTTGTGAAACACTAAATGTGTGATCTGTGGGTACTGTCTTCTGAGACACGAGACACGTCATATTTGGGTGCTGCCTTCTGAGACACCAAGTATGTGCTCGGTGGATGCAGCGGTCTGAGACACAGCATATGTGATCTGTGGACTCTACCTTCTGAGACGCCAGATATGTGATCTGTTGGTACTGCCTTTTGAGACACCAGATCTGTGCTCAATAAATGCGGTCTTCTGGGGCACCAGGTCTGTGATCTGTGGGTGTTGCCATCTGAAATACAGGATTTATGATCTGCGAGTGCTGCGTTCTGGGACAACAGCTACGTCATCTGTGCGTGCTGCCTTCTGAGACATCAGATATGTGGTCTTCATACGGTGCAGCCTTCTGAGGCGCCGCCTATGTGCTCTGTGGCGGCTGCATTCTCGAACACCGGATTTGTGATCGAAGGGCTCTGCCTTCTGAGAAACTAGACGTGTGCTCTGTTGGTGCTGCCTCTGCGGGTGCCAATGAGAGTCAGTCTCACTGGGTTGTCATGTGCGTGTTGAGTCAGATCAGATCAGTCAGAGTGAGGCAGATCAAATAGCGGCCAACAACCGACGACTCAGAAGACAGCATTCACAGAACACGATCGGTGTCTCAGAAGGCAGCACCCATAGCTCACATATCTAGTGTTTCAGAGGGTAGCACCCACGGGATCAGGTTTTTGCTCCAGTTCGATAAGGAAGTTTTTGATGGCCACGTATTTAACATGGCTTACCGGCGCCATGGCTTAGTTGGTTAAAGCGCCTGTCTAGTAAACAGGAGATCCCGAATTCGAATCTCGGTGGTGCCTGTTTTCGACAGACAGCGATAGCAAAGATAATCAATTTGACACTATCAACGCGTCTCAAGCTGTATGATATGTGGTTGTTGTTACTGAGTGCGGAAACGGTGATTTCGAAATGTGCAGTGCTATTTTATCCTGTTTCCATGATTATACTGTACGCATCACTAAGCCCGTCGATTTTCACCGATTCATTATTAGTGTTATCGTATAACATTTAAACGAGGCACCACCGAGATTCGAACTCGGGATCTCCTGTTTACTAGACAGGCGCTTTAACCAACTAAGCCATGGCGCCGGCTGTCGTCCTCTAAACACGTGAACACGAAAAAAAGTCATCTAGTAGCAGCCCGTGGACGCTGCCTTCTGAACTACCGAATAAGTGAATGGATAAAACTGGTTATACATACGCATTACACAATCACACATGTACCCACATCCAGGCACATGGCTCATTAAAGAAGCGCTTCACGAGTACCTGAAACGTAAACAATTTGAAGTTGAACGAAAATTTGACTGGGGAAGGGTTGATGGAGCCTGCAGGAGAAAATGATCGCAGAGGTGGGACACGTGCAAAATCCAATTTTGACAGAGCTGACTGTGGCAGTTGTGGTGTGACCAAACTCAATCGTAAGGCAGATCCAGTCAGTCCTCCGATGTCACGCATTCTGTAACATTTTGTCGGACGGAACGAAAGGCATCTTGAAAGACGTTGCTTTCAATCAAGCCAGAACACCACCATTACTCGGTGAAAGGCATCGACAGCAAGTTTGCGCTTTGGACGAGAAAGTCCAGCGTCCTGTTGCTTTCGAGACTCACGTCTATTTGTTACGCAAAGGTGAGAATGGTATCCAGGAGGCGCGAAATCGCGAATTGGTCGGCAGCTGTTTAAAAGAAGGCCGCCTTGTGCTGGGCAGTAGCATGACGGTGGTGGACGGACAGCAAATACGATGATGTTGCACCTAGCTGGGTTCATTGTCAGTCCCCAGACTTTCGATCATTGATAGAGTCAATCTTAGTCCTCTTGACTTGCGAAAAAAGCTGCATTTTTATCTTTTCTTTGATATATTTCTGCTTCATAACAGTACACAATGCAGTCACTTATGACATGGTTATAAGTGATTACAATACAATATCGGTCAGAAAGCAGGCGGATTTCAATATGAGATTACTATGTCGGTCAGAAAGCAGGCGAGCAGCCAGGTCCTGGGATTCCGCCTTGTGAAACACTATATGTGTGATCTGTGGGTACTGTCTTCTGAGACACGAGACACGTCATATTTGGGTGCTGCCTTCTGAGACACCAAGTATGTGCTCGGTGGATGCAGCGGTCTGAGACACAGCATATGTGATCTGTGGGCTCTACCTTCTGCGACGCCAGATATGTGATCTGTTGGTACTGCCTTTTGAGACACCAGATCTGTGCTCAATAAATGCGGTCTTCTGGGGCACGAGATCTGTGATCTGTGGGTGCTGCCACCTGAAATACAAGATTTATGATCTGCGGGTGCTGCGTTCTGAGACAACAGCTACGTCATCTGTGCGTGCTGCCTTCTGAGACATCAGATATGTGGTCTTCATACGGTGCAGCCTTCTGAGGCGCCGCCTATGTGCTCTATGGCGGCTGCATTCTCGGACACCGGATTTGTGATCTAAGGGCTCTCTCTGCCTTCTGAGAAACTAGACGTGTGCTCTGTTGGTGCTGTCTCTGTGGGTGCCAATGAGAGTCAGTCTTACTGGGCTGTCATGTGCGTGTTGAGCCAGATCAGATCAGTCAGAGTGAGGCAGATCAAATAGCAGCTAACAACCGACGACTCAGAAGACAGCATTCACAGAACACGATTGGTGTCTCAGAAGGCAGCACCCATAGCTCACATATCTAGTGTTTCAGAGGGTAGTACCCACGATATCAGGTTTTTTGTTCCAGTTCGATCAGGAATTTTTTTGATGGCCACGTATGTGACATGGGTAGCCGGCGCCATGGCTTAGTTGGTTAAAGCGCCTGTCTAGTAAACAGGAGATCCCGAGTTCGAATCTCGGTGGTGCCTGTTTTCGACAGACAGCGATAGCAAAGATAATCGATTTGACACTATCAACGCGTCTCAAGCTGTATGATATGTGGTTGTTGCTACTGAGTGCGGAAACGGTGATTTCGAAATGTGGAGTGCTATTTTATCCTGTTTCCATGATTATACTGTACGCATCACTAAGCCCGTCGATTTTCACCGATTCATTATTAGTGTTATCGTATAACATTTAAACGAGGCACCACCGAGATTCGAACTCGGGATCTCCTGTTTACTAGACAGGCGCTTTAACCAACTAAGCCATGGCGCCGGCTGTCGTCCTCTAAACACGTGAACACGAAAAAAGTGATCTAGTAGCAGCCCGTGGACGCTGCCTTCTGAACTACCGAATAAGTGAATGGATAAAACTGGTTATACATACGCATTACACAATCACACATGTACCCACATCCAGGCACATGGCTCATTAAAGAAGCGCTTCACGAGTACCTGAAACGTAAACAATTTGAAGTTGAACGAAAATTTGACTGGGGAAGGGTTGGTGGAGCCTGCAGGAGAAAACGATCGCAGGGGTGGGACACGTGCAAAATCCAATTTTGACAGAGCTGACTGTGGCAGTTGTGGTGTGACCAAACTCAAACGTAAGGCAGATCCAGTCAGTCCTCCGATGTCACGCATTCTGTAACATTTTGTCGGACGGAACGAAAGGCATCTTGAAAGACGTTGCTTTCAATCAAGCCAGAACACCACCATTACTCGGTGAAAGGCATCGACAGTAAGTTTGCGCTTTGGACGAGAAAGTCCAGCGTCCTGTTGCTTTCGAGACTCACGTCTATGTGTTACGCAAAGGTGAGAATGGTATCCAGAAGACGCGAAATCGCGAATTGGTCGGCAGCTGTTTAAAAGTAGACCACCTTGTGCTTGGCAGTAGCATGACGGTGGTGGACCGACAGCAAATACGATGATGTTGCACCTAGCTGGGTTCATTGTCAGTCCCCAGACTTTCGATCATTGACAGAGTCAATCTTAGTCCTCTTGACTTGCGAAAAAAGCTGCATTTTTATCTTTTCTTTGATATATTTCTGCTTCATAACAGAACACAATGCAGTCACTTATGACATGATTATAAGTGATTACAATACAATATCGGTCAGAAAGCAGGCGGATTTCAATATGAGATTACTATGTCGGTCAGAAAGCAGGCGAGCAGCCAGGTCCTGGGATTCCGCCTTGTGAAACACTAAATGTGTGATCTGTGGGTACTGTCTTCTGAGACACGAGATACGTCATATTTGGGTGCTGCCTTCTGAGACACGAGACACGTCATATTTGGGTGCTGCCTTCTGAGACACGAGACACGTCATATTTGGGTGCTGCCTTCTGAGACACAAAGTATGTGCTCGGTGGATGCAGCGGTCTGGGACACAACATATGTGATCTGTGGACTCTACCTTCTGCGACGCCAGATATGTGATCTGTTGGTACTGCCTTTTGAGACACCAGATCTGTGCTTAATAAATGCGGTCTTCTGGGACACGAGATCTGTGATCTGTGGGTGTTGCCATCTAAAATACAGGATTTATGATCTGCGGGTGCTGCGTTCTGAGATAACAGCTACGTGATCTGTGCGTGCTGCCTTCTGAGACATCAGATATGTGGTCTTCATACGGTGCAGCCTTCTGAGGCGCCGCCCATGTGCTCTGTGGCGGCTGCATTCTCGGACACCGGATTTGTGATCTAAGGGCTCTGCCTTCTGAGACACTAGATATGTGCCCTGTTGGTGCTGCCTCTGTGGGTGCCAATGAGAGTCAGTCTCACTGGGTTGCCATGTGCGTGTTGAGTCAGATCAGGTCAGTCAGAGTGAGGCAGATCAAATAGCAGCCAACAACCGACGACTCAGAAGACAGCATTCACAGAACACGATTGGTGTCTCAGAAGGCAGCACCCATAGCTCACAGATCTAGTGTTTCAGAGGGCAGCACCCACGGGATCAGGTTTTTGCTCCAGTTCGAAAAGGAATTTTTTGATGGCCACGTATTTAACATGGCTTGCCGGCGCCATGGCTTAGTTGGTTAAAGCGCCTGTCTAGTAAACAGGAGATCTCGAGTTCGGATCTCGGTGGTGCCTGTTTTCGACAGACAGCGATAGCAAAGATAATCAATTTGACACTATCAACGCGTCTCAAGCTGTATGATATGTGGTTGTTGTTACTGAGTGCGGAAACGGTGATTTCGAAATGTGCAGTGCTATTTTATCCTGTTTCCATGATTATACTGTACGCGTCACTAAGCCCGTCGATTTTCACCGATTCATTATTAGTGTTATCGTATAACATTTAAACGAGGCACCACCGAGATTCGAACTCGGGATCTCCTGTTTACTAGACAGGCGCTTTAACCAACTAAGCCATGGCGCCGGCTGTCGTCCTCTAAACACGTAAACACGAAAAAAGTCATCTAGTAGCAGCCCGTGGACGCTGCCTTCTGAACTACCGAATAAGTGAATGGATAAAACTGGTTATACATACACATTACACAATCACACATGTACCCACATCCAGGCACATGGCTCATAAAAGAAGCGCTTCACGAGTACCTGAAACGTAAACAATTTGAAGTTGAACGAAAATTTGACTGGGGAAGGGTTGATGGAGCCTGCAGGAGAAAATGATCGCAGAGGTGGGACACGTGCAAAATCCAATTTTGACAGAGCTGACTGTGGCAGGTGTGGTGTGACTAAACTCAATCGCAAGACAGATCCAGTCAGTCCTCCGATGTCACGCATTCTGTAACATTTTGTCGGACGGAACGAAAGGCATCTTGAAAGACGTTGCTTTCAATCAAGCCAGAACACCACCATTACTCGGTGAAAGGCATCGAAAGCAAGTTTGCGCTTTGGACGAGAAAGTCCAGCGTCCTGTTGCTTTCGAGACTCACGTCTATTTGTTACGCAAAGGTGAGAATGGTATCCAGGAGACGCGAAATCGCGAATTGGTCGGCAGCTGTTTAAAAATAGACCACCTTGTGCTTGGCAGTAGCATGACGGTGGTGGACCGACAGCAAATACGATGATGTTGCACCTAGCTGGGTTCATTGTCAGTCCCCAGACTTTCGATCATTGATAGAGTCAATCTTAGTCCTCTTGACTTGCGAAAAAAGCTACATTTTTATCTTTTCTTTGATGTATTTCTGCTTCATAACAGTACACAATGCAGTCACTTATGACATGATTATAAGTGATTACAATACAATATCGGTCAGAAAGCAGGCGGATTTCAATATGAGATTACTTTGTCGGTCAGAAAGCAGGCGAGCAGCCAGGCCCTGGGGTTTTGGCTTGTGAAGCACTTAATGCATGATCTGTGGGTACTGTCTTCTGAGACACGAGACACGTCATATTTGGGTGCTGTCTTCTGAGACACGAGACACGTCATATTTGGGTGCTGTCTTCTGAGACACGAGACACGTCATATTTGGGTGCTGCCTTCTGAGACACGAGACACGTCATATTTGGGTGCTGTCTTCTGAGACACGAGACACGTCATATTTGGGTGCTGCCTTCTGAGACACGAGACACGTCATATTTGGGTGCTGTCTTCTGAGACACGAGACACGTCATATTTGGGTGCTGCCTTCTGAGACACGAGATACGTCATATTTGGGTGCTGTCTTCTGAGACACGAGACACGTCATATTTGGGTGCTGTCTTCTGAGACACGAGACACGTCATATTTGGGTGCTGTCTTCTGAGACACGAGACACGTCATATTTGGGTGCTGCCTTCTGAGACACGAGACACGTCATATTTGGGTGCTGCCTTCTGAGACACGAGATACGTCATATTTGGGTGCTGTCTTCTGAGACACGAGACACGTCATATTTGGGTGCTGCCTTCTGAGACACGAGACACGTCATATTTGGGTGCTGCCTTCTGAGACACAAGACACGTCATATTTGGGTGCTGTCTTCTGAGACACGAGACACGTCATAGTTGGGTGCTGTCTTCTGAGACACGAGACACGTCATATTTGGGTGCTGCCTTCTGAGACACGAGATACGTCATATTTGGGTGCTGCCTTCTGAGACACGAGACACGTCATATTTGGGTGCTGTCTTCTGAGACACGAGACACGTCATATTTGGGTGCTGTCTTCTGAGACACGAGATACGTCATATTTGGGTACTGCCTTCTGAGACAAGAGATACGTCATATTTGGGTGCTGCCTTCTGAGACACGAGACACGTCATATTTGGGTGCTGTCTTCTGAGACACGAGATACGTCATATTTGGGTGCTGCCTTCTGAGACACGAGACACGTCATATTTGGGTGCTGTCTTCTGAGACACGAGATACGTCATATTTGGGTGCTGCCTTCTGAGACACGAGATACGTCATATTTGGGTGTTGCCTTCTGAGACACGAGATACGTCACATTTGGGTGCTGCCTTCTGAGACACGAGACACGTCATATTTGGGTGCTGCCTTCTGAGACACCAAGTATGTGCTCGGCGGATGCAGCGGTCTGAGACACAGCATATGTGATCTGTGGACTCTACCTTCTGAGACGCCAGATATGTGATCTGTTGGTACTTCTTTTGAGACACCAGATCTGTGCTCAATAAATGCGGTCTTCTGGGGCACGAGATCTGTGATCTGTGGGTGTTGCCATCTGAAATACAAGATTTGCGATCTGCGAGTGCTGCGTTCTGAGACAACAGCTACGTGATCTGTGCGTGCTGCCTTCTGAGACATCAGATATGTGGTCTTTATACGGTGCAGCCTTCTGAGGCGCCGCCTATGTGCTCTGTGGCGGCTGCATTCTCGGACACCGGATTTGTGATCTAAGGGTTCTGCCTTCTGAGAAACTAGACGTGTGCTCTGTTGGTGCTGCCTCTGCGGGTGCTTACGATGAGAGTGAATCTTACTGGGCTGTCATGTGCGTGTTGAGTCAGATCAGATCAGTCAGAGTGAGGCAGATCAAATAGCAGCCAACAACCGACGACTCAGAAGCCAGCACTCACAGAACACGATTGGTGTCTCAGAAGGCAGCGCCCATAGCTCACAGATCTAGTGTTTCAGGCAGCACCCACGGGATACCAGTTCGACCAGGAATTTTTTGATGGCCACGTATTTTACACGGGTAGCCGGCGCCATGGCTTAGTTGGTTAAAGCGCCTGTCTAGTAAACAGGAGATCCCGAGTTCGAATCTCGGCGGTGCCTGTTTTAAATAGACAGCGATGACAGAGATAATCAATTTATCGCTATCAACGCGTCTCATGCTGTTTGTGATGTGGTTGTGGTTACTGAATTCGAAAACGGTTACTTCGAAATGTTTAATGCTATTTTATCCGGTTTCCACGATTATAATGTACGCCTCACTCAGCCCGTCGATTTTGACAGATTCATTATAAGTGTTATCGTATAACATTTAAACGAGGCACCACCGAGATTCGAACTCGGGATCTCCTGTTTACTAGACAGGCGCTTTAACCAACTAAGCCATGGCGCCGGATGCGAAATCATAAACACCTGACCTAGGAAAAAATTGTTTATATCAGTGCCAATCTGTGTGCGCTGCGTTCTATAGACAACAGACATATGCTCTCGGAGTGCCGCCTGTTCATGTACCAGATATGTCATCTGTGGAGGTGCCTTTTAAGACCATCGCCAAACCGTCGCCAATAGCAACCGATGTAGCTGTCAACAACAAAAAAAAACTTAAAGGGAATATCCCACCCTTTTTGTGCTTGTCAGCTATAGTCAGATCAGACGCGTACGGTATGATCAGAAATATCGCTTTTCCTGGAATGCTTCTGAACAGTTAAGAATTTGTATTTTAAGAGACCGATGGTGCGGGAAAATATCATTTAACTCCCTGCTCACCACTCTGAAAGCAACACGTTCAATTTCCCATGCTCTTTCCGGCGTGTGTTTTTGGCAATGTCTGTAGCACAACAATGTGTCAAAATGTTAGCGCATGAGATGCTTTGAAAACTATAATATTATATGATGACACAAATAATCAATTTGTCAAAATCGACAGAGTGAGGTGAGATGATTCACCCTATCATGGAAACCGAATGTATTAGCGGGCAATGTGCTGCGTTTTCGAAATCAACAACCACAACTACATCTAGAACACCACAAGACGCGTCAAGTAAAGAGGCAGAACTTGTGTGGGCCAGCTGGGAATCCTAAGTTTGTTAATGGCGAGGTTAGGTGCAGTTTTGCCGAATTATATAGCTCAAGTATTGATATTGCGGATTGAACAATCGCTCGTCTTGTCATCCCGTCTGTTGCGTTGATATGCACGCAATGTTTCGGTCAGGTAATAACGTGTTAATAAATCCTGGAAAGGACGGGATGATATTCTATTTTCATCCATGCACGAGGAGAAGCCCAAATGTCCTCCTCGGAGTTGCAGGAACTCCAGCAGGAGCTTCTGAATATGAGTCCAGCGTGCTGTAATTTAGGAAATCGGGAAGAACATACATGTATACCGGATTAAATTGCAGCAATTCGAGGGATATAATTCAGGTTATGACATGCACATGGCTGCCAGAGCTGAGAGCTGAACACCATCCAGTCCTTCTCAGGACTCAGTGATATCTAATGACGGTCAGAGAATTAGGTGAAGCAATCCACATTCGTAAAGGCTTCTGAGCTGAAATAGCCATCTTGAAGATATTTCGGTGCAGTTTGCAGCCGTGTCCTTCTTCAGCCATTCTAGTTTCTGAGCTACACGCCCGCGAAGTTGTGGAGTATTTCGTGCAGACTTTTTGAAGTTCATCCAGCCATCCATGACGTCATAATAACGTCATTCAAGCCCTGCCATTCCATTGGCCACGCGGCGATCAAGGCCAAGAAAAGTAGCATTGTCGAGTCATTACAATGCAAGTGGCGTTTGCGAGCGCCATTTCAGATCCAACGGCCATCAACTGGCGCTAAATGAGTTTTGTGCGAAGTACGATGACGCAATCAAACAAAGACGTATTGAGGAGCATATTTGCTAAGCAAAGAAATTGTGGTGTTTAGAGGAGCTTTTTCACTACGTCGGATAGCACCTTTTCAAGTCAAAATCAATATCGAAGCAGAAATTCGACAGGAAATGCTGTCAAACACCCACAACAATGAGATGTAGGTGTCATGTACAAACTCAGCTTCCATCGCAACCTATTTCATAAGTGGTGGCGAAGAACGCCGCAAAACTAAGTTTGGTGCACAACGAAGCACAAAAAGCAGAAAAGCATGAAAAATCGTGCTAGCGTACCCTGTAATATGTCATTGGCTTTCCTGAAAGACAATGCCGATGTTGGGACTGCTGCGATCGCTCACACCAGGGTGACCGCTGGCCACGGCGTCACGTGACTGCTGGTCACGGCAGCGAAGAAGGCGGCACGCACAAACAGCACGACAACCTGCGGCGGAAGGGGGTCACCACAGACTGCTGGCAGCGTGTCGAGCTTCAGACTCGGAGACTGGGGTCGTATCCCACGTGTGGCGTGTTTCACCCACCGCAACAGCCGCGGGGAGCCTTCGACGCCAGTGGCATGCAGCAGTTGGAGGCGCCGACACATAGTCCATGCCGGGCTCAAGTTAACCCCGACCCCCCCCCCCCCCAACCATCCCCGGTCGATTTAAAAATCTCGTAGGCTGAGTTGGCGTTTTAAGTGGCATCAAATCACTTTTGGCACATTTTAGTTTAACAATGATGTCAATGTCGGACTTAAGGCGCAAAACAAAGAGGTAAAACAGACTAATGTCGAATATTTGGTGGATGTGGGCAGCCCGATATCCAGAAGATGATTCAAGGGCCTAAGTATAACGCACATGAACTGGTTTTCGTGTCATCAGCAGATGATTTCGTGTCCCAGAATATGATTCAAGGGCCTGAGTATAACGCACATAAACTGGTTTTCGTGACACCAGCGGATGATTTCGTGTCCCAGAAGATGATTCAAGGACCTAAGTATAACGTACATAAACTGGTTTTCGTGTCACCAGCCGATGCAAGGAGGAATAAGGGAGTATTCACGCCTTGCGTGCTGGTTGCGCGACAGAAATTTTCACGGTTTGAATTGAACTTAGGTTTTTGGAGGGGCACTCCGCTCCGAAATGTCACCTTTAACAGCTCGAAATACGCCGGTAAAAACATGGCATATTCATTGGAAACGAACACAGGGTTGGAGATAAGCTCTGAAAATTGCTTCCTTGATTGACAAAATAGGGCGTCAAAACTACTCTTCTGATGTTATAAGGAAACATCAGGGGTGGTACGACAGTTACAAAAATATTCATATAGGATAGAGTCAACTATGAAAGCCTATTTTAATTGTTTCCAGCTCTAGTTATGAAGTGCATTCTATCGCGCATTCCTCCTTGCATGAGTCCAATGATAGCACCTTGTATTAAAAAGCAGCGCAGTATATAGTGTGTTGCAAAGAACACCAAGTAAATTTGAGAATTTGTTTCCTCCGAGAACATTTTACTCTAAATAAATGCTCGCGCATAAGGAGAATGTCTTGGGATATTCCTCAAACCTCATACACGCACATATTTATAAGGTGTGATAACCATTAATATTAATTACATGATTAGTGGACCGGTCCAAACATATGAAACCTGCCGTCAATCCTCTCGGAAGAGCAGACAAAAACGGAAGCGGCCGCCTTGGCGTGAGGTGATCCATCAGCCCGACACGCACGTCAGCTGACCCTCGATCTGCGGCTGCCGGATCACAGCGGGCGATCGGCTGCCCACGTCAGCTGCGCCAGGATCGTCCATTACCGGGCGGTGCGCATCGATTGTCGCAGCGCGGCAATTACCGGTGTCACTGGCACCGGAAGTGGCGGAAATCGGCGTGATCAGGACCCGTCTCCGTGTCCCCACACCGCAACCTCCCCCCCCCCCCCCCCTCCCTCCCCTCCCTATCCGATCAGGACTCTCCGTGCCTCCTACTCCCGGAGCCCACCCCCCCCCCCTCCCCTCTCGGATAACTATCTAATCGTCTTGGATGATGGTACACCGCAGCCTACCGTTAGGAGACGCATCACTGCACAGTTTGCCGGCAATACAGGTGGCAGCGTCATGTGTGATTGAGAAGCGAACGGCGCAAGGCCTTTGTAGTAATGCACCCCCACCTCAGCTGGGACAAGCCGCATTGTTGCACTGGATGGGCGGATGTCTTTGACGGATGTACTTATTCGCATGTTTTGTACGTCGGGCAGCCGACTAAAATACATAGGGTCTAAATTGCAACCCAATTGCAACAATGGATACGTTTCTGCATTGCTGCGTTTTGCGTTCGTTTTCATTCAGGTGGTTCCGGCCTGTTGCATGGTGCAATGAGCAACTCAACACAACGCCATCAGTGGTACCGCTATACCGCTCTAGCACCCGCAGGCCCAAACATCGCGTCTGCCCCGAAACACCCCCACATCGGCTGTCCTTGCGCTGTTCGCTGAGCGCCCTCCCCGAGAGCTAATCGCACGCGTCGTCCCGCACCTCCGGCTAATTGGCGTGGGACGAGGCGGCGCGGCGACGGCCGCTTCCGGGCGAGGGGCCTCGTTTTTGTCGGCCGCCGAGGAGCGAGGGAGGACGCCAGGTGCAGGGCGGTGCTGGCGAGGCCAGGGCCGCCCAGGAGGCGCCGGAGGTCGGGTGGCGTGACATCGAGGAGCTCGTGGCCGACTGGATGGGACGCCTGAGAAGGCGGAGCGTCACTCCACTTGTTCGAAACGCGGCAGACGAGATGCTACAGGTGACGTTCGGAGGCACCGCTTGTAGTGGCGACGGTGAACAGCTGTCTCGAGGTCAAGATATGTGGGATTGAAGCCTGTTCTCAGCAAAAGACCCACATCAGTTGTTTCATTTTGCTCTGCCTGGCGTGCCTCATGTTGGCGTGTTTTGATCGTGGTTAGAAGGGCACCTGCCCTATACACGAGCTTGCACATTATTATTTATGTGTGTAGGTAATTTAATTTTAGGAGGGTGAAATACCCGTGAAACCTGCAAAACCCACCTACCTACCCACTTATCCGTGAAATAAAAGATCGTATGCCTCTTCATTTCGTAGATGGTTGAGTCCTATCCACCTGAAAAATGCATTTGTTTGCGGCTGGCCGCCTCTTTCCACGCAGGACATTTACGCACAGTTTGCTCAAGTGTGGGCTGTATAGGGTATAACGAGCAAAAGCGCTGGTGGCGACACGGAGCTGCCGCGCGGCGTTCTTGTCACTTATAATGCAGTAAACCGAAACCGTCACCACACTGGCCCCAGTTTAACCACTTTGTATTCACTGCTTATGCGGAGCCGTAAGTCTTAAATCCGACATGAGGCATGGCTTCCAGTCCCCAGAAACAGGAACGTATTCGTGTCACGGTTACCCGATGTGCTCATACGAAACATGGCTGTTTGTTCCAGTGTCTAGCGAATTTCTGCAAAGTGGGCCCATGATAGCCAATGCGTAAATTTCATGTTCCGGGATGGAAAATTGTAGCCTCGTCCTGCACGGATAAAACCATTTATTTTTTCCCACCTAAGAATATTTTGGTCCCTATAACAACATTCACTGTACCATTTATTTCTGGAAGAAATGATTCCTGATGTTGTGCCGGTCAAGCCTTGATCTGAATGTCCATTCATCTTGATTTTCAAGCACGACCTAATTCATCGCAATAGCATCAAGGTTCTCGCTTGCGACCCCAATGGAGCCTGCAGGAAGCCCGAGCACGGGTCACGTGATACGGTGCTCGGAGTAATTATCCCGGCCGGGCCCCCAGCCTCCAAGCCGGCGTCTTGAGCTATCCGGTGACTGATTAAGGCGGTAGCCGGTTTACCTCAAGTGACTTATATTAAGCACAGGATAGCAGCGTGATACGTGGAGTACAGCACACGAAGCAATTACCAGATACGGTGCTGCAGACGGGTTTCTTGGAAGCCAGAGAGTGACGGCGCTGTTTTCGTGCGGGATCAATGCCTTTTCAATTAGCGCTGTCACTTAAACCATAAAATATAATGATTTTGTACGCATAATGCAAAAAAGCCTGCATTGTATTAATTGTGAATGGTGTGATTGCGTTGCTAGTCAGGAGCAGCCCTCCACCCGTCCAATGTCAGCGAGAAGCCGAAGTGCAGCGGGCATGTCTTCAGCCTTTGACTTCTTGACCAAGACGTATACCAAACTCGAGGACTGCTGCACCTACCGCTTGTCTTGATACAAATCACCGCCGAAAAACAGAATTTCGTATTCATGTTGTTAAGATCGCTAGCGTGGAGGAATGACGCCAAACAAAGCGCGCAAGCAGTCATGTTGTAGCAGACCACGTGCAGTGTTTCCAAGGCACCACCATTGCCTATAAGTTAGATTCCAACGACGCAGCCTGACCCATAACAACGGGCAATAAATGGCTTTAGACGTCACGTCCGCCTCCGGGCTATCGGAATGTGATCGGCCTGGCTGAACCAAGACACCGGCAATCAGGGCTCAAGCGTCCGGGACCTAGACTAAGCCCACGCCACACGAATCTCCTGAGTATGCCTTAAGTTTTGACTCTGAAGATCTTCTAGTTGTTCCGTGCCGCTGATCTGGTGTTTAGAAATGCGGCCCCATCCCAGAGGCTGGTGCCAGGTGTCGTAGGTGAACACTACTTGGGATCGTTTCGTACGAGAGATGGTTTTTTTGCCGGCGACGAGGGAGACCGTGATGCTCCGGAAAACCTTGGATGACCCAGTTAAGGTCAAGGTCAGGCTCAACAGTTTTCTTAATTCAGGTACTGATGCAACTGCTGCCCATTGTTGACTAGAAATATGCTTAATACATTACTAATATGATGTCATGAATGATACCGTCAATAAATCCATTGTAATGCAATGTGGAAATTTGAATGACGCTATTATGGCGTCAAAGGTGTCTGGGTGACCTTGAAATAGACTCTCCGAAATAGTCTGCTCATCTTCGCGGACGCGTAGCTCAGAAACTGGACGGCTTTTGGTCCTAAGAAGGGAAGGATTGTGAACTGCATCGAATTGTCTTCAAGATTGCCATGTCAGTTCAAAACCCGACGCAAGTGTGAGACACTTCCTTTCATAATCTGCCCGTTTTAAATCGGCCATACCGAAATCTGAACTATCATCCCCACAATACCGTTACTTCGATCCATCACTGCCACCTTATTAACTCACCTGTACAACATGTGTGCACTTGGTATGGAGCATGTGATCGTTATAATAAAACATCATATGATATCGTCATATATCATCATATAAACATCATGCAGAAATAGCTAGCCGATCAAGCTACAAAGTATGAACTAACGGGTTATGACGACCGCGATTTGTTCTCACATGCCCCCCCCCCCCCCCATGAATTATGACTTGGGCAGCGGGCGGCAATATGGGGTCCTCAGTTTGTCAGTCTCTGCAAAACTGGTGGTTAGAAGAAGTCATGGGGTTTCATTACTTTAGGTGGAGAGGTATGACAATGGTATAAGGGTAGGTGTCGGTAGCGCGGCGATTTAACTGCGCGCCTGGGAAACTAAAGGTACGGGGATCGATTCCCCGCCGTGCCCGCCTTCTTGCCAGGGTGAGAGACAGGTGACACCATATAGCCCCATCTCCCGAGAACGTTGCAAATCTACAGCTCCCGGACAACAACAGATAGGAAAACCAGAAGTCGGCCGAATAATATCCATAATCAATGATATCCATGATAATTAGATACATATATCCACAATAATAATAATATTCATAAAAATAACAAGTGATTTAATGATATCCACGATAACAAAGAGAACTGGACCCGCGCCATAAATATGATTAACATGTTGAGAAAAATAACGGCAACGGCTACAGTGATCAGTCATCAGTGTTTGTGGTCCGCTGCACAACTTGTATCAATTTGCTGTGGTCAGATTTAGATCATTTTCCTGACCTCGAACAGCCAGTGATTTAAATTTCAGCAGAAGTCTGTCACGCTTGCTGACTTTCATGTTATGTTCTTTCCGTTGAGATTTCTGCAACGAACTTCCTCAAAAACACAAGCACTCTGCCCTTTGATATGCTAAGTAAATTACTCGCCCGAACTGACTGATGGCTATTTCCATATCAAACAAAATTAGGTTCGGAGTACGGAAAAAGCATTGCTCATTTACATTAAAAATAGGCGGAAATGTCTGCAGTTCCTGTCAGGCCGGCGAGTTCCGGCTGCCGCCCCAGAATAAGCTGACATCGGAGAGAGTAGCGGAGGGACTCAGGAGCCTCGCGCTGGCCTGAAAACTGGTAACCCCGCGGGGGTCGTAGATAAGTTACTTTGTACACAATGAAACAAGTGTTCCGACGTCCATCCGTAACAAGTAATCATTCTACGAGCTTCGCGCAGTGACGGGTCTGATGATGGATGCTGGGTGGCGCCTTTGATTGCCCGTAGAGGTCTTTGGATGAGGTTTCCTTTGCGTGATGCACTCGCCTCCCATGGGGTGGTGTTTATTAAGGTCGTAGCTTTTCGATCCGTCATCTCGTCACATCTGACTCACAAGAGCTCGCGAGCTTTTGACCGGGTTGTGGCCAGACGAGGCGGACCTTTGTGCGTCCAAATTCAGGGAAGCAATATGATGCCTTTTTGCTGATATTTCGGCTTTGAGCACTTCCAGGAAATAGCGCGCTGTCAAACACAATGCAGTTATAAAAAGCGCTCGAATTTTTCCAGAATAAGCCTCAGAAACCCTATGCCATGCATGTTAACAGGCATTAATGTCGAGTCAACATGGCAGCACAGCGAGCTCTTCTGACTTAAATCCCTAGTTGGCCTGGGCTGACAGGAGGCTGACATTTTGTACAACCTGGAGGTACAGGAGGCTGACATTTTGTACAGCCTGGAGGTACAGAACGCCGACATTTTGCACAGCCTGGAGGTACAGGAGGCTGACATTTTGTACAGTCTGGAGGTACAGGAGGCTGACATTTTGTACAGCCTGGAGGTACAGGAGGCTGACATTTTGTACAGCCTGGAGGTACAGGAGGCTGACATTTTGTACAGCCTGGAGGTGCAGGAGGCTGACATTTGGGAAAAAGTTCCGGCTCTAGACTGGCCGTATCGACCTTTACTGTCAACGGCAACCCCCAAAGTGGAAGTGCTAGAGTTGCTAGTAACCGACTGACACGGTTCCTGCCAGCCGGTTTGGACCGTTTCCAACGGTCCAACTAACAGGCAGAAGCTACTTGTGGAAAAAACTGACAAAAAATGGCAAACAGGTAAATATGTAGAGCTGGATATGGGTCACATGGCGATTTTCTTCTCGGTCGCGTGTCTAACAGCATATTATCGGCGCCATGGCTTAGTTGGTTAAAGCGCCTGTCTAGTAAACAGGAGATCCCGAGTTCGAATCTCGGTGGTGCCTGCATTTAAGTCTATTTCATAAAGCAGATAGGTAAAACGCATCCATCTCAGAGCTATTCTGATAAGCTCAATTTAGCTTTGTGCGCTAATTTCGAAAGCAAACATTTGCTTGTACCACACTCGGCGTTCGTCGTAAGCTGCGTGACTAATATGTGTTAATATAACGTAAATGCATATTGAGACAAAATACGGACAGATTAAAATAGCACAGCACGGAGGAAAGTGAGCTAAAGATGCATACAAATAGCATACAGATGAATAACGATAATATCAAGATATATTAGTATATCAATATGGGCAAAGATGCGATGGATGTGATAAGATACATGATCTATGCATGCATGGATGAATGTTGATGCGTCTATATCTGCTGACCTTCAGGGCAAATGGCGATCTCCGGTAAAGCACTAAACGGATTGGATCAATCCGCGGATTGTGGATGAATCCTCTGGAAGGATTCATCCGCAATCCATGCTATTCAGGAGAACTGGAATCAGAAAATTGGATTTAAAAAATTTGGGCAGCTGATCCGGCAGCTCACCACCCGCGTGATATCAGTGGACAATTGCGCGCGTTGTTTGTAGTTTTGACGCAGCAGGTTATGTAGCGGGAAATAACGGTCGCAGTTGAGGTCGTTTCAAAATTTGGTGTGTCCGAGAAAGGTCGCACACACACGAATTACCATATACGAAGTGAGGGGGTCGTTTTATTTATTCAGAGAGCGCGCTAGGTGGCCGTCATCCTGAGCTTGTGAACTAGGTACTGCTGACGCTGTCGAGTGGTATGTGAAGACATGTTTCACTTAACCTGGAGTCTGAAATTATTAGACAATGCGCTGATGCATTTTGTGTTATTGAGACCAGAAGCGACTCTGGCGCCTGCATTGTAGTGGTGCCTGTGAATCATTGGGCAAGATACTGGTGATATTATTAATAATTTAATGAAACTTGTTTGTTTTGATGTTCATGCAACATCGCAATCCCAACAGACAACAAGCTGTTTTAAGTATCTTAGCTTCCACTGGCTTACAGCAACCTTTTGCACATGATGTCCAATGAAAATAAGCAACTAAGGAAAATTTAAGGTGTTGAAATGAACCAAACTTGCTACTGAAATTTAAAAAGTCCGCTCAGTGGAAGCAAAATGGGACGTGTGGACTTGAGAAAATATTCTGCTAAGCGGGACCGAACCGGACAGGGTTGAACAATCTGGGAAAAGCAGGTAGACTGGCGGTTGGATTTGATATGGACTAGCTGGGCTGGACTGGACCGCTTTCTGAAAATGAAATCCGTCAAGTACCCTGGTGGCAGGTTCGCTGTATTTTCCCCAGCTGGCTGCTGGACACTGTCATCACGTTGCTGTGCACGGAAGGAATCAACCTGCACTGCCCGCACTGAGCGCCCTATCGAGGCGAGGCCCTATCTTGTCAGGGTTTCAATGCGCTCACACAGCTCCCGATCCTTTTCGAAGCGCCACTACGCATCGGCAACGGCCACAGCTCCTACTGGTTCAATAATGTCGAGCAACAACAGCACACCTGTCTCATTAATATTCCCGCCGAGTGTAAGGACTTAGGAATCCGGGCAGCCAACCGGCCGTCCGGCTCGTCGTCCGAATTTATAATGACCAACAGCAGACAGCGACGGCTTTATTTGAAGCGGGAGCCCACAAAGGCACTAATTAATAGCTTCTGAATCATGCACGGCGGAAACGTCCGAGCCTCAAGTTGCATTGGAGGGCGAAGCTCAAAGAGACAGGGCGAAGCGAGTCATCGTCACGAAAAGATCATAACCTGAGTCGGCGGGGCTATCGTGTTACCTGATCACCGGAATAGACAAGAAGCATGGACCGCGCGTTCCAGGACCGCAGATGGTGGGCGAGTGGACACGAGGAGAAGCAAACCTTCGTATGATATTGTTGGCGTTCACATGCGCATCACTGTGGTCCTATGTCGCCATTTCATCAATCCACTGTTAAACAGTGAGACTTCATCTTATACCGCATCACGAAACAATTTATGGATGAATTGAACGGCAAGTTCGATCACCATGACTGACGCTTAGTCCTCAAGTGAACAGGATAGACGAAAGACACTTTTCGCGTTGTGTGCTACTGGACAGCACTCTGTTGTATCACAGTGAGCAGAGGGCTTTTGCCAGCCTTAACCTCATAGGCTCGGAAACAGCCCTTTTCACGGAAGCATGCGACCTCATTCCTGCTGGATATTCTGGAGCGTCATGCAACGCTCGCACGGCCGCTCCCAACTGTAACTACGACGCCGTCCACGTCCCTCCCCTCTCCACTACACCTCCGTGCCAGGCACCACAGGGGAGGGGGGAGGGGTGATGAGGTGATGACGATGGAGCCTGTTGGCCGACCCCAACTCTGCGGCCCGGTGGCCGGCAGCCGGGGTCGCACAAAACTGAGGCGTTGATGACGACTAATTATGCTCAGGTCCGGACGCTGCAGGCCAGAGCCAGTCAACTCAGGCCTGGCGAGACTCAAGCTCATGAAAGTAGATGAAACGGTCTGTTCGACTGGACTGGTGGAAGCAAAAGCTGTGCAAAGGCTCTCATGAGTGAGTATGCCGAGGGTCCGCCTTCTTCCCAGTCGTAGACGCCGGCTGTGGAATGTCGCGGCAACAAAACTTTGACAACAAAACAACACCCATGTGCATCGGTCCCTTGCGTTCATGAATAGCCTACCGACATTCCGACCTACCTACCTGAGGTCCCACCGACCTACCGACCCCTACGGGTGGCTCACACCCCCTGACGTCCGCACGGAGTTGACGCACCGGCCGCCATCCACCTGAGGCACACCACTTCGCTGTTACACAAAAGTAAGTCGCTTTTACATCGTCCGCCAGCTTACCACACTTTTCGCTGCGTTTCATCTGACTGGTCACAGTTATTAGGTTTTCCGCTGGAACGTCCAATCGCTGCCGTCAGCAGCATCGCCGCACCTTACTGAACCCGCACAGTTTCCGTGGAAGTTCTGAGACGGGAATCGAACCCGCAGCCCCTCGATCTGGAGTTCATCTGTCCGACGCGCCGTGCGGCCCGCGCCCATCCTTCAGCGTCGGGGCGAGGAGCAGCACCCCTGCCACCCCCTTGTCACTCGGACGCCGCTGCACAAACAGCCGTCCGTCGTCAGCCAGCGGATCCTCTCGGCCGCCCGTGCCGCGCGTAAACGGTAATCAATGCTGGCTGGCGCCATTACACAAACAGGCCGGCCGGGCGGCGGTAAAACCGGGCATCATCCATCACAGGCCTGATCCGCTGCCAAACGGCATCTCACACGGGTGGAGCGGGGGGGAGGGGGGGGGGGCAGGTGGTGCGGAGGCGGTGCGGTCCGGCTGCTGCGGTCTACCACGGCCAGACGGCTGCTGAGCTGCTGCTCGTTCCCCGTCAGGACGAGACGGTCCGTAGGCATTCTTCCAGGCTGTAGCGATCAATTCATAAAAAGCGAAAATTATTTGAGGTAAACCCATGAAGGCCGGACCGACGGCCTGAATGGGCCGAAATTATTCAAGCTTGCAAGCTATTGGGGGACAAGACAGCAGCGACACGCTGATTGGCGGCACATCGCAGAGCTCCCTCAAACATCCCCACCCGTTCGGTGTCCAAAATATCGCATCTGCAGCCTGGCCGCTCCAGTAGTACGTGCTTGTCCGGTAGTGCAGCCCGATCAGTGACGCATCCTTGCCGCATCGCGATGCCACAAGATGTGTTCGCCTCCGGCGGATTCGGCTGCGATAGCGACATCTACCGTATCAGCCACTCTATCCAGCACCTCGATATAGCCCGATGGCATTCCCCTGTCGGCCCACTTGTCGGCAACCGGCACCACCCTCTGGCGCGCGGCGTCGCGGCCTGTCAGCGGAACAGCCTGGACAGCGTCGCCTGCCATGTAGGCCGCCCCGCCGCGCATCTGCCGGCTCCGTGATCGATGGCGGCTGGACGACGGACCACCCGGGACCGGCCGTCACAGGTGACAGATGACGGTGACGCGCCACGTGACACCGTCATCAGACACGCCGCCTCTGATGACGACGCCGCCGGGCGGCGGTTGAGCACCGCAGCCAGATGAGTGGGCGCGGGGAGGGGGAGGGGGCACGGGTCTCCAGCCGGCTCGGCCAGCCGGCTCGGCCAGCCGGCGGCGCTGAATGGTACGCGCGGCTTTTGTAAAGCCAGAATACAAACCAGAAAAATTGGATCAGCAACGGGGTAATGTGTGGGTGTACCATTGTCTACACACCCATAACGTGTGGCCTTGGTCATATTTGTGAGTGTCCATTTGCACTCGTCACCTCCAACTAAAACTCCTTAAAAGGTAACAACTTACTTTCCGTTAGAGCTCCAGCTAAGTACGGGGATGATTCGCTGTTTTTGTTGACAATGCAAAACGAGCTACGCATCTTCAAGTGTGTGTTGCATACCACACACCACAATGGCACAGGAATTCAAACGAGGTCACGTACTTAAAACAACTGACGTGCCTTCTACGGCTGTGGACGTGGGCGCACGAATGTACGTCTACGCCCATAGCATATCAATGACGTTTGAGCACTAGGCATATCGTGCGCATCACAGCACATCGTCACATGATACCGAATCACCACCACGTCAGAAACGAACCACGCCAATCCTATCGAAGCTCGATGCGGCTGTCAGCTCCGGTGCGATCAGCCGCTCCCCCTGCGACCGCCGCCGCGTCGTGCCGTGCCACCCGAGCCGCGCTGGTCGGCACTGTCAGGTGGCAGGCGGCCGCCCGGGCCGACCCCGACACAAACAGGCTCAGATTGATGGCGTGTGACCGCGGCCCGGCGACCCCCCTCCCCCCCCCCTCCCCGGCGGCGGCGGCGGTGGCGGCGGCTTCGCCACGTAATCAATGCAGGGGCGGCGGTGTGTGCGGCGCAGGGGGACGCCGCTGACAGTGTGGAGTCGGCTGTCTAGTCGGGGACGCAGGAGAGGGGTGTGTGTTCGTGGGTCCGGCCGTCGAGGCGGGGACGAGAGAGGGACCGTGTTCGTGGGTCCGTCTGTCGAGGCGGGGACGGGAGAGGGATGTGCTTGTGGGTCCGGTTGTCGAGGCGGGGACGGAAGAGAGGTGTACTTGTGGGTCCGTCTGTCGAAGCGGGGGGCGGGAGATGGGTGTGCTTGTGGGCCCGGCTGTCGAGACGGGGACGGGAGATAGAGGTGTGCTTGTGGGTCCGACTGTCGAGGCGAGGACGGTAGAGAGGGGTGTGCGTTTGGGTTTGGCTGTCGAGGCGAGGACGGGAGAGACGGGAGAGAGGGTCCGTGCTTATGGGTCCGAGTGAATATTCGCGTCCGTGGCGGATAACGGGCATTGTTGCCGACGAGGCGATAAGGCACACGGTCAGGGCCAAGTGCGCATTTCCTACCACGAAGGGCGAATCAATAGACCCGAGACATATGGAACATTGCGAGGAATACGGGCAGAGTCGCGAAACTGCGAAAATAACTTATTCACAGCATTCACAGCTCAGGAACATGCTAAATGCCGCAGAGTGGTAAACGAGACTGTGAGAATGAGACTGTTGACTGATAAAAAGGCCATTCGGAAGGATCACGTCATCATCAGAGTGCAATAAAAGATGGATGAGAGAATATGTCAGATCGTCAAATGATCGCATGGCAACATTGGCCCAGACGACAGGGGCCAGTTCACGTGGCTCTTCGTTATGAGGCGTTCCCATCACAAAATCTGCCGTCTGTCCAGGAGCTCTCATAGCGGTCCGTGTGTTTTTTGCGTGTAAAAAATCATGGTGACACATTTTGCATGGTACAGTGTTCGAGAAACCGATGTTGATGTATTCCCAGGAAAAGCGATTGCTGTCATTGTCGTTTTATGTCATTTCTTTTCCATGAATGTATCTATTGACTCCTTTATCCAGCCATGCAGAGGCTGGAATTAGCAATATGTGGCCTCTTCTACGCATTTACAGCACCGATACCCTATCATGGCGATTATAATTTTTTCTAACCAGAAAACGGGAGAGACAAACGTTGAGAGCTGATATTTGCTCCCAGTTGTCATTTTTTCCTGTTCCAGCAGCTACTATTTGATAAAAGTTAGTTATTCAAAGTCCTTTGAACGGGTCGACCATTTTTACAAATACTTTTCCACGATTTTTGGCTTTGCATCCTACCGCAGCTCCTCCCCTTCCGTTGCGCTGACGCGTTCACCGCGCGGCGCGACGGAAACAGCTGCCCCTGCGGATGTACTCTGTGCCGCCGCGCTCGAGTGCAACGCGGCGCAGCATGTGCGTCAAACCCAGGCTTCGAGCGTACGCGCAAGCACGGATCACACACAAATCAGAAAGTCCGCAGCAATGCATAACGGGCCGCTAACCAAAAAAACGAAAGTTCGCTCAGAAAAAAATACATGAAAAACCTTGACGTCTACCGGGGTGAAGCATGTCACCATGAGCCCAGGGTTTCCAGATCTATAGAATCTTATCAGAGGCAAGGCTGTGATATCATCAGCGACAAGGTCGTATGCTTCAAACGCACTGCGGTTAACTTCTAACACGTGCTCGCAGCACTTGCATTACTGGCATGACTAAGCATGAGCAACATTTCGCTTTGTGTGCTGTTGCGAGGCGTGAATGATGTCACTTGGGTGACATTGACATCAATGACATTAACAGGGCATTTTTGGGTGCAACATTATTGATATCCTTGTCATCCTTGTTCGTAGATCCCAACTGCTGCGGCGACGGTGGTCCTGAGTGGAAGCACCGACAGCGATAAAGGGAAACGTGGATCATTCCAAAGCTGTCATGCAGTATTCATTCCGTGCTGTGGCATGATGTATCTACTTACGGGCGGCAAACAACATGTGAGAGTCTGCATTTACTTTTGAATGTGGGTTGCAGTATTGAGGCTATTGCGACGCATTTGAATGATATCGGCTAGGTAGAGAGAAAATGTTGATTTTAGTGGCAGTGTCACATACCAAATGTCTCCACTTTCCTTGTACTCTATGTTATTGTGCTCGTTTACAGCATACTGAACTGACGAAAATTCCTACGATTTGAAATGTCCAGCATTTCTCTTCGTCAGTGCAAAGTCATCAGTTAATGTTGGCAAGTTTGAAAGCCTGGTCTGTTGTTTCTGAGACCAGGCACTAGAGCGAAAACACTGGTACGTTTTGGTGAGTAACCATGTTAATCCGACGCTCTTCCTTCCCATTTGTTGTCAGAAACTGTCATCACAGTGTTTAAGATATTATTTAGTGCTATAGAACCTTCAAAGGCCAGGTGCGGTGCTCTAAGCAACATTCCTGGTCTAAGGTAAGCAGAGCTGCGCATCAGGTGGCACTGATGTGCATGCACATTTTGTCTATAGGTCTAAAATTTATAAAGATGCAAGCTAGAGATTGCATAAGAGCTGATGATTTCGGGTTAGTTCACGGTCAGGATGTGGGCTTTTACGGACTTTTGCTCGCTGGGTCCTTACCTGCTCTGGGCGGGCCGGGCTGCGGCCTGACATTTTGGAAGAGTTCGTGTCTTTAGTTACTAAAGAAGTAATGCTAATATATCTTACAGGCATAGCTTAGCCGCGCCTGCGCCGGCATCTCAAAAGGCAACAAACATTCCGACTTTCATGACATCCATGATGACTGTGTCACGCAAGTTGTGAACTTCTGCCCCCCCCCCCCCCCAGAGAAGTTCACAGATCGTCCCGTGGAGTCCCCCACCCCCGCTCACCTCACCCAATGTTCCTCATTGAGGATACGCCGACCATCACCAGGATTTGCCAAGATCCTGACAGAGATTCGGTGTGTCTGTCAATTATGATGATAGATCGACTGCCTGGCACCGTTGCTGAGGCTCCAAATCTGTTCCATGTGCTAATGAGAATGGCCGGCAGGCGCCAGGAGGTGGGGAGGGGTAGGGAGGTGAGAACGACGCAAATGGTCGTCGAGCCTCGTTCCCATCGACGCTGTTCGGCCGTTATCAAATTATCATCGTAGGCTGAGGGAATGCATCTTCTTCTTCGTCTTCTTTATTTAAGAAAAAGCCGGCGCCCTGTAGTAAGCAGCAGTCGCAATTTGGCTTGCCAGAGCATGACGTACAGATTCGCCGATGGGTCAAAAAGAATTCATTCCTGAATGTCCAAGGATACTGCAGCACGCACAGTTATGGCCTTTGGACCTCGACCCTCAAGGTGACGGCATTGTAAATGAAAAATATGCGGAGTTGTAGCAATGCAAGCAAGTGCACGTAAAACACGAGCCTGTTCGTCTTGCAGTGATCTTCCGGCTACCCGCTGATGTCATTCGGATTCTTTTTATTTATGCGATAAAAGACTGAGATGAGCGTGGTATGCCTGACCTGCCTGGCATGTAGTACCACTGCAGTCGGTACTGGTGAGATGTGGAGGTCGGTGCCAACTGAGGGGCCTTGTCCAGTAACCGTTGCCAAGTGCCCGGTAAATACATGATTGGACGTGTTCCTGACCAGCACTCCGATCGAACGGATGGTATTCGAAATGTAGTTTAGTTACCCTGATACAGCACCAGTCACACTTAAGCGATGTCATCGAGCCTATCAACGCAATCATCAGGGTACCTTGAAATATTTGGTAGAATAAGAATTGTCCGGTGATGCAATGCTAAAAAACTTTTTAAACAAAGTTTTAAAAAGGCCACTAAGGTTGAAGCGAAAGCGCAAGCAAGGAGCCTTGCCTTGCGGTGAGCGTCTACAAATGAGTTATTCTTTTGTCTGTTTAATCAGCCAAAGTTTATTGCGAGACCAATGGGAGTTTCAAACTTTGCCATTGTACCAGTGAGTTATTGAGGCTGCTGTGTGTTATCGTACTGTAACAGGTAGGCAGCTTCAAAGCTCAAGCCTTCACCAAAAACCATAACACATTCTTAGCAAAATAGCAACTGTCTCGCAACAAACGTCCAAATCTTGAAACATTGAGTTGTCCAACATCAGCGAACGCGTTTCCGGAAAATTTCAAGCATCATTTTTGGTCAACGGAAGGAATGTAAGAGGTTCTGTACTCCGCATGCGTGTAAAGTAGTCCAGCAATCCATTCCATATCGTTAGGGCCGCCGCTCGCTCCCCGTCACTTGTAAACCTCTCTCTGCTGTCCCGTTTATCTTCCTGGGGACAGATGCCATCGTTCACATTGCGCAACCACGCGGTCCCACCCGCGCACGCATCTCCGCAAGCGAGGTGCCCGATGTCCGGCGAGCACGTGCGAGTGCATCTCAGCTGCTGCCGACAGTGCCATCGTCGAGTAATCGCGTGCTTGGTGACGTCAGGGCTAGGTTGTGAAGGGAAAGGGTGGGGGGGGGGGGGGGGGCGTCACCAGATTGGCTAAATATCGCACTACCGGCGTTGTGCAGGCCAAGAACTCCCCAAGAGCTCCCTACAAAAATGAACATGAGGACCGCGGCGAAGCGAAATATTCGGGACTCAAAAAGCTCTCCTCCTCCCTTCCCTTTATCCTCCCGCTCCGAAGTGGTCAGACGCTTACCGCCAGGGTTTGAGTGATGATCTGAGGATTCCAAACCGGTATCTTGGAGAGGAAGGGTGCAAAACCGAAGATTTGGGCGCCCATACTCCGTAAAGCAACATGATTGGCCCTGTCGCCAGGAGGGAGGGGGCAAAGGCACTGGCGATGGTCATCCGGAGCTCAGACCCTGGGAGACCATGGACGCACTGGTGAGATGACAACTCCGACATGTGCACAACGGTACCTACCGATAAGCTAGCCCATCCCCACTAGCCTATGCTCGTCGACCTGACCTTTTTTAGTTCAGAACCGAGTGTGTCCTCGGTTCTGAGCTAGTGAGTGTGTCCTCGGTTCTGAGAGAAGGGAGTGTGTACGTGGTGTCCTCGTTAACTGGGCTGGGCCATTCTGCGGGAAGAGAGCGCACGCCATAGCGTCCACGCCCTGTACCTCAGCGGCGAAGACGACCACGATACAGTCCGCTTCATCCCAGGGGATACAGCAACCTCTGAGCGGTCTGACCAGCAGTCATCTTAACAGTCTGATGAGCAATCCTCTGAGCGGTCTGGCGAGCATCTCTGAACAGTCAGACGAATAGTCTGACAAGTCGTCATATGAGCAGTCTGACGAACAGTCCTCTGAGCAGTCTGACGGGCGGCCCTCTGAGCAGACCTCTGAGCAGACCTCTGAGCCGTGTTCTGAGCCGTGCTCTGAGCCGTGTTCTGAACAGCCCCACGTGCAGCTCGAGCCGCACCAGTCACCGCGTACCGCCAGCAGGACCTCAGCCGGCTCTTGTGCGGCGAGGCGTACGCTGATTTACGCCCGGCGCGAGGCCACGGCCGCCGCAGACAACGACGCCAGCAGAAGAGCTTCGGGGGCACTGTCAAGCTTTGGCTTTGCGTAAATCCCGTGTTTGCGCTCATAAACAACCGCGATCTGGCAGTGGGCTGATGCGGTCGGCTGGGGAACCGGCTTGAAATTGAGAGTAACGGGCCAATGGCAGAAGATATTGACGGGAAATAGGTTTAGTTGGACGCTAAGGACGGCGGATAAACAATATCCCAAGTCGAGCTTGAATGGGAGGTTGATGTACTGAAGTGTGCAAAAATACGATAATTGTTTTCGAGATAACCGGTGTCGTGAATAGTGACCATAAACAGTTTTAAATCGTGGATGTTTTGCTCGGTTTAGAAACGCTCAAGCCTATTTACATTTTAAGTACGGTGTGCGTGCTATCGAGATGATTAGAAATCACTCTAAGCTATTAATTTGTTATCTTCAATTTCTTCCGAAGGGTTTTCATGGGTGGTTTTGGGCATCGAGTGCTATGTATGGCTTGTCGCGTGTATCTTGAACCTACCACCTAAGTCGTGCCATCTAGTTCAACGGATGATGTCGTCTTCGCCGTTTCGCCAGACTGGAACACGGAGGGCTTTACGTGCCGCGCAATGCTGCGGCGCGGCCGCCCCGGGCCTGGGTTGACCCTCGTTGATCAGTTGCCAGGTGACCTTTACATTTCGGCTGGGCCAAGCAATGCGCTCGCCCTGGAGCTCGCACATGGTGCCGCTGGATTACGAATTTTTACGAATAAAAAAAAATTCAGTATAATTCTCCCACACCGAGGAGGCGGCATTGACAACTTGATAACTGACAACCTGACGTCATGGACAACCGGTTAACGACAGCATCGCTTCCTGGAAAACAATATACCCACGCCAATTGCTCAACTCATTTGACCTGTTTCATCGTAGCCTTGTCCCACCCTCCTGAAAAAGCACAAAGACGACACCTATCTTGCCGGAAGCAAGACACTGCCTGGCAACCGGCCGGGGAACTGAGAAGCGCGAAAGAAATGATCAAACCAAAATGCGACGTCAGATCTATCCGCTGATTTCAACCAATCTTCTCCCCGCCCCACACCCGACGCCAATTTAAAACACCATCGCAGTCCGTTTCAAAAAGAGAAGTTACGATTTGCTTTGTTGTAAATTGAAATGTGCGTAATTTGGGCCGGAAACCACTGTTGAGTTCACCCACTTCTCCTAGTCATCAGAAAAAGGGAGATATATTTGCAACGTTTGCCTACATGTGCTTGTTCTGCACGATCTACCACAGGATAGGTCTTGTGTCTCGTTGCCCGCACTCCAGGCGACGTGGTTTTAAAAACGGCGTACGTCTTAGCTTTCCTTTACTAAACTGACATCTGATCACAACGCGCAATCATTCGTAGCTGACCAAGACGCGGCACCGTGACGCGTATATCGGACAGCCCTGCTGGCGCCCTAACTGAGCCCTGCCTACCGCCGTGCGAGGATCGGACGCCGCTGGCCGCTGCCGCAGCTGCCGCCGCTCGCGCCGCGCACGCCGCCCCCGTCGGCGCCGTCGGCGGCGCGACGCCAGTGTGCCGTCGGTGTCGGCGGCGGACGGGGGCGGCGCGCTGGCGATCTCGGAGCGACACCTGGCGCTCTCGGAGCGACGCCTGACGCTCTCGGAGCGATGCCGGACCGCTGAGGACGCGGTCGGACGCCGCCGAGTCATCCAGGTGAGACGGCCCGCTGACATTTCTGTGAGGTCTGCAATGTGAAGTAAAGACACAGTGGCCGTTTTCATGACGGATTACAGTGTAAAACCTTTTTCAAGACTTTTCAGCACTTATTTTCTAACACCGCACCTTTTCTTAGCGATTTTCGGCAATAGTTTCGCAGATATTTTAAAAACATGTTTGTAAAGACGTATTATTTGATGAAATTGCGGTCAGCTGGCTACAAGCAAGATCATGTTTTTATAGACCGGTACAATGCCAGACCTCTTGACACCAAACGTTTTTAGAACCCAAAACAAAACAAAACTGAGAACATTCCTCTATATCCTACAAAATTATATCCTCCTATACCCTCACGAAGCTCCCTGCTCATAGGCATGCAGTATTTACAGAGCTTACTTATAGTACTTAAAGAGATTGCTCACCGTACTTACCGAGCTTGCATTCTACAAACCTTAGCATGACCCAAGATGAATGATCCTTGAATAAAATAATCCTCACAGCCCACCTTGGTCCACACAGCACCAATGTACACAATCATGGGCAGCCGGCACCCAACGTCTTCGACCGATGCACATTGCTGATTGACAAACATGAAATTGTCTTATAACTTGGGTGAGCTAAAGGCTTGGGATGGATAAATGTCTGTGAAGGGTCTTGCTTAATATAAGCAAACTTATTCCTAGTTGGACACATATGCCTTACTTACAGCGTGTTTATGGAATTCCACGAAAACAATATTTTCCTAGTCAGAGTATTAAGTAAGTACTATACATCCAAAGACACGTTTTGAAAACTTTTCGGTGACTCATCGCATCATAAAAGCGTCTGACGTGAAGACGCGTCATTTTCTGGGAGGTTGTGTTGGGCATGTATTCCGAGAAATTGAAGTGCATGTTTTTTATCACTGAAGTCCCCGAGAGCTAGACATGTATTCGCACGCAGCGAAACGGAAACAGCATGCCTAATTTCTCCAAGGTTACCAGGCAATGTGCCTTAATTCAGTAAAAATGAATGGTGTAATTTTTTTCAAATCGGATTATCTATTTATGTCTTTGGACCGAGTGGAAAAGATCTTATGACGGTCAAATTTATTTCTGCCCTTATGCAGTACCACTTGTGAACCTTGTTTTGATGCAGGGCCAACGTTCTTATACCGGATTATAAGATAAATCACTTAGCCATGATTTTTATCATGATGGCATTAAAATCTACGATTGCAATTGGAAACGTGTATTAATTTTCGAATACTCGGCGTTGTGGGCGCTCTCGGGCTGGAAACCCAACAACGCTTAGGCGAACATGAGCGGTACTTCTCACCGGTGCTTGCAATATCAAACTTGTTGAAAACTCTTCAGCCTCATTTGTGTATGGACTTCTCAGCTCAGTGTTTCGGCAATCATCAGAGAGAGCCCACTATCGAGCAGAAGGCTCATGTGATGGCAACGGCTTAACGAGTGTCGTCGTGATCCGGTAGTTTCTAATTTATATTACCTTACGTATACTGTGATGTTTTTATTCTGTCGTCGCAGTATTTACATGAGTGAGCCGTTGTTAAGTAGCAGTTAGTTGCATGTTACGCTGCCGATATTCAAGCGGTAGCGCCTTCACCAATTTTATTCCTGGTTCCTTTATAAGTTCTATAATAAAGTGAAATGCTTCATCACGGACGAAAACAACTTGTCATTTTGGAAGGAACGCACGTTGTATTTTCCTATTGCATATATTGTTTACAACACACGTAAATGTTATTATAAGCCAAGATGAATCCGATTGTACAATCTTTGGCTAAGCGCTTGCTGTGAAATTACGTATATCACAGGTCTCTAAACAGTGGTTTAAAGCACGGCAAGCTACGAATCCCTGGTCGCATTCGCGCCGAGATCAATAAAGAGCGCGGCGCTGCCGCACCGCGAGCGCGGGCCATTCCGATGCTAAGTTGCGACAGTGCTGATCTCGCCAAATGAACAGGTGCAGCACCTGACGAATATATAGGCGCCGTGCTGAATTGATGGCGGTGTTTGTGTGCCGGCGCGCGGGCCGGTGGCAGCCCTGCGTTTGGTGGCGCCGCGTCGCTGCAGCGAGCCGGCGATTTGCTCGGCGGCGACATCGGGTCCGGACGTAATGACTTACGCTGCAGCCGGGTTAGGTTTAAAGCGGGTCAGCTTCACCAGTGGAATGACGGGATCGGAGAAGAAGTTTTGCGCACTTGCCAGCGTGTTGCTGTCTTACGATAGGAGGGGGGGGGGGGGGCGACGGGGAAGAATGCACAAGTCCATTGATAGTTGCCATTCTTACGTCAGGTAGTGGAAGTGAGCAAGCTTCGAACACAAAACTAGCTTGCATTGTTGCGGAAGCTCTCGTTTGAAAACATTTGCCTTTTTGTGGCAAGTGAGATGGAAAAATCAGGCATCGAAAAGCGCTCATGGATGCCACAAACACAAAACATCCTATCTGCTTCGTGCCCCCCCCCCCCTTCCCCCCCCCGAAAGACAAGCAAGCTGTCCCCAGTGACGTAAGCGGAGGATATCATGCAAAGCAGGTTAAAGAGCAGCACAAGGAGAATAACAACCAAAAGGATATCAAAACACAGCTACGTAGCCCTGTGCACCGTAGCACACGTATAATAAGCCGCCCATCGCAGCCATATGTTATCAGACGTCGTAAAGCTAGCGTGCAATCTTCGTTTCTGTAGAATATCGCAAGGGCGATTTCCCGCTCGCGACAATCCCATAAACTCAGAGATATTCTTATTCTTAACATATTTATAGCCCCGTAAGTATCGTCTCACTCGGTTTCCTCTCCAAGTTTGTCGCTCATATAAAGCAACTGGAAAGTTTCCAACCAGACAAACTTGCAGCCGATGTGTTCCGCTCGGATGCGGATTCTTGTCAATCGGCACCGCCGGACGAGACTAACGCGATACCTATTCAGGCTGCAATAGGTAGCCTGCGGGTCTCACGTACAGCACGCTGAGAGTACGTACTGCATGGTGCGCGAGGTGTATCTTAGTGCAACCATGCTGGTGCTTTCAAGCACGACAGCTGAGACTGCGCGGGCTTCTTAGCACGTGCCCTGCGGCTTGTCACATGAGATTTCCCGGAGGATGGATAGGGGGTACACGTTGCACACGTCCTGACCGCTGTCTTTGCGCACAGTGGCTCTTTTCCATAGGATAACACCGGGTCCATGATCTTTTGAATGCTACGCCGCAGTACCCCATCGGTATTAGTTCAATAGTTCAGGATAATGTAGTGTCAAGCGAGGTCAGCAACACAAAATCAACGTCGGTTGTTAACCACAATCAAACATTCGATATTAAAGTCAAACACACAGTCATGCCGACGTCAGTTATGCTAACTTTAAGCAGTTATGTGTGCAACGCATGCAACATGCAAATTGCTGCATAAGTAGCCTCGCCCCGACCCGCTGTTTTCATGACGCGGACTGATAGGGACTAGGGGCGCGGATTGTTACGATACGCCTACTCCTAAAACAAAGATGAAGCCCGGCAGAAAATTAGTGAATTGGTCATAACAAGACCTCCTGATTGGCAATTAGTTGTTATGTGCTAGTCCAAATACTCATTCCTTTATGCCCGGCCAAGGGTCTTTTTTCGTGGGGATTGAATAATTTAGCTTTAATCGCAATATCCATGTAATGTTATGTAGCAATGTGAAAATTATACGGACGTGTACCTTGCGTAATTTTTAGTACATTGACCTGTAGTTGTGTGTGTTTTGAGAGCATATCTATATGGTGGGGTTCCTTTAAAGTAGCAGCGTTGACCCGCCGCACACGTTCGGCAGGTTCGTCCGCTGACACTGCCGCCCGCCTCGGACGTGGACCGCCACGATGTCCCTAAAAGACCGTCGCTACGCAGAAACCAGAAAGGCTAGATATGTGCTGTTGGCGTCAAAGCACGCGCAGTGCATGTCGGTTAGACTACCAAAAATATGGACGCGATTGCACGAAATGTCAGGGAGATGTCCCAAGAACACCTTGGGGAGTTTCATTCCCGTCCTATCAAGGGGAGGGTTGAAAATCCTTGCAGGGATTCAAGGTAAAACAAGATTAACTTGGACCGTAGTCAATGCCAGTTTCAGAGTGTGGTGAGACGGCCCAACTGATGCCGCTCGTCTCCAAAGCAGCGTTTGTGCTCGGGCTCTATACTTGCATTGAACTCGAAGGGAATAAAGGAGCTTAAGCTAAAGGCTATCAATTTTAACATAATGCACACATTACAGAGAGGTTAGCTCCGAAATAGCACGATGAACATAGCTATCAGCCAAAACTTTATTTTGTAGTCAAAGGGTTTGTATAATGACTGCCAGGGTCATATGTAGTAATCAGGCCGAGTAAGGATACAATCGCCCGGCATAAGTAATTGCCTACTCGTCGAATTACATTTGCCTCCGCATAAATGCATTACATCCGGCATTCCCGTACGTACCCAAAATTACAGAGCTAACGCCGCCTGGACGAGTGAAGCTTCCATGTGCCTGAGCTGTAAATCAGAAGTCACAAATGTATGACATTTTGCGGCTCTGGTTTTGTTTCTATCCTTATCGTACCCGCTAATGCTCTGTTTCCAACAGCCTCTTGCCCCCTGGTGTTTCGCTTTCAGCAGCCTCTTGCCCTCTGGTGTTCCGCTTCCAACAGTCCCTTGAACCCTGGTGTTCCGCTTTCAACAGCTTCTTGCTTCTGGCGTTCCGCTTCCAGTAGTCCCTTGACCCCTGGTGTTTCGCTTTCAACAGTCCCTTGCCTCCTGGTGTTCCGCTTCCAACAGCCCCTTGCCCCCTGGTGTTCAGTTTCCAACAGCCCCTTGCCCCCTGGTGTTCCGCCTCCAACAGCCCCCCGTCCTCTGGTGTTCCGCTCCCAACAGCCCCCCGTCCTGTAGTGTTCCGCTCCCAGCAGCCCCCCGTTCTCTGGTGCCCCGTTTCCAACAGCCCCGTCCTCTGGTTTTCCGCTCCCAACAGCCCCATCTGGTAGGTCATTACGTGGTATGGTGGTGTTCAAGGCCGAGATGAGCAAAAGGCCCGTTCATTGACAAAATCATTATAAGAAAAATGCGTCGTAAATGGACGTTGTGCGGCCCGAGCATGTCTTCGTGCGAAGGGGCAGTTCCCATGGCGCGGACGCTCGTGTGTCGAAGCGGTCGGTCGGCGGGCGTGGTACACGTGTGCTCTGACTTGGCTAGGCGGTAACTACAGAACGTTTCAGAAGATCGTGAACGTCATCAAAAGCACTGTATTTTAGTTTCTTCGACGCCCTTTGGTTTCGCGGTTGGTCTGGGGCGTGGTACACGGGTGCTCTGACTTTGCTAGGCGGTAACTGCAGAACGTTTCAGTAGATCATGGATATCATTAAAAACACTGCATTTTGTTTTTTTTGACGTCTAATTCACCTGTCATAAGAAACGTTTAATCTATTTTCTAAAAAGGCTTGAAAGTTCAGTTTTGACGTTACTTAATAAAAAAAAACCGTGCGGGCGGGGAGTGTATAGTATCCTTATCCGTCCAGCGTACGTTTTAAACCACGAAATAAGAACGTCTATCAGCGATTCAAGCAAAGGCGCTGTGTGGAAATATTTAAGAAAGCGGGCATGTGGAAATATGTTAGTCCTCATGCAGCTGACATTACAGCTCTACAGCTGTTTGCACCACATCATATTCATTTTGAGACGTTGCAACACGTCCGAAGCTTTACTAATTTATGGTGTGGCTGATTGATCGATTCATTGATCACTTGTGATTCATGTGCCATTGATCCTTGCATGTAAAATAGCAGCACCAATCCACCAGTCGTGTTTATCACCTAAATACTAATCGCCACCCCGCGCTTCATTGGAAAAGTTTCGTTTACTTGTGTTATCGAGCGCTGTTTTTGGTTCCGTAGAGTCGGTTGTGCTATGAAAAAAGTTCCTAAACATGCGAACCACTTCAAGCGATTTTATCTTATCATTTTCGCACGCTAGCAATATGACTGGCAAATTATAGAAGCCTGCATTGATAAGAATAACGACTAGGACTATACAACAAGGTAGGACGCGTGCAGTGTGTTTTAAGGCATCTTTAAATGCATCACAGGATGCTGCACTACAGGATGCATCAAATAGCTGCAGCTCTGGCCATCAGTGCTTGAGGCAGAAACCTCTTAAGGAAGCTCCTTCATAGATGAGGCCCGAAACAGCAAGACATCTATGTCACTGGATCTGGCAACAACCAGCCATAATCGCTTTATATCTGGCAGCACCCAGGCGTGGCACTGCCGAGTGCATGCCGCCGAGAAGCTGCATCCCCTCGCCGACCAAGCTCAAACCGCGCGGGGCAACGGCGATGCCCAGCCAGCGGCCGGGCAGGCTCGGCGGCGCTCGCCGGCCTGAGGCTGTGAATTTTTAACGGGCGACGTTTCCGAGCCTCGCTCCGAAAATATGGCCCCCGGGTGCGGTGATTTCCTGCTCACTGTGGCCCTCCGTCATTCGTGGCGGATAGCATAGCCCGGGGGCACGATTCATTCCGGTAGTTGACACAAGGTGGCGGTGGGCACGCACCAGCGGTAACCGCACCCCAGTGGCTGCGGACACGGCCTCTGGCGTGATGAACAGCAAGGCTGGGCAATCCGTTTAATTGATTATTACCCAGAGCAGTATATGTCTGGCAGCTAACTGCCCGCGGAAAAATCTGGACGAGTGTTACGAGGCGGGATAAGTGATGGAGAGGGTAACTGTCATGCAGACTTGAAATATACCACAAGACTAGTGACTTTAGATGCTCATGCTGCTGCTTGTAGGTTGACATATACAAGAGAACAAATGATATGGGGCTGGTTATATCCCGGCACTGGAATGCTATATGCGAGTTTGCATAAAGGCCAAATGGCCCGGTCACTGGCTCTTCGTTTCACCAAGTGCAAGCCGTCCAAATGTACGCCACGGCTTGAATAATCCAAGGACACCAGTGTTGTGGCGGGCGCTGGCGTAGCAGTTGACTTATGACATATTCTCATGGTAATTACGGACATTCTAATCACTGCCTTGCGTTGGAGGCCACACTTAGTCTTCACTCAAAGCAAGCACGAAGCATGCAACCACGCGACTCTAATTGCATTCAGAGATTTCCCACCGTTTTCATGTACTGGCCGTGTTTCTCATTTCCTTGCTCCCATTGGCTGAAGAGTCGTCACGTGACCGGCCGCGGCACAACTCCGCAGGTGACGGCCCCAGGCCCCATATATATATATATATATATATATATATATATATATATATATATATATATATATATATATATATCTGTCTATCTATCTATCTATCTATATCTATATATATATATATATATATATATATATATATATATACAATGATGCACCGCGCGGCGATAAAACATCTGGACACCTCGCACCGATGGTGCATGTAAGCTTCAGGCCATGCGAAGGACACATCAGCTGTACTTGAGTCTTGCGTCCCGATGCGTCGCAGGGCATCACAGCGTTGTTGCCTGGACCTGGTGTCCGCTGTCACGGGTGTCCGCTGTTGCCTAGACCTGGTGTCCGCTGTCACAGGTGTCCGCCGTTGCCTAGACCTGGTGTCCGCTGTCACGGGTGGCGTTCGGCTGACACTCGTGCTGGGATTTGAGTTGGGACTTCTGGCGATGGTTCTCTGGGGGCCTGCGCTGGGACTGGTGCTGGGGATGGCGCTGGGACTGGTGCTGGGAATGGCGCTGGGACTGGTGCTGGGAATGGCGCTGGGACTGATGCTGGGAATGGCGCTGGGACTGGTGCTGGGAATGGCGCTGGGACTGGTGCTGGGGATGGCGCTGGGACTGGTGCTGGGAATGGCGCTGGGACTGATATGGGATTGGCGCTGGGACTAGTGCTGAGAATGGGCGCTGGGATTGGTTGCTGGGGAATGGTGCTGCGACTGGTGCTGGGAATGGCGCTGGGATTGGTGCTGGGGATGGCGCTGGGGGCACATGCTGGTACTTTGTGTGACGCGAAGTCCGATGGTAGGACACCTGCACCCGCCACTTTTTTATCCGTCACCTTGTTTTTCCCGCCACCTGTCCTGCGTTGTGAGCGTAGTATACCTGAAAGTAATTGAATCATCCCATCAGACTGGAGTAACTCCACAGCAAGGCCACAAAAGACACCGACTCCTGCTGTCGCGCTCCAGCCAAACGCTAACGTGGCTCTGAGCGATGCCACTCAGGTTGTTGTGGGCCTCATACTGGCCACCGGTACGTTAAGGCCGGTATCTGCAACTGCCACTACCCGCAACGGCTGCTTTTCAGCCGGTGTAGCGCTGTGCACTTCAGGTTGCGTCGGTTTGGCATTAAAGCAGGGCTGCAGAAGCCGGGCTCAAAACAAAGCGGACAGGAGCAGGCTGGTCCCGTGCAAAGATGGCCAATGTAAGTCGGCGTCACATTCAGCTTTGTCGCGTGACTGAGCTCAATCGCTTAGGATGAGGTTCGTGATGTACTCATACCAAGTTGTCTTCGAACACTGTCGCGCCGAGGTACTGGTAGGCGGGGCAAAAAACAAAACGGCACCATCACTGTATGCGTCGGGTACGGGAACCTTGACCCGGCCTGGGGTCCTCCAGAGCTCGACATTTCCTGCCCCTCCCCGCTCGCCCCCCGTGGGCGGCTTATTGTCCCTGAGTGCGTTGCTCCTGATGACGTCACGGGCCCCTCGCTCCGTCTGTCGACGCACTGGAGGGCCGTTGGGCCCGGCGAATGCTTCTTGTTAATGTCCGCTTCGGCTGCGGCCGTCGGCCGGTGGCGCTCGGCGGCGTGATGGACAAGCCGGCCCTGTAATGGCTCCGAGGAACGGCCTGTCGACGCCCCAGGCGCCTATAGCCGCCGACTGCAGTCGCGACGCCGGCAGGGGCGCACGCAGGGATCTCAGAGTGGGAGGCGGGCAAGTCCGACGCCAGTGCAGTGGGGGGCGGGTCAGCTGAGCTCGCGGTACTGTCAAATATGGTCAACACGCGGTCTTGTTAAGCCGTCTGCATGATTTTCTTAATGAAAGCCACAGATTTTAATGTCAAGCCCATTCATAGCTTAAATGTAATGCTTGGATAGAAAAAATGATGGCTTTATTCTAAGCTCCGTGCAGCCGGTGGAGGCGGGTGCTGTTTTCGTCGCAAAGGCATGCCCGGGTCGGTTTCTTGCAAGAGTCACCCCCGGACCTGCTCAGATTTGACCTGGTAAGCTGACACGTTGGCTGCGGGCGGACCGAAGTAGCCATGTGGGTGGGTATTGATTCATACGCGGAATACCAGATCAGATGTGGAACTGAGTGATGGACCTGATAAAATTTGTGTCTCAAAAATGGCTTTGGAAAAGAAACTTACCGTATAGTAAACCTAGAGCTATATTTCCACACATGCGATGAAATACAGCTCATAAGTTTTTTTTATCTGTTTGAAAGATAGAACCTGCCTCACAGTAACAAGTGTACCAACAAAATAACCATGGTTAGAAACCCAAGCAGGATGCGGTGAAAAAATATAGTTACGATTGCAGAATAATTGTTCAATATGGTTCATTTGTCCTGTGCCATGTTCCGTTTCTTCTTGTAATTCGGACATATAGCTTAGGGAAGACCACAGTTATTTTCTAATTAATCAATGGATTACGAAAGACGTGGTTTCGTCTGGTTGCTTTTGAATCATAGGTTTTTTTCAAATTTTCACCAATATGTATATATAATATATATATATATATATATATATATATATATATATATATATCCGCTTTCTATCATTATCACCAATCTTTTTCTGCAATGCTACGAGTTTTGGTATTTGGGAACTAAAATTGTGTGCGTAAGTCAAGCAGCAATAATTAAGATGTGGGATAGAACTAGGGCACTAGTACTAACTAAGCCGTTCTTTCAAAATGAGCCGACTGATTCTACGATTGAGTCAACTGATTCCAACCTAACCAGAACTAAACCATCCAGGGATTGAGTGCAGCTCTAGATTGGTAATATTTTGCAGTTCTAGTGGGTCTGTGGCGAAAAGGAATCGTTTTGTTATCGGCGTATGATTAACAGGTTATTCTTGAACTTATACGGGCAATTCGTTTGCATATATCAAGAGCAGAATCGACTCTAATATTCATCATTGTGGAACACCAATGTTAACGCGTCATGCCGATGTTTCTGCGTCATCAATCACGAGCGATCACCTCGATCATTCTTGACCATAATGCGTGCATGCGTTATGTGTGCTTGACCATCAGTTGTGCATATTGTGTTTCTGAAAACTGCCACAATATTTTCAGCATAGAGCTTGACGAGAAGCGTGATAAACCTTGGACATTGACGGATTATTCATAGATGATGTCATATTGTATCTTTGGTATCTTTGTTCTGGTCAGATGGTTGGGGCTAAAGGTGAATAAATCTTAAATGGATAACGAGCCCGGGCGCGCCATTCTACTCCCGTGCGTGGATCGATTGCTGCATGTTGTCGATTTGATCGAGCGTGTTAACGCAGCTAAGCCCAGAACTAAGTTTGCCTCTTGCACGCTCACCAACACTCTCTAACAATGAAGGCACGGATACAAATAAACCTACACGGGGAATAACGGGCTCTAATTAGCCTGTTTTCTCCGACACGTGTGGAAATCCTGCGCAAGGGATCACAGCAGACCAGTGGAGGCAGACACGGCTGTCGTTCCTACAGCAGAATGCTCAAAATGCACTAGCAAACTCAACCCATAATTCAAAAACATGACATAAGATCGAACTGCTACGGTTTGGTTACGACATCTACCATCACCCGGTTTGTGTTTTCTCAGGCGCTTCATAAAACTAGAACAGGATCTGTTTCCGTTTTGACGATTTCAATGAGCCGCCCCTTTCTCCAGTTCTGGGCCTGTGTCACCTGAAAGATTCGGAAGGCCCGTCCACTGCTCTGCGTTCCCCACTCCCGCACAGTTTTAATCAGCCGACCCTGTCAGCCTCGCTAGTGAGCTGTTCGTCAGTAGTTTCTGTTAGCCGCCTCCCCATCCCTTGTCTGTCTCCCCCCTTCTCGGCGGTTTTAACCGTCGTGCTCTGCCCCCTGTCAGCAGAACGTTGCTCCTACATTTCGCCGGGATGCCTGCCCTGTCCCGAACTGCCGCCGCCCCTGCCACGATCTCTCACCGGGCGTCACGTGTTGTGCGGCTAATCAGCGCAGCTCGCGCTCCCGCGTGACTAGCGGCGGCAGCTGGTCGCTCGGGCGGCCAGATTTTGGTCACGGTGCCGCCATCAACTGACAGGAGGCGGCACGCGTGTTGGCCGGGGTGACGTTGCACGAATCTGGATGTGAACAAACATTTACTGCTGGCAGCCGCCAAGGAACAGTGCATCAGGGGCTCGGAGCGGTGTTCGGAGGAGCGCCTCGGTTGAGAGCGCTGCTGTTTGGTGTTCTGCGTCTTTCATTCGGCGGTGTTTGATAAGCTATTTCAAGCTGCTGAGAATTGGGACGGTGCGAGGACTACTCGCTGCTGGAATGCATGTTATTGGATGTGTGCGATATTGGGCAGCTGCCGTAAACGGATCCTCATCTGTAAACAACAGGGCGGCTTCTGAAGTTTCCGGCGCTGGGAGCAGGCTCAAATCCAGCTGAACGGATGCGGAACGGAAACCGATTCGTGGACAGAACCATAGATTATCGCCGTCGCAGACAGCCATAGAAGACAGGTCATACATAGCACGTGTGACGCTTTCGTGTTCGACTGGAAGGGTGGTCATCAGGGTAAGGCGGCTGTCAGCAGGGGCGACTTTTTGGAGATGGTGGCTATCAGGGAGGGTGGCTGTCAGGGAGGGCGGCTGTCAGGGAAGGCGGCTGTTAGGGAGGGTGACTGGCCAGGGAGGGCGGCTGTCAGGGAGGGTGGCTGTCAGGGAAGGCAGCTGTTAGGGAGGGTGACTGCCAGGGAGGGCGGCTGTCAGGGAGGGTGGCTGTCAGAGAGTGGCTGTCAGAGAAGGCGGCTGTCAGGGAGGGCGGCTGTCAGGGAGGGTGACTGTCAAGGAGGCCGGCTGCCAGGGAGGGCGGCTGTCAGAGAGGCCGGCTGTCGGGGAGAGCGGTTGACAGGGAGGGTGACTGTCACGGAAGGGCGACTGTCAGGGAGGGTGGCTGTCAGAGAGTGGCTGTTAGAGAAGGCGGCTGTCAGGGAGGGCGGCTGTCAGGGTGGGTGACTGTCAGGGAGGGCGGCTGTCAGGGAGGGTGACTGCCAGGGAGGGCGGCTGTCAGGGAGGGTGACTGCCAGGGAGTGCGGCTGTCGAGCAGGGCGTCGCCATAATGTGCCTCCCAATTATAAGTCCTGTGTGCGCCACTGGAAATACTGCGTGGCTGTCTTTTACGAAGTTGCGGCCACGTTTTTACGGGCTTCCAATTTTCCCTCACTGGCTTGTTTTTCGGTGGATTTTCGTCTTTGATAGCACTCAGCGCGGGTGGTGAGCAGCTGGATACTGACGGCCTGCGGAAGCTCGTGCAATTATCTTCGTAGCGCATGCGGCAAAAAGGTCGCGGTCGGACTAATTAGATTAGAGCCGCGAAGTAAACACTGGTGATGGACAGATTCAATATAAACTGCTCTGATCAGCACGCTGAAAGCTAGTGCTCGTTTTAGAAGCGCTCTAATGCACCTTAACCTGAGACGGCGATCATCCCTATAATGTTCACTACACAGCGCTGGTTCAGAAGGCTGTTTGGCCTGCCATTCACACACAAGATGAAAGTAATAGCTCAACGGATTTTATGACGAAGTTGTGATGATGTCTGATACATTTACCCCAGAAAAGTTTGCATTCATTTTCCGCTCAAAGCGACAAAACGTGTAAGATTTCGCACGAGCCCGTCGGACACGCGTTTCAACGCTCCGAACGTCCTAATGGCCCGATCGGACCACGCGCAAATGCGGGCTCAGCCGCCCAGAAAAACACGCCCGACTCCGAGAACTCCAAAGCCAGCGGAAGACCTCAAGCCGGTCGCACTGCATCTCCGGCTTTTAAACAAATCGGATTTGGTGGCTGGTCTGTTTAGTGCCGCCTGGCAGGCCTGCATTTTCTCCGGTTTTGCGCTGCCCGGGACAAGCATCACTGCCTGCTCTGGGCAAGACTGGCCCCGCGGTGATGCAAGCTTGTGAGGCTGGTCTTGCAATGATGAGAGCCTGTAAGGTTGGCCTCGCGGAATGAAAACTTGTACGGCTGGTCTCGCGGTGACGGAAGCTTGTAAGGCTTGTCTCGCGGTGATGGAAGCTTGTAAGGGCTGGGTACTGCGAAGACGAAAGCTTGTGAGGCTTGTCTTGCAGCGATGCAAGCTCGTAAGGCTTGCCTCGCAGTGATGAGATCTTGTAAGGCTGGTACTGCGGTCATGAAAGCTTGTAAGACTGGTAGTGCGGTTATGAAAGCTTGTAAGACTGGGTATCGCAGTCATGAAAGCTTGTAAAGCTGGTCTTGCGGTGATGAAAGCTTGCAAAGCTGGCACCGCGGAGAATAAAAGCTTGTAAGGCTAGCACTGCGGTGACGAATGTTTGTGAGGCTGGTGTTGCAGTGATGGAAGCTTGTAATGGCCGGCTCCGAGTTCTGAGTGAAGGAGAGGCTTGCTACTACGCCAACGAATGCAATATTCGGCTTTGTGTGTAAAACCAAGCGTAGCAGATTAGTCTAATAGAATTGTTTCCAACGCTGAGTGTCAGGTATATGCGGTCGCATCATAACCGGGTGCTCCTTTGTATACCTTTTTAGGCACATATGAATAGATTGCCTTCGTGGGCTTGATCGATTCATGTCTACCTTCGCTGCCTTGTTAATACCACGCGTTATCCTACTGGCTGAATTTCGTATTCCGAACAAGCCCGATACCAATTTTGTCGGTCTTTTGCGTCAGCTTTACTTGAACAGAGAGCAAAATGGCCAAAATCAGCGCCTTTAGCCCCCACGTGGGGGTCCTGAGTCTATCTTTGCTTGCGGCCCTAGCCCCTAAGCGCTAGCGTAGCACCTGCAGTCACTGGTGCTTCATAAAAGGGAGCACGACCACGCTCCTGAAAAAACCTTGTCTACTACATCAACCTCGCTTTGAAACACAGTGGTGAAGCAAACGCACAATTTCCCCGCTTTAGCCCCCGATCGGACTCCAAGACACCGGAACGCAATTAAAATCCTTTCGACGCACCCACCGCAGCGCGGCTCTACGGCGCAGCGCGCTTCGGTCGGACCGCTGAGGAGGTGTTCGCGCCAAATTCCGGCGTCGGTGCCCACGGTCGGACGAACGGCTCGAGCAACAGCCAGCCGCCCGTCCACCGGCCATAGAGGCGCCCGCGCCCCCCACCCCCCGCCCCCCCCCCGCCCGCCTCGGGTCATCACTCCCGTGCCGCCCCGCCGCCGCCGAGTGCTTTACGACTCCCGTAATTGGGTTTACGACGCCGGGAGTAAATCGGGCGTACGCAGCCACTGACCTCAGGCTGGTCGCCGCCCGCCCCCGGCGACACGCGTGCGTTCGACTAGAATCCCGCGGAGCGGGGAATCTGGGTGAGCTGGAGTGGGGGGGGGGGAGTGGAGTGGAGGAATGTTTCCCTGAAGCACATGTGGCAGACGACTCGAATATAGCAAGGTGTCGGCTGTCGGCGAGAAGGGTGTGATTAGGCCCATCACAACACCTCCCTGGAGTTTTGCGCGCTGTCATGCAGCGCCTGGGATCCTGGTGTGAAGGCTGCCTAGGTTGCCAGCCGGCTGTGTACAGCTCCTCCTGGTAATCACGTGACGTGTGACGTCTAAGCACTCGCCTACATCGGAAACTGACGCCACAGTCGTACCATTCGTAGCGCACGACACTGTGTACACACTTGCCAAATGCCTCACACAAAAACACCGGCATTTTATCATCTACAAACGACACAAGAGAAAACTAAGCATTCTGGAAGTTTTACTCCTTTGCGACTACACAGCGGTGCTAAACAAATCATTCATCAACTTTAGATTACGTCCCTGGAGCAACATCACCAATAAATCACACAGGCAAGAAACATGACACTGATAAAACCAAGTGGAGATTGGGTCGGCATACAGTGTTGTGACTTGTTATGTTGATTGTATAGGCCGCAAAGTGTGATGTTATTGGTGCCCTCTGCACGGCTAGTGAATGATCTGATTTTGCGAGAGGCCGAACGGCAGTGACTGTTATCTCATCGAGGGTTCTTGTCGCTTGCAGTTGCGTGCGTGTTTTATGTTTCTGATTTTTATGTGTTGATGGCATGAATGCAGAGCTAGTTATTTGCTTTTGAGAATGGACAGAGGGTGCATTCGAAACCTTGGCAGCAAATTATAATCGGATCATGACACAGGTCTCTTAGTAAGCTACTTTTTAACCTAACAAATGATGTGAAAAGTAAGGTTCGATAGATTGGAAAACTTTATCGGATTTATTCAAAGAATAAACTGTCGTTCTCTTTGATGGTCTGAGTACAAGGTAAAATATATTATCAAATACTCAAACATATGCATATGTATATTATATATATATATATATATATATATATATATATATATATTACATATATATGTATATATATATATATCTCTCTCTCTCTCTCTCTCTCCCCTCTTCTCTCTCTCTCTCTCTCTCTCTCTCTCTCTCTCTCCTCTCTCTCCTCTCTCTCTCTCTCTCTCTTCTCTCTCTCTCTCTCATCTCTCTCTCTCCTCTCTCTCTCTCCTTCTCTCTCTCTCTCTCTCCTCTTTCTCTCTCTCCCTCTCTCTCACTCTCTCTCTATCTCTATATCTATATCTTATCTATTATATATATATATATATGCATCTATGCTTATATACAAGGTTATATCAATGTGCATAGATGATATATATATATATTATATATATATATATATATAGAGATCTTGATATATATATATAGATAATGCATGGCGATGAGAAGAATAATTATATAATATTATTATATTATATATATATATAGACAACTCCATTTATATTAATATATTCATCATATATATATATATTATATATATATATAAGAACCGATCGTACAAGTTGCCGTGTCGGTGATGCCCATTCAGTTCGTCGTCTTCAGCAGCCATTCAGTGCAGCACGAACGCCGACCCCTCCTCGCCGTGCCGAGCACGTCCCGGTTTCGGGACTGGTCGTCACCAGTCGCCCCGGGACGGCCCTGCGCATAATTAGCTGTCACTCACACGCCCAGCGTCGGCGATAAACATCAACTATGCATGGCGCGTGCACGTCCTCCCAGGTGGGTCCCCCAGAGGAGGTG
>NW_023597055.1:13882621-13912033 GCF_011947565.3 Pollicipes pollicipes
AAGTAAAGAGGCAGAACTTGTGTGGGCCAGCTGGGAATCCTAAGTTTGTCAATGGCGAGGTTAGGTGCAGTTTTCCCGAATTATATAGCTGAAGTATCGATATTGCGGATTGAACAATTCCTCGTCTTGTCATCCCGTCTGTTGCGTTGATATGCACGCAATGTTTCGGCCAGGTAAATCTCCGGCCGCTATAACGTGTTAATAAATCCTGGAAAGGACGGGATGATATTCTATTTTCATCCATGCACGAGGAGAAGCCCAAATGTCCTCCTCGGAGTTGCAGGAACTCCAGCAGGAGCTTCTGAATATGAGTCCAGCGTGCTGTAATTTAGGAAATCGGGAAGAACATACATGCATACCGGATTAAATTGCAGCAATTCAAGGGATATAATTCAGGTTATGACATGCACATGGCTGCCAGAGCTGACAGCTGAACACCATCCAGTCCTTCTCAGGACTCAGTGATATCTAATGACGGTCAGAGAATTAGGTGAAGCAATCCACATTCGTAAAGGCTTCTGAGCTGAAATAGCCATCTTGAAGATATTTCGGTGCAGTTTGCAGCCGTGTCCTTCTTCAGCCATTCTAGTTTCTGAGCTACACGCCCGCGAAGTTGTGGGGTATTTCGTGCAGACTTTTTGAAGTTCATCCAGGCATCCATGACGTCATAATAACGTCATTCAAGCCCTGCCATACCATTGGCCACGCGACGATCGAGGCCAAGAAAAGTAGCATTGTCGAGTCATTACAATGCAATTGACGTTTGTGAGCGCCATTTCCAGATGCAACGGCCATCATCTGGCTCTAAACAAATTTTGTGCGAAGTATGATGACGCAATCAAACAAAGACGTATTGAGGAGCACATTTACTAAGCAAAGAAATTGTGCTGTTTTGAGGAGCTTTTTCACTACGTCGGATAACACCTTTTCAAGTCAAAAGCAATATCGAAACAGAAATTCGACAGAGAAAAATGTTATGAAACACCCACAACAATGAGGTGTAGGTGTCATGTACGAACTCAGCTTCCATCGCGACCAATTTCATAAGTAGTGCTGAGAAACGCCGCAAAACTAAGTTTGGTGCACAACGCATGAAAAATCGTGCTAGCGTACCTTGTAATATGTCATTGGCTTTCCTGAAAGACAATGCCGATGTTGGGACTGCTGCGATCGCTCACACCAGGGTGACCGCTGGCCACGGCGTCACGTGACTGCTGGTCACGGCAGCGAAGAAGGCGGCACGCACAAACAGCACGGCAACCTGCGGCGGAAGACTGCTGGCAGCGCGTCGAGCTTCAGACTCGGAGACTGGGGTCGTATCCGCGTGTGGCGTGTTTCACCCACCGCAACAGCCGCGGGGAGCCTTCGACGCCAGTGGCATGCAGCAGTTGGAGGCGCCGACACATAGTCTATGCCGGGCCAAGTTACCCCCCCCCCCCCACCATCCCCGGTCGATTTAAAAATCTCGTAGGCTGAGTTGGCGTTTTAAGTGGCATCAAATCACTTTTGGCACATTTTAGTTTAACAATGATGTCAATGTCGGACTTAAGGCGCAAAACAAAGAGGTAAAGCAGACTTATGTCGAATATTTGGTGGATGTGGGCAGCCCGATATCCAGAAGATGATTCAAGGGCCTAAGTATAACGCACATAAACTGGTTTTCGTGACACCAGCAGATGATTTCGTGTCCCAGAAGATGATTCAAGGACCTAAGTATAACGTACATAAACTGGTTTTCGTGTCACCAGCCGATGCAAGGAGGAATAAGGGAGTATTCACGCCTTGCGTGCTGGTTGCGCTACAGAAATTTTCACGGTTTGAATTGAACCCTGGTTTTTGGAGAAGCACTTCGCTCCAAAATATCATCTTTAACAGCTCGAAATACGCCTGCAAAAACATGGCATATTCACTGAAAATGAAGACAGGGTTAAAGACAAGCTCTGAAAATCACTTCCTTGACTGAAGAAATTGAGCGTCAAAATTGCTTCTCTGTTGTTATAAGGAAACGTCAGGGGTGTTACGACGGCTACAAAAATATTCATATAGGATAGTGTCAAATATGATAGGCTATGTTAATTGTTTCCGACTCTAGTTATGAAGTGGATTCTATCGTGCATTCCTCCTTGCATGATTCCAATGATAGCGCCTTGTATTAAAAAGCAGCGCAGTGTATAGTGTGTTGCACAGAGCACCAGGTAAATTTGAGAATTTGTCTCCTCCAAGGGCATTGTACTCTAAATAAATGCTCGTGCATAAAAAGAATGTCTTGAAATATTCCTCGAGCCTCATATGCGCACATATTCATAAGGTGTGATAACCATTAATTTTGATTACACTATTAGTGGACCGGTCCAAACATACGAAACCTGCCGTCAATCCTCTCGGAAGGGCAGACAAAAACGGAAGCGGCCGCCTTGGCGTGAGGTGATCCATCAGCCCGACACGCACGTCAGCTGACCCTCGATCTGCGGCTGCCGGATCACAGCGGGCGATCGGCTGCCCACGTCAGCTGCGCCAGGATCGTCCATTACCGGGCGGTGCGCATCGATTGTCGCAGCGCGGCAATTACCGGGTGTCACTGGCACCGGAAGTGGCGGGAAATCGGCGTGATCAGGACCCGTTCCTCCGTGTCCCCACACCTCGCAACTTCCCCCCCCCCCCCCCTTCCCATCCCCTCCCTATCCGATCAGGACTCTCCGTGCCTCCTACTCCCGGAGTCCCCCCCCCCTCCCCTCTCGGATAACTATCTAATCGTCTTGGATGATAGTACACCGCAGCCTGCCGCTAGGAGACGCATCACCGCACAGTTTGCCGGTAATACAGGTGGCAGCGTCATGTGTGATTGAGAAGCGAACGGCGCAAGGCCTTTGCAGTAATGCACCCCCGCCTCAGCTGGGACGAGCCGCGTTGTTGCACTGGATGGGCGGGTGTCTTTCACGGATGTACTTACTTTCATGTTTTGTACGTCGGGCAGCCGACTAAAATACATAGGGTCTAAATTGCAACCCAATTGCATCAAATGATACGTTTCTGCGTTGTTGCGTTTTGCGTTTGTTTTGATTCAGGTGGTTCCGGCCTGTTGCATGGTGCAATGAGCGTCTCAACACAACGCCATCAGTGGTACCGCTATACCGCTCTAGCACCCGCAGGCCCAAACATCGCGTCTGCCCCGAACCACCCCACATTCGGGCTGTCCTTGCGCTGTTCGCTGAGCGCCCTCCCCGCGAGCTAATCGCACGCGTCGTCCCGCACCTCCGGCTAATTGGCGTGGGACAAGGCGGCGCGGCCGACGGCCGCTTCCGGGCGAGGGGCCTCGTTTTTGTCGGCCGCCGAGGAGCGAGGGAGGGACGCCCAGGTGCAGGGCGGTGCTGGCGAGGCCAGGGCCGCCCAGGAGGCGCCGGAGGGTCGGGTGGTCGTGACATCGAGGAGCTCGTGGCCGACTGGGATGGGACGCCTGAGAAGGCGGAGCGTCACTCCACTGTTCGAAACGCGGCCAGACGAGATGCTACAGGTGACGTTCGGAGGCACCGCTTGTAGTGGCGACGGTGAACAGCTTCTCGAGGTCAAGATATGTGGGATTGAAGCCTGTTCTCAGCAAAAGACCCACATCGTTGTTTCATTTTGCTCTGCCTGGCGTGCCTCATGTTGGCGTGTTTTGATCGTGGTTAGAAGGGCACCTGCCCTATACACGAGCTTGCACATTATTATTTTATGTGTGTAGGTAATTTAATTTTAGGAGGGTGAAAATACCCGTGAAACCTGCAAAACCACCTACCTACCCACTTATCCGTGAAATAAAGATCGTATGCCTCTTCATTTCGTAGATGGTTGAGTCCTATCCACCTGAAAAATGCATTTGTTTGCGGCTGGCCGCCTCTTTCCACGCAGGACATTTACGCACAGTTTGCTCAAGTGTGGGCTGTATAGGGTATAACGAGCAAAAGCGCTGGTGGCGACACGGAGCGCCGCGCGGCGTTCTTGTCACTTATAATGCCAGTAAACCGAAACCGTCACCAACACTGGCCCCAGTTTAAACCACTTTGTATTCACTGCTTATGCGGAGCCGTAAGTCTTAAATCCGACATGAGGCATGGCTTCCAGTCCCCAGAAACAGGAACATATTCGTGTCACGGTTATCCGATGTGCTCATACGAAACATGGCTGTTTGTTCCAGTGTCTAGCGAATTTGTGCAAAGTGGGCCCATGATAGCCAATGCGTAAATTTCATGTTGGGATGGAAAATTGTAGCCTCGTCCTGCACGGATAAAACCATTTATTTTTCCCACCTAAGAATATTTTGGTCCCTATACACATTCCACTTGTAACATTTATTTCTGGAAGAAATGATTCCTGATGTTTGTGGCCGGGTCAAGCTTTGATCTGGAATGTCCATTCATCTCGATTTTCAAGCACGACCTAATTCATCGCAATAGCATCAAGGTTCTCGCTTGCGACCCCAATGGAGCCTGCAGGAAGCCCGAGCAACGGGTCACGTGATACGGTGCTCGGAGTAATTATCCCGGCCGGGCCCCCAGCCTCCAAGCCGGCGTCTTGAGCTATCCGGTGACTGATTAAGGCGGTAGCCGGTTTTACCTCAAGTGACCTTATATTAAGCACAGGAATAGCAGCGTGATAGGTGGAGTACAGCACACGAAGCAATTACCAGATACGGTGCTGCAGACGGGTTTTCTTGGAAGCCAGAGAGTGACCGGGCGCTGTTTTCGTGCGGGATCAATGCCTTTTCAATTAGCGCTGTCACTTAAAAACCTAAAATATAATGATTTTGTACGCATAGTGCAAAAACAGCCTGCATTGTATTAATTGTGAATGGTGTGATTGCGTTGCTAGTCAGCAGCAGGCCCTCCACCCGCCCAATGTCAGCGAGAAGCCGAAGTACACGGGGCATGTCTTCAGCCCTTGACTTTCTTGACCAAGACGTATACCAAACTACTCGAGGACTGCTGCACCTACCGCTTGTCTTGATACAAATCACCGCCGAAAAACATAATTTCGTATTCATGTTGTTAAGATCGCTAGCGTGGAGGAATGACGGCCAAACAAAGCGCGCAAGCAGTCATGTTGTAGCAGACCACGTGCAGTGTTTCCAAGGCACCACCATTGCCTATAAGCTAGATTCAACGACGCAGCCTGACCCATAACAACGGGCAATAAAATGGCTTTAGTACGCCACGTCCGCCTCCGGGCTATCGGAATGTGGGATCGGCCTGGCTGAACCAAGACACCGGCAATCAGGGCTCAAGCGTCCGGGACCTAGACTAAGCCCACGCCACACGAATCTCCTGAGTATGCCTTAAGTTTTGACTCTTGAAGATCTTCTAGTTGTTCCGTGCCGCTGATCTGGTGTTTAGAAATGCGGGCCTCATACCCAGAGGCTGGTGCCAGGTGTCCAGTAAGGTGAACACTACTTGGGATCGTTTCGTACGAGAGATGGTTTTTTTGCCGGCGACGAGGGAGATCGTGATGCTCCGGAAAACCTTGGATGACCCAGTTAAGGTCAAGGTCAGGCTCAAAAGTTTCCTTAATTCAGGTACTGATGCAACTGCTGCCCATTGTTGACTAGAAATATGCTTAATACATTACTAATATGATGTCATGAATGATACCGTCAATAAATCCATTGTAATGCAATGTGGAAATTTGAATGACGCTATTATGGCGTCAAAGGTGTCTGGGTGACCTTGAAATAGACTCTCCGAAATAGTCTGCTCATCTTCGCGGACGCGTAGCTCAGAAACTGGACGGTTTTTGGTCCTACGAAGGGAAGGATTGTGAACTGCATCGAATTGTCTTCAAGATTGCCATGTCAGTTCAAAACCCGACGCAAGTGTGAGACACTCCCTTTCATAATCTGCCCGTTTTAAATCGTCCATACCGAAGTCTGAACTATCATCCCCACAATACCGTTACTTCGATCCATCACTGCCACCTTATTAACTCACCTGTACAACATGTGTGCACTTGGTATGGAGCATGTGATCGTTATAATAAAACATCATATGATATCGTCATATATCATCATATAAACATCATGCAGAAATAGCTAGCCGATCAAGCTACAAAGTATGAACTAACGGGTTATGACGACCGCGATTTGTTCTCACATGCCCCCCCCCCCCCATGAATTATGACTGGGGCAGCGGGCGGCAATATGGGGTCCTCAGTTTGTCAGTCTCTGCAAAACTGGTGGTTAGAAGAAGTCATGGGGTTTCATCACTTTAGGTGGAGAGGTATGGCAATGGTATAAGGGTAGGTGTCGGTAGCGCGGCGATTTAACTGCACGCCTGGGAAACTAAAGGTACGGGGATCGATTCCCCGCCGTGCCCGCCTTCTTGCCAGGGTGAGAAACAGGTGACACCATATAGCCCCATCTCCCGAGAACGTTGCAAATATACAGCTCCCGGACAACAACAGATAGGAAAACCAGAAGTCGGCCGAATAATATCCATAATCAATGATATTCATGATAATTAGATACATATATCCACAATAATAATAATATTCATAAAAATAACAAGTGATTTAATGATATCCATGATAACAAAGAGAACTGGACCCGCGCCATGAATAGGATTAACATGTTGAGAAAAATAACGGCAACGGCTACAGTGATCAGTCATCAGTGTTTGTGGTCCGCTGCACAACTTGTATCAATTTGCTGTGGTCAGATTTAGATCATTTTCCTGACCTCGAACAGCCAGTGATTTAAATTTCAGCAGAAGTCTGTCACGCTTACTGACTTTCATTTTATGTTCTTTCCGTTGAGATTTCTGCAACGAACTTCCTCAAAAACACAAGCACTCTGCCCTTTGATATGCTAAGTAAATTACTCGCCCGAACTGACTGATGGCTATTTCCATATCAAACAAAATTAGGTTCGGAGTACGGAAAAAGCATTGCTCATTTACATTAAAAATAGGCGGAAATGTCTGCAGTTCCTGTCAGGCCGGCGAGTTCCGGCTGCCGCCCCAGAATAAGCTGACATCGGAGAGAGTAGCGGAGGGACTCAGGAGCCTCGCGCTGGCCTGAAAACTGGTAACCCCCGCGGGGGTCGTAGATAAGTTACTTTGTACACAATGAAACAAGTGTTCCGACGTCCATCCGTAACAAGTAATCATTCTACGAGCTTCGCGCAGTGACGGGTCTGATGATGGATGCTGGGTGGCGCCTTTGATTGCCCGTGGAGGTCTTTGGATGAGGTTTCCTTTGCGTGATGCACTCGCCTCCCATGGGGTGGTGTTTATTAAGGACGTAGCTTTTCGATCCGTCATCTCGTCACATCTGACTCACAAGAGCTCGCGAGCTTTTGACCGGGTTGTGGCCAGACGAGGCGGACCTTTGTGCGTCCAAATTCAGGAAGCAATATGATGCCTTTTTGTTTTTGCTGATGATTTCGGCTTTGAGCACTTCCAGGAAATGCGCGCTGTCAAACACAATGCAGTTATAAAAAGCGCTCGAATTTTCCAGAATAAGCCTCAGAAACCCTATGCCATGCATGTTAACAGGCATTAATGTCGAGTCAACATGGTAGCACAGCGAGCTCTTCTGACTTAAATCCCTAGTTGGCCTGGGCTGACAGGAGGCTGACATTTTGTACAACCTGGAGGTACAGGAGGCTGACATTTTGTACAGCCTGAAGGTACAGAACGCCGACATTTTGCACAGCCTGGAGGTACAGGAGGCTGACATTTTGTACAGTCTGGAGGTACAGGAGGCTGACATTTTGTACAGCCTGGAGGTACAGGAGGCTGACATTTTGTACAGCCTGGAGGTACAGGAGGCTGACATTTTGTACAGCCTGGAGGTGCAGGAGGCTGACATTTTGGAAAAAGTTCCGCTCTAGACTGGCCGTATGACCTTTACTGTCAACGGCAACCCCCAAAGTGGAAGTGCTAGAGTTGCCAGTAACCGACTGACACGGTTCTGCCAGCCGGTTTGGACCGTTTCCAACGGTCCAACTAACAGGCAGAAGCTACTTGTGGAAAAAACTGACAAAAAATGGCCAACAGGTAATATGTAGAGCTGGATATGGGTCACATGGCGATTTTCTTCTCGGTCGCGTGTCTAACAGCATATTATCGGCGCCATGGCTTAGTTGGTTAAGCGCCTGTCTAGTAAACAGGAGATCCCGAGTTCGAATCTCGGTGGTGCCTGCATTTAAGTCTATTTCATAAAGCAGATAGGTAAAACGCATCCATCTCAGAGCTATTCTGATAAGCTCAATTAGCTTGTGCGTTAATTTCGAAAGCAAACATTTGCTTGTACCACACTCGGCGTTCGTCGTAAGCTGCGTGACTAATATGTGTTAAGATAACGTAAATGCATTTGAGACAAAATACGGACAGATTAAAATAGCACAGCACGGAGGAAAGTGGCTAAAGATGCATACAAATAGCATACAGATGAATAACGATAATATCAAGATATATTAGTATATCAATATGGGCAAAGATGCGATGGATGTGATAAGATACATGATCTATGCATGCATGGATGAATGTTGATGCGTCTATATCTGCTGACCTTCAGGGCAAATGGCGATCTCCGGTAAAGCACTAACGGATTGGATCAATCCGCGGATTGTGGATGAATCCTCTGGAGGATTCATCCGCAATCCATGCTATTCAGGAGAACTGGAATCAGAAAATTGGATTTAAAAAATTTGGGCAGCTGGGCCGGCAGGTCACCACCTTGCGTGATATCAGTGGACAATTGCGCGCGCTGTTGTAGTTTTGACGCAGCAGGTTATGTAGCGGGAAATAACGGTCGCAGTTGAGGGTCGTTTCAAAAATTTGGTGTGTCGAGAAAGGTCACACACACGAATTACCATATACGAAGTGAGGGGGTCGTTTTATTTATTCAGAGAGCGCGCTAGGTGGCCGTCATCCTGAGCTTGTGAACTAGTTACTGCTGACACTGTCGAGTGGTATGTGAAGACATGTTTCACTTAACCTAGAGTCTGAAATTATTAGACAATGCGCTGATGCATTTTGTGTTATTGAGACCAGAAGCGACTCTGGCGCCTGCATTGTAGTGGTGCCTGTGAATCATTGGTCAAGATACTGGTGATATTATTAATAATTTAATGAAACTTGTTTGTTTTGATGTTCATGCAACATCGCAATCCCAACAGACAACAAGCTGTTTTAAGTATCTTAGCTTCCACTGGCTTACAGCAACCTTTTGCACAATGTCCAATGAAAATAAGCAACTAAGGAAAATTTAAGGTGTTGAAATGAACCAAACTTGCTACTGAAATTTAAAAAGTCCGCTCAGTGGAAGCAAAAGGGACGTGTGGACTTGAGAAAAATTCTGCTAAGCGGGACCGAACCGGACTGGGTTGAACAATCTGGGAAAAGCAGGTAGACTGGCGGTTGGATTTGATATGGACTAGCTGGACTGGACTGGACCGCTTTCTGAAAATGAAATCCGTCAAGTACCCTGGTGGCAGGTTCGCTGTATTTTCCCCAGCTGGCTGCTGGACACTGTCATCACGTTGCTGTGCACGGAAGGAATCAACCTGCACTGCCCGCACTGAGCGCCCTATCGAGGCGAGGCCCTATCTTGTCAGGGTTTCAATGCGCTCTCACAGCTCCCGATCCTTTTCGAAGCGCCACTACGCATCGGCAACGGCCACAGCTCCTACTGGTTCAATAATGTCGAGCAACAACAGCACACCTGTCTCATTAATATTCCCGCCGAGTGTAAGGACTTAGGAATCCGGGCAGCCAACCGGCCGTCCGGCTCGTCGTCGTCGAATTTATAATGACCAACAGCAGACAGCGACGGCTTTATTTGAAGCGGGAGCCCACAAAGGCACTAATTAATAGCTTCTGAATCATGCACGGCGGAAACGTCCGAGCCTCAAGTTGCATTGGAGGGCGAAGCTCAAAGAGACAGGCGCGAAGCGAGTCATCGTCACGAAAAGACATAACCTGAGTCGGCGGGGCTATCGTGTTACCTGATCACCGGAATAGACAAGAAGCATGGACCGCGCGTTCCAGGACCGCAGATGGTGGGCGAGTGGACACGAGGAGAAGCAACCTTCGTATGATATTGTTGGCGTTCACATGCGCATCACTGTGGTCCTAGTCGCCATTTCATCAATCCACTGTTAAACAGTGATGACTTCCTCTTATACCGCATCACGAAACCAATTTATGGATGAATGAACGGCAAGTTCGATCACCATGACTGACCGCTTAGTCCTCAAGTGAACAGGATAGACGAAAGACACTTTTCGCGTTGTGTGCTACTGGACAGCACTCCTTTTGTATCACAGTGAGCAGAGGGCTTTGCCAGCCTTAACCTCATAGGCTCGGAAACAGCCCTTTTCACGGAAGCATGCGACCATCATTCCTGCTGGATATTCTGGAGCGTCATGCAACGCTCGCACGGCCGCTCCCAACTGTAACTACGACGCCGTCCACGTCCCTCCCCTCTCCACTACACCTCCGTGCCAGGCACCACAGGGGAGGGGGGAGGGGTGATGAGGTGATGACGATGGAGCCTGTTGGCCGACCCCAACTCTGCGGCCCGGTGGCCGGCAGCCGGGGTCGCACAAAACTGAGGCGTTGATGACGACTTATTATGCTCAGGTCCGGACGCTGCAGGCCAGAGCCAGTCAACTCAGGCCTGGCGAGACTCAAGCTCATGAAAGTAGATGAAACGGTCTGTTCGACTGGACTGGTGGAAGAAAAAGCTGTGCAAAGGCTCTCATGAGTGAGTATGCCGAGGGTCCGCCTTCTTCCCAGTCGTAGACGCCGGCTGTGGAATGTCGCGGCAACAAAACTTTGACAACAAAACAACACCCATGTGCATCGGTCCCTTGCGTTCATGAATAGCCTACCGACATTCCGACCTACCTACCTGAGGTCCCACCGACCTACCGACCCCTACGGGTGGCTCACACCCCCTGACGTCCGCACGGAGTTGACGCACCGGCCGCCATCCACCTGAGGCACACCACTTCGCTGTTACACAAGAGCAAGGCGCTTTTACATCGTCCGCCAGCTTACCACACTTTTCGCTGCGTTTCATCTGACTGGTCACAGTTATTAGGTTTTCCGCTGGAACGTCCAATCGCTGCCGTCAGCAGCATCGCCGCACCTTACTGAACCCGCACAGTTACCGTGGAAGTTCTGAGACGGGAATCGAACCCGCAGCCCCTCGATCTGGACTTCATCTGTCCGACGCGCCGTGCGGCCCGCGCCCATCCTTCAGCGTCGGGGCGAGGAGCAGCACCCCTGCCACCCCCTTGTCACTCGGACGCCGCTGCACAAACAGCCGTCCGTCGTCAGCCAGCGGATCCTCTCGGCCGCCCGCCGCCGCGCGTAAACGGTAATCAATGCTGGCTGGCGCCATTACACAAACAGGCCGGCCGGGCGGCGGTAAAACCGGGCATCATCCATCACAGGCCTGATCCGCTGCCAAACGGCATCTCACACGGGTGGAGCGGGGGGGGGGGGGGGGGCAGGTGGTGCGGAGCGGTGCGGTCCGGCTGCTGCGGTTCTACCACGGCCAGACGGCTGCTGAGCTGCTGCTCGTTCCCCGTCAGGACGAGACGGTCCGTAGGCATTCTTCCAGGCTGTAGCGATCAATTCATAAAAAGCGAAAATTATTTGAGGTAAACCCATGAAGGCCGGACCGACGGCCTGAATGGGCCGAAATTATTCAAGCTTGCAAGCTATTGGGGGACAAGACAGCAGCGACACGCTGATTGGCGGCACATCGCAGAGCTCCCTCAAACATCCCCACCCGTTCGGTTGTCCAAAATATCGCATCTGCAGCCTGGCCCGCTCCAGTAGTACGTGCTTGTCCGGTAGTGCAGCCCGATCAGTGACCGCATCCTTGCCGCATCGCGATGCCACGAGATGTGTTCGCCTCCGGCGAATTTCGGCTGCTGATAAGCGACATCTACCGTATTCAGCCACTCTATCCAGCTACCTCGATATAGCCCGATGGCATTCCCCTGTCGGCCCACTTGTCGGCAAACCGGCACCCACCCTCTGGCGCGCGGCGTCGCGGCCTGTCAGCGGAACAGCCCCTGGACAGCGTTCGCCTGCCATGTAGGCCGCTCCCGCCGCGCATCTGCCGGCTCCGTGATCGATGGCGGTCTGGACGACGGACCACCCGGGACCGGCCGTCACAGGTGACAGATGACGGTGACGCGGCCACGTGACACCGTCATCAGACACGCCGCCTCTGATGACGACGCCGCCGGGCGGCGGTTGAGCACCGCAGCCAGATGCGTGGGCGCGGGGAAGGGGAGGGGGGAAGGGTCTCCAGCCGGCTCGGCCAGCCGGCGGCGCTGAATGGTACGCGCGGCTTTTGTAAAGCCAGCATACAAACCAAACAAATTGGATCAGTAACGGGGTAAGTGTTGGGTGTACATGTCTACACACCCATAACGTGTGGGCTTGGTCATATTTGTGTGTGTCCATTACAATCGTCACCTCCAACTAAAAACTCCTTAAAAGGTAACAACTTACTTTCTGCTAGAGCTCAGCTAAGTACAGGGATGATTCGCTGTTTTTGTTGACAATGCAAAACGAGCTACGCATCTTCAAGTGTGTGTTGCATACCACACACCACAATGGCACAGGAATTCAAACGAGGTCACGTACTTAAAACAACTGACGTGCCTTCTACGGCTGTGGACGTGGGCGCACGAATGTACGTCTACGCCCATAGCATATCAATGACGTTTGAGCACTAGGCATATCGTGCGCATCACAGCACATCGTCACATGATACCGAATCACCACACGTCAGAAACGAACCACGCCAATCCTATCGAAGCTCGATGCGGCTGTCAGCTCCGGTGCGATCAGCCGCTCCCCCTGCGTCCGCCGCCGCGTCGTGCCGTGCCACCCGAGCCGCGCTGGGCGGCACTGTCAGGTGGCAGCGGCCGCCCGGGCCGACCCCGACACAAACAGGCTCAGATTGATGGCGTGTGACCGCGGCCCGGCGACCCCCCTCCCCCCCCCCTCCCCGGCGGCGGCGGCGGTGGCGGCGGCTTCGCCACGTAATCAATGCAGGGGCGGCGGTGTGTGCGGCGCAGGGGGACGCCGCTGACAGTGTGGAGTCGGCTGTCTAGTCGGGGACGCAGGAGAGGGGTGTGTGTTCGTGGATCCGGCCGTCGAGGCGGGGACGAGAGAGGGACTGTGTTCGTGGGTCCGTCTGTCGAGGCGGGGACGGGAGAGGGATGTGCTTGTGGGTCCGGTTGTCGAGGCGGGGACGGGAGAGAGGTGTACTTGGGGTACGTTCTGTCAAGCGGGGGCGGGAAGATGGTGCTGTCGCTTGTGGGGCCCGGCTGTCGAAGCGGGGGAGGGAGAGCTGGTTGTGCTTGTGGGCCCGGCTGTCGAGACGGGACGAGAGAGATAGGAGGTGTGCTTGTGGCGTCCGGCTGTCGAGGCGAGGACGGTTAGAGAGGGGTGTGCGTGTGGGTTTGGCTTGTCGAAGGCGAGACGGGATGAGCAGAACGGGAGAGAGGGTCCGTGCTTATGGGTCCGAGTGAATATTCGCGTCCGTGGCGGATAACGGGCATTGTGTGCCGATCGAGGGCGATAAGCCACACGTTCAGGGCCAAGTGCGCCATTTCATACCACGAGGGCGAATCAATAGACCCGAGACATATGGAATATTGCAAGGGATACGGGACAGAGTCGCGAAAATGCGAAAATAACTTATTCACAGCATTCACAGCTCAGGAACATGATAAATGCCCGCAGAGTGGTAAACGAGACTGTGATATGAGACTGTTGACGATAAAAAGGTCATTCGGAAGGATCACGTCATCATCAGAGTGCCAATGAAGATGGATGAGAGAATATGTCAGATCGTCAAATGATCGCATGGCACATTGGCGCAGACGACAGGGGCCAGTTCACGTGGCTCTTCGTTATTAGGCGTTCCCATCACAAAATCTGCCCGCTGTCCAGGAGCTCTCATAGCGGTCCGCTTCTCTGCTTTTTCGTTTTTCTTCACGATTGGCGTGTAAAAAATCTGGTGGCACATTTGCCATGGTACAATGTTTTGAGAGATCGATGTTGATGCATTATCGGTGAAAGCGATCGATGTCATTGTTGTTTATGTATTATTCTCCTTGAATATATCTATAGACTGCTTTATCCAGTCATGCAGAGGATGGAATTGGCAATATGTGGCCTGTTCTACGCATTTACAGCAGCATACCCCACAGGATGATGCTAATTTATGATCTAAACAAAAACGGAAGGGACAAACGTTGAGAGGTGATATTTGCTCCCAGTTGTTGTCAATTTTTGCCGATTCCAACTATTTGATAAAAGTTTTAGTCAAAGTACTTTGAACGGGTCGACCATTTTTACAAAAACAGTTCCACGATTATTGGCTTCGCATCCTTCCGCAGCTCCTCCCCTTCCGTTGCATTGACGCGTTCACCGCGCGGCGCGACAGAAACAGCTGCCCCTGCGGATGTACGCTGTGCCGCCGCGTTCGCCTGCAACGCGGCGCAGCACGTGCGTCAAACTCAGACTTCGCGCGTACGCGCAAGCACGGATCACACCAAATCAGAAAGTCCGCAGCAACGCATAAAAGGTCGCCAACCTAAAAACGAGAGTTCGCTCAGAAAAAAATACATGAAAAAACCTAGACGTCTACCGGGGGTAAAGCATGTCACCATGAGCCCAGGGTGTCCAGATCTATAGAATTTATCAGAGGCAAGGCTGTGATATCATCAGCGACAAGGTCGTATGCTTCAAACGCACCGCGGTAACTTCTAACACGTGCTCGCAGAACTTGCATTACTGGCATGACTAAGCATGAGCAACATTTCGCTTTTGTGCTGTTTGCGAGGCGTGAGTGATGTCACTTGGGTGACATCATTGACATCAATGACATCAACAGGGCATTTTTGGGTTGCAACATTATTGATATCCTGTCATCCTTGTTCGTAGATCATAACTGCTGCGGCGACGGTGGTCCTGAGGGGAAGCACCGACAGCGATAAAGGGAAAGTGGATCATTCCAAAGCTGTCATGCAGATATTCATTCCGTGCTGTGGCATGATGTATCTACTTACGGGCGGCAAACAACATGTGAGAGTCTGCATTTGCTTTTGAATGTGGGTTGCAGTATTGAGGCTATTGCGACGCATTTGAATGATATCGGCTAGGTAGAGAGAAAATGTTGATTTTAGTGGCAGTGTCACATACCAAATGTCTCCACTTTCCTTGTACTCTATGTTATTGTGCTCGTTTACAGCATACTGAACTGACGAAAATTCCTACGATTTGAAATATCCAGCATTTCTCTTCGTCAGTGCAAAGTCATCAGTTAATGTTGGCAAGTTTGAAAGCCTGGCCTGTTGTTTCTGAGACCAGGCACTAGAGCGAAAACACTGGTACGTTTTGGTGAGTAACCATGTTAATCCGACGCTCTTCCTTCCCATTTGTTGTCAGAAACTGTCATCACAGTGTTTAGGATATTATTTAGTGCTATAGAACCTTCAAAGGCCAGGTGCGGTGCTCTAAGCAACATTCCTGGTCTAAGGTAAGCAGAGCTGCGCATCAGGTGGCACTGATGTGCATGCACATTTTGTCTATAGGTCTAAAATTTATAAAGATGCAAGCTAGAGATTGCATAAGAGCTGATGATTTCGGGTTAGTTCACGGTCAGGATGTGGGCTTTTACGGACTTTTGCTCGCTGGGTCCTTACCTGCTCTGGGCGGGCCGGGCTGCGGCCTGACATTTTGGAAGAGCTCGTGTCTTTAACTAAAGAAGTAATGCTAATATATCTTACAGGCATAGCTTAGCCGCGCCTGCGCCGGCATCTCAAAAGGTCACAAACATTCCGACTTCATGACATCCATAATGACTGTGTCACGCAAGTTGTGAACTTCTGCCCCCCCCCCCCAGAGAAGTTCACAGATCGTCCCGTGAAGTTCCCCACCCCCCCTCACCTCACCCAATGTTCCTCATTGAGGATACGCCGACCATCACCAGGATTTGCCAAGATTCCTGACAGAGATTCGGTGTGTCTGTTCAATTATGATGATAGATCGACTGCTGGCACCGTTGCTGAGGCTCCAAATCTGTTCATGTGCTAATGAGAATGGCCGCAGGCGCCAGGAGGTGGGGAGGGGTAGGGAGGTGAGAACGACGCAAATGGTCGTCGAGCCTCGTTCCCATCGACGCTGTTCGGCCTTTATCAAATTATCATCGTAGGCTGAGGGAATGCATCTTCTTCTTCGTCTTCTTTATTTAAGAAAAAGCCGGCGCCCTGTAGTAAGCAGCAGTCGCAATTTGGCTTGCCAGAGCATGACGTACAGATTCGCCAATGGGTCCACAAAGAATTCATTCCTGAATGTCCAAGGATACTGCAGCACGCACAGTATGGCCTTTTGGACCTCGACCCTCAAGGTGACGGCATTGTAAAATTGAAAAATATGCGGGTATTGTAAATGAAAAATATGCGGAGTTGTAGCAATGCAAGCAAGTGCACGTAACACACGAGCCTGTTCGTCTTGCAGTGATCTTCCGGCTACCCGCTGATGTTATTCGGATTCTTTTTATTTATGCGATAAAAGACTGAGATGAGCGTGGTATGCCTGACCTGCCTGGCAGGTAGTACCACTGCAGTCGGTACGGTGAGATGTGGAGGTCGGTGCCACTGAGGGACCTTGTCCAGTAACCATTGCCCAAGTGCCCGGTACATAACATGATTGGACTTGTTCCTGACCAGAACTCCAATCGAACGGATGGTATTCGAAGTGTAGTTTAGTTACCCCTGATACCAGCACCAGTCACACTTAAGCGATGTCATCGAGCCTATCAACGCAATCATCAGGGTACTTGAAATATTTGGTAGCATATGAATTGTCCGGTGATGCAATGCATAAAAAAACTTTTTAAACAAAGTTTTAAAAGACCACTAAGGTTGAAGCGAAAGCGCAAGCAACGAACCTGCCTTGCGGTGAGCGTCTACCAAATGAGTTATTCTTTTGTCTGTTAAATCAGCCAAAGTTTATTGCGAGACCAATGGGAGTTTCAAACTTTGCCATTGTACCAGTGAGTTATGAGGCCTGCTGTGTGTTATCGTACTGTAACAGGTAGGCAGCTTCAAGCTCAAGCCTTCACCAAAAACCATAACACATTCTTAGCAAAATAGCAACTGTTGTCGCAACCAAACGTCCAAATCTTGAAACATTGAGTTGTCCAACATCAGCGAACGCGTTTCCGGAAAATTTCAAGCATCATTTTTGGTCAACGGAAGGAATGTAGAGGTTCTGTTACTCCGCATGCGTGTAAAGTAGTCCAGCAATCCATTCCATATCGTTAGGGCCGCCGCTCGCTCCCCGTCACCTTGTAAAACCTCTCTCTGCTGTCCCGTTTATCTTCCTGGGGACAGATGCCATCATTCACATTGCGCAACCACGCGGTCCAACCCGCGCACGCACTCTCCGCAAGCGAGGGTGCCGATGTCCGGCGAGCACTGCGAGTGCATCTCAGCTGCTGCCGACAGTGCCATCGTCGAGAGTAATCGCGTGGCTTGGTGACGTCAGGGCTAGGTTTTGAAGGGAGAGGGGGGGGTGGGGCGCGTCACCAGATTGGCTTAATATCGCACTACCGGCGTGTGTGCAGGCCAAGAACTCCCCAAGAGCTCCCTACAAAAATGAACGTGAGGACCGTGGGGAAGCGAAATATTCGGGACTCAAAAAGCTCTCTTCCTCCCTTCCCTTTATCCTCCCGCTCCGAAGTGGTCAGACGCTTACCGCCAGGGTTGAGTGATGATCTGAGGATTCCAAACCGGTATCTTGGAGAGGAAGGGTGCAAAACCGGAAGATTTGGGCGCCCATACTCCGTAAAGCAACATGATTGGCCCTGTCGCCAGGAGGGAGGGGGCAAAGGCACTGGCGATGGTCATCCGGAGCTCAGACCCTGGGAGACCATGGACGCACTGGTGAGATGACAACTCCGACATGTGCACAACGGTACCTACCGATAAGCTAGCCCATCCCCACTAGCCTATGCTCGTCGACCTGACCTTTTTTAGTTCAGAACCGAGTGTGTCCTCGGTTCTGAGCTAGTGAGTGTGTCCCTCGGCTCTGAGAGAAGGGAGTGTGTACATAGTGTTCTCGTTAACTGGGCTGGGCCATTCTGCGGGAAGAGGGCGCACGCCCTGTACCTCAGCGGCGAAGACGACCACGATACAGTCCGCTTCATCCCAGGGGATACGGCAACCTCTTGAGCAGTCTGACCAGCAGTCATCTAAACAGTCTGATGAGCAATCCTCTGAGCCGTCTGCGAGCATCTCTGAACAGTCAGACGAATAGTCTGACCAAGTCGTCATATGAGCATCTGACGAACAGTCCTCTGAGCAGTCTGACGGGCGGCCCTCTGAGCAGACCTCTGAGCAGTCCTCTGAGCCGTGTTATGAGCCGTGTTCTGAACAGCCCCACGTGCAGCTCGAGGCGCACCAGCCACCGCGCATCGCCAGCAGGGACCTCAGCCGGCCTCTTGTGCGGCGAGGCGTACGCTGATTTACGCCCGGCGCGAGGCCACGGCCGCCGCAGACAACGACGCCAGCAGAAGAGCTTCGGGGGCACTGTCAAGCTTTGGCTTTGCGTAAATCCCGTGTTTGCGCTCATAAACAACCGCGATCTGGCAGTGGGCTGATGCGATCGGCTGGGGAACCGGCTTGAAATTGAGAGTAACGGGCCAATGGCAGAAGATATTGACGGGAAATGGTTTAGTTGGACGCTAAGGACGGCGGATAAACAATATCCCAAGTCGAGCTTGAATGGGAGGTTGATGTACTGAAGTGTGCAAAAATACGATAATTGTTTTCGAGATACCGGTGTCGTGAATAGTGACCATAAACAGTTTTAAAATCGTGGATGTTTTTGCTCGGTTTAGAAACGCTCAAGCCTATTTACATTCTAAGTACGGTGTGCGTGCTATCGAGATGATTAGAAATCACTCTAAGCTATTAATTGTTATCTTCAATTTCTTCCGAAGGGTTTTCATGGGTGGTTTTGGGGCATCGAGTGCTATGCATGGCTTGTCCGCGTGTATCTTGAACCTACCACCTAAGTCGGTGCCATCTAGTTCAACGGATGATGTCGTCTTCGCCGTTTCGCCAGACTGGAACACGGAGGGCTTACGTGCCGCGCAATGCTGCGGCGCGGCCGCCCCGGGCCTGGGTTGACCCTCGTTGACCAGTTTGCCAGGTGACCTTTACTTTCGGCTTGGGCCAAGCAATGCGCTCGCTCTGGAGCTCGCAAGTGGTGCCGCTGGATTACGAATTTTTACGAAAAAAAAAATCAGTATAATTCTCCCACACCGAGGAGGCGGCATTGACAACTTGATAACTGACAACCTGACCGTCATGGACAACCGGTAACGACAGCATCGATTCCTGGAAAACAATTACCCCACGCAATTGCTCAACTCATTTGACCTGGTTTCACCGTAGCCTTGTCCCACCCTCCTTAAAAAAACCAACAAAGCCGACACCTATTTGCCGGAAGCAAGACACTGCCGGGCAACCGGCCGGGGAACTGAGAAGCGCGATAGAAATGATCAACCAAAATGCGAACTGTCAGATCTATCCGCTGATTTCAACCAATCTTCTCCCCGACCCACACCCGACGCCCAATTTTAAACACCATCGCAGTCCGTTTCAAAAAGAGAAGTTACGATTTGCTTTGTTGTAAATTGAAATGTGCGTAATTTGGGCCGGAAACCACTGTTGAGTTCACCCACTTCTCCTAGTCATCAGAAAAAGGGAGATATATTTGCAACGTTTGCCTACATGTGCTTGTTCTGCACGATCTACCACAGGATAGGTCTTGTGTCTCGTTGCCCGCACTCCAGGCGACGTGGTTTTAAAACGGCGTACGTCTTAGCTTTCCTTTACTAAACTGACATCTGATCACAACGCGCAATCATTCGTAGCTGACCAAGACGCGGCACCGTGACGCGTATATCGGACAGCCCTGCTGGCGCCCTAACTGAGCCCTGCCTGCCGCCGTGCGAGGATCGGACGCCGCTGGCCGCTGCCGCAGCTGCCGCCGCTCGCGCCGCGCACGCCGCCCCCGTCGGCGCCGTCGGCGGCGCGACGCCAGTGTGCCGTCGGTGTCGGCGGCGGACGGGGGCGGCGCGCTGGCGATCTCGGAGCGACACCTGGCGCTCTCGGAGCGACGCCTGACGCTCTCGGAGCGATGCCGGACCGCTGAGGACGCGGTCGGACGCCGCCGAGTCACCCAGGTGAGACGGCCCGCTGACATTTCTGTGAGGTCTGCAATGTGAAGTAAAGACACAGTGGCCGTTTTCATGACGGATTACAGTGTAAAACTTTTTCAAGACTTTTCAGCACTTATTTTCTAACACCGCACCTTTTCTTAGCGATTTTCGGCAATAGTTTCGCAGATATTTTAAAACATGTTTGTAAAGACGTATTATTTGATGAAATTGCGGTCAGCTGGCTACAAGCAAGATCATGTTTTTTAGACAGGTACAATGCCAGACCTCTTGACACCAAACGTTTTTAGAACCCAAAACAAAACAAAACTGAGAACATTCCTCTATATCCTACAAAATTATATCCTCCTATACCCTCATGAAGCTCCCTGCTCATAGGCATGCAGTACTTACAGAGCTTACTTATAGTACTTGTAGAGATTGCTCACGTACTTACCGAGCTTACGGTCTACAAACCTTAGCATGACCCAAGATGAATGATCCTTGAATAAAATAATCCTCACAGCCCACCTTGGTCCACACAGCATCAATGTACACAATAATGGCAGCCGGCACCCAACGTCTTCGACCGATGCACATTGCTGATTGACAAACATGAAATTGTCTTATAACTTGGGTGAACTAAAGGCTTGGGATGGATAAATGTCTGTGAAGGGTCTTGCTTAATATAAAAACTTATTCCTAGTTGGACACATATGCCTTACTTACAGCGTGTTAATGGAATTCCACGAAAACAATATTTTCCTAGTCAGAGTATTAAGTACATACTATACATCCAAAGGCACATTTTGAAAAATTTTCGGTGGCTCATCGCATCATAAAAGCGTCTGACGTGAAGACGCGTCATTTTCTGGGAGGTTGTGTTGGGCATGTATTCCGAGAAATTGAAGTGCATGTTTTTTATCACTGAAGTCCGAGAGCTAGACTGTATTCGCACGCAGCGAAACGGAAACAGCATGCGTAATTTCGCCAAGGTTACCAGGCAATGTGCCTTAATTCAGTAAAATGAATGGTGTAATTTTTTCAAATCGGATTATCTATTTATGTCTTTGGACCGAGTGGAAAAGATCTTATGACGGTCAAATTTATTTCTGCCCTTATGCAGTACCACTCGTGAACCTTGTTTTGATGCAGGGCCAACGTTCTTATACCGGATTATAAGATAAATCACTTAGCCATGATTTTATCATGATGGCATTACAATCTACGATTGCAATTGGAAACGTGTATTAATTTTCGGATACTCGGCGTTGTGGGCGCTCTCGGGCTGGAAACTCAACAACGCTTAGCCGAACATAGCGGTACTTCTCACCGGTGCTTGCAATATCAAACTTGTTGAAAACCCTTCAGCCTCATTTGTGTATGGACTTCTCAGCTCACTGTTCCAGCAATCATCAGAGAGTGTTCACCATGGACAGATGGCTCATGTGATGATAACGGCTTAACGAGTGTCGTCGTGATCTGGTAGTTTCTATCTCCGTCACATATGCTGTGATGTTTTTTTCTGACATCGCAGTATTGACATGAATGAGCCGTTGCTAAGCAACAGTTAATTTTATGTTACACTGCCGATATTTAAAGGTAACACCTTCATTAATTTTATTCCTGGTCCTTTATAAGCTCTATAATAAAGTGAAATGCTCTATCACGGACGAAAACAACTTCTGTCATTTTGGAAGGAACGCACGCTGTATTTTCTATTGCATATATTGTTTACAACGCACGTAAATGTTATATAAGCCTAGATGAATCCGATTGTACATTTCGCTAAACGCTTGCTGTGGAATTACGTATATCACAGGTCTCTAAACAGTGGTTTAAAGCACGGCAAGCTACGAATCCCTGGTCGCATTCGCGCCGAGATCAATAAAGAGCGCGGCGCTGCCGCACCGCGAGCGCGGGCCATTCCGATGCTAAGTTGCGACAGTGCTGATCTCGCCAAATGAACAGGTGCAGCACCTGACGAATATATAGGCGCCGTGCTGAATTGATGGCGGTGTTTGTGTGCCGGCGCGCGGGCCGGTGGCAGCCCTGCGTTTGGTGGCGCCGCGTCGCTGCAGCGAGCCGGCGATTTGCTCGGCGGCGACATCGGGTCCGGACGTAATGACTTACGCTGCAGCCGGGTTAGGTTTAAAGCGGGTCAGCTTCACCAGTGGAATGACGGGATCGGAGAAGAAGTTTTGCGCACTTGCCAGCGTGTTGCTGTCTTACGATAGGAGGGGGGGGGGGGGGGCGACGGGAAGAATGCACAAGTCCATTGATAGTTGCCATTCTTACGTCAGGTAGTGGAAGTGAGCAAGCTTCGAACACAAAACTAGCTTGCATTGTTGCGGAAGCTCTCGTTTGAAAACATTTGCCTTTTTGTGGCAAGTGAGATGGAAATCAGGCATCGAAAAGCGCTCATGGATGCCACAAAACAAAACATCCTATCTGCTTCGTGCCCCCCCCCCCCCCCCCCCCCGAAAGACAAGCAAGCTGTCCCCAGTGACGTAAGCGGAGGATATCATGCAAAGCAGGTTAAAGAGCAGCACAAGGAGAATAACAACCAAAAGGATATCAAAACACAGCTACGTAGCCCTGTGCACCGTAGCACACGTATAATAAGCCGCCCATCGCAGCCATATGTTATCAGACGTCGTAAAGCTAGCGTGCAATCTTCGTTTCTGTAGAATATCGCAAGGGCGATTTCCCGCTCGCGACATCCCATAAACTCAGAGATATTCTTATTCTTAACATATTTATAGCCCCGTAAGTATCGTCTCACTCGGTTTCCTCTCCAAGTTTGTCGCTCATATAAAGCAACTGGAAAGTTTCCAACCAGACAAACTTGCAGCCGATGTGTTCCGCTCGGATGCGGATTCTTGTCAATCGGCACCGCCGGACGAGACTAACGCGATACCTATTCAGGCTGCAATAGGTAGCCTGCGGGTCTCACGTACAGCACGCTGAGAGTACGTACTGCATGGTGCGCGAGGTGTATCTTAGTGCAACCATGCTGGTGCTTTCAAGCACGACAGCTGAGACTGCGCGGGCTTCTTAGCACGTGCCCTGCGGCTGTCACATGAGATTTCCCGGAGGATGGATAGGGGGTACACGTTGCACACGTCCTGACCGCTGTCTTTGCGCACAGTGGCTCTTTTCCATAGGATAACACCGGGTCCATGATCTTTTGAATGCTACGCCGCAGTACCCATCGGTATTAGTTCAATAGTTCAGGATAATGTAGTGTCAAGCGAGGTCAGCAACACAAAATCAACGTCGGTTGTTAACCACAATCAAACATTCGATATTAAAGTCAAACACACAGTCATGCCGACGTCAGTTATGCTAACTTTAAGCAGTTATGTGTGCAACGCATGCAACATGCAAATTGCTGCATAAGTAGCCTCGCCCCGACCCGCTGTTTTCATGACGCGGACTGATAGGGACTAGGGGCGCGGATTGTTACGATACGCCTACTCCTAAAACAAAGATGAAGCCCGGCAGAAAATTAGTGAATTGGTCATAACAAACCTCCTGATTGGCAATTAGTTGTTATGTGCTAGTCCAAATACTCATTCCTTTATGCCCGGCCAAGGGTCTTTTTTCGTGGGGATTGAATAATTTAGCTTTAATCGCAATATCCATGTAATGTTATGTAGCAATGTGAAAATTATACAGACGTGTACCTTGCGTAATTTTTAGTACATTGACCTGTAGTTGTGTGTGTTTTGAGAGCATATCTATATGGTGGGGTTCCTTTAAAGTAGCAGCGTTGACCCGCCGCACACGTTCGGCAGGTTCGTCCGCTGACACTGCCGCCCGCCCTCGGACGTGGACCGCCACGATGTCCCTAAAAGACCGTCGCTACGCAGAAACCAGAAAGGCTAGATATGTGCTGTTGGCGTCAAAGCACGCGCAGTGCATGTCGGTTAGACTACCAAAAATATGGACGCGATTGCACGAAATGTCAGGGAGATGTCCCAAGAACACCTTGGGGAGTTTCATTCCCGTCCTATCAAGGGGAGGGTTGAAAATCCTTGCAGGGATTCAAGGTAAAACAAGATTAACTTGGACCGTAGTCAATGCCAGTTTCAGAGTGTGGTGAACGGCCCAACTGATGCCGCTCGTCTCCAAAGCAGCGTTTGTGCTCGGGCTCTATACTTGCATTGAACTCGAAGGGAATAAAGGAGCTTAAGCTAAAGGCTATCAATTTTAACATAATGCACACAATAGAGAGGTTAGCTCCGAAATAGCACGATGAACAGCTATCAGCCAAAACTTTATTTTGTAGTCAAAGGGTTTGTATAATGACTGCCAGGGTCATATGTAGTAATCAGGCCGAGTAAGGATACAAATCGCCCGGCATAAGTAATTGCCTACTCGTCGAATTACATTTGCCTCCGCATAAATGCATTACATCCGGCATTCCCGTACGTACCCAAAATTACAGAGCTAACGCCGCCGCTGGTGAAGCTTCCATGTGCCTGAGCTGTAAATCAGAAGTCACAAATGTATGACATTTTTGCGGCTCTGGTTTTGTTTCTATCCTTATCGTACCCGCTAATGCTCTGTTTCCAACAGCCTCTTGCCCCCTGGTGTTTCGCTTTCAGCAGCCTCTTGCCCTCTGGTGTTCCGCTTCCAACAGTCCCTTGAACCCTGGTGTTCCGCTTTCAACAGCTTCTTGCTTTCTGGCGTTCCGCTTCCAGTAGTCCCTTGACCCCTGGTGTTTCGCTTTCAACAGTCCCTTGCCTCCTGGTGTTCCGCTTCCAACAGCCCCTTGCCCCCTGGTGTTCGTTTCCAACAGCCCCTTGCCCCCTGGTGTTCCGCCTCCAACAGCCCCCCGTCCTCTGGTGTTCCGCTCCCAACAGCCCCCCGTCCTGTAGTGTTCCGCTCCCAGCAGCCCCCCGTTCTCTGGTGCCCGTTTCCAACAGCCCCGTCCTCTGGTTTTCCGCTCCCAACAGCCCCATCTGGTAGGTCATTACGTGGTATGGTGGTGTTCAAGGCCGAGATGAGCAAAAGGCCCGTTCATTGACAAAATCATTATAAGAAAAATGCGTCGTAAATGGACGTTGTGCGGCCCGAGCATGTCTTCGTGCGAAGGGGCAGTTCCCATGGCGCGGACGCTCGTGTGTCGAAGCGGTCGGTCGGCGGGCGTGGTACACGGTGCTCTGACTTTGCTAGGCGGTAACTACAGAACGTTTCAGAAGATCGTGAACGTCATCAAAAGCACTGTATTTTAGTTTTCTTCGACGCCTTTGGTTTCGCGGTTGGTTGGGGCGTGGTACACGGGTGCTCTGACTTTGCTAGGCGGTAACTGCAGAACGTTTCAGTAGATCATGGATATCATTAAAAACACTGCATTTTGTTTTTTTTGACGTCTAATTCACCTGTCATAAGAAACGTTTAATCTATTTTCTAAAAAGGCTTGAAAGTTCAGTTTTGACGTTACTTAATAAAAAAACCGTGCGGGCGGGGCGTGTATAGTATCCTTATCCGTCCAGCGTACGTTTTAAACCACGAAATAAGAACGTCTATCAGCGATTCAAGCAAAGGCGCTGTGTGGAAATATTTAAGAAAGCGGGCATGTGGAAATATGTTAGTCCTCATGCAGCTGACATTACAGCTCTACAGCTGTTTGCACCACATCATATTCATTTTGAGATGTTGCAACACGTCCGAAGCTTTACTAATTTATGGTGTGGCTATTGATCGATTCATTGATCACTTGTGATTCATGTGCCATTGATCCTTGCATGTAAAATAGCAGCACCAATCCACCAGTCGTGTTTATCACCTAAATACTAATCGCCACCCCGCGCTTCATTGGAAAAGTTTCGTTTACTTGTGTTATCGAGCGCTGTTTTTGGTTCCGTAGAGTCGGTTGTGCTATGAAAAAGTTCCTAAACATGCGAACCACTTCAAGCGATTTTATTTATCATTTTCGCACGCTAGCAATATGACTGGCAAATTATAGAAGCCTGCATTGATAAGAATAACGACTAGGACTATACAACAAGGTAGGACGCGTGCAGTGTGTTTTAAGGCATCTTTAAATGCATCACAGGATGCTGCACTACAGGATGCATCAAATAGCTGCAGCTCTGGCCATCAGTGCTTGAGGCAGAAACCTCTTAAGGAAGCTCCTTCATAGATGAGGCCCGAAACAGCAAGACATCTATGTCACTGGATCTGGCAACAACCAGCCATAATCGCTTTATATCTGGCAGCGCCCAGGTGTGGCACTGCCGAGTGTATGCCGCCGAGAAGCTGCATCCCCTCGCCGACCAAGCTCAAACCGCGCGGGGCAACGGCGATGCCCAGCCAGCGGCCGGGCAGGCTCGGCGGCGCTCGCCGGCCCGAGGCTGTGAATTTTTAACGGGCGACGTTTCCGAGCCTCGCTCCGAAAATATGGCCCCCGGGTGCGGTGATTTCCTGCTCACTGTGGCCCTCCGTCATTCGTGGCGGATAGCATAGCCCGGGGGCACGATTCATTCCGGTAGTTGACACAAGGTGGCGGTGGGCACGCACCAGCGGTAACCGCACCCCAGTGGCTGCGGACACGGCCTCTGGCGTGATGAACAGCAAGGCTGGGCAATCCGTTTAATTGATTATTACCCAGAGCAGTATATGTCTGGCAGCTAACTGCCCGCGGAAAAATCTGGACGAGTGTTACGAGGCGGGATAAGTGATGGAGAGGGTAACTGTCATGCAGACTTGAAATATACCACAAGACTAGTGACTTTAGATGCTCATGTTGCTGCTTGTAGGTTGACATATACAAGAGAACAAATGATATGGGGCTGGTTATATCCCGGCACTGGAATGCTATATGCGAGTTTGCATAAAGGCCAAATGGCCCGGTCACTGGCTCTTCATTTCACCACGTGCAAGCCGTCCAAATGTACGCCACGGCTTGAATAAATCCAAGGACACCAGTGTTGTGGCGGGCGCTGGCGTAGCAGTTGACGTATGACATATTCTCATGGTAATTACGGACATTCTAATCACTGCCTTGCGTTGGAGGCCACACTTAGTCTTCACTCAAAGCAAGCACGAAGCATGCAACCACGCGACTCTAATTGCATTCAGAGATTTCCCACCGTTTTCATGTACTGGCCGTGTTTCTCATTTCCTTGCTCCCATTGGCTGAAGAGTCGTCACGTGACCGGCCGCGGCACAACTCCGCAGGTGACGGCCCCAGGCCCCATATATATATATATATATATATATATATATATATATATATATATATATATATATATATCTATATATATATATCTATATATATTATATCTATCTATCTATCTATATCATCTATCTATCTATCTATCTATCTATCTATTTATATCTATATCTATCTATATATATCTATCTATCTCTATATATATATATATATCTATATATTATTTATATTATATATATATACAATGATGCACCGCGCGGCGATAAAACATCTGGACACCTCGCACCGATGGTGCATGTAAGCCTCAGGACATGCGAAGGACACATCAGCTGTACTTGAGTCTTGCGTCCCGATGCGTCGCAGGGCATCACAGCGTTGTTGCCTGGACCTGGTGTCCGCTGTCACGGGTGTCCGCTGTTGCCTAGACCTGGTGTCCGCTGTCACGGGTGTACGCTGTTGCCTAGACCTGGTGTCCGCTGTCACGGGTGGCATTCGGCTGACACTCGTGCTGGGATTTGAGTTGGGACTTCTGGCGATGCTTCTCTGGGGCCTGCGCTGGGACTGGTGCTGGGAATGGCGCTGGGAGTGGTGCTGGGAATGGCGCTGGGACTGGTGCTGGGAATGGCGCTGGGACTAGCTGAGAATGGCGCTGGGATTGGTGCTTGGAATGGCGCTGGGACTGGTGCTGGGAATGGCGCTGGGACTGGTGCTGGGAATGGCGCTGGGGCTGGTGCTGGGAATTGGCTGGGACTGGCTGGAATGGCGCTGGGATTGGTGCTGGGAATGGTGCTGCGACTGGTGCTGGGAATGGCGCTGGGATTGGTGCTGGGGATGGCGCTGGGGCACATGCTGGTACTTTGTGTGACGCCGAAGTCCGATGTAGGACACCTGCACCCGCCACTTTTTTATCCGTCACCTTGTTTTTCCCGCCACCTGTCCTGCGTTGTGAGCGTAGTATACCTGAAAGTAATTGAATCATCCCATCGACTGGAGTAATCCACAGCAAGGCCACAAAAGACACCGCTCCTGTCTGTCGCGCTCCAGCCAAACGCTAACGTGGCTCTGAGCGATGCCACTCAGGTGTTGTGGGCCTCATACTGGCCACCGTTACGTTAAGGCCGGTACTGCAACTGCCACTACCCGCAACGGCTGCTTTCAGCCGGTTGTAGCGCAGTGCACTTCAGGTTGGCGTCGGTTTGGCATTAAAGCATGGCTGTCAAAGCCGGGCTTCAAAACAAAGCGAACAGGAGCAGGCTGGTCCCGTGCAAGATGGCCATGTAAGTCGGCGTCACATTCAGCTTTGTCGCGTGACTGACTCAATCGCTTAGGATGAGTTCGTGATGTACTCGTGCCAAGTTGTCTTCGAACACATGTCCTGCCGAGGTATTGGTTGAGGGGCAAAAACAAAACCACACCATCCACTGTATGCGTCGGGTTACGGAACCTTGACCCGGCCGAGGGTCCTCCAGAGCTCGACACTTCTGCCCCTCCCCGCTCCCCCGCGTTGGCGGCTTATTGCCCTGAGTGCGTTGCTCCTGATGACGTCACGGCCCCTCGTTACGTCTGTCGACGCACTGGAGGGCACGTTGGGCCCGGCGAATGCTTCTTTGTAATGTCCGCTTCGGCTGCGGCCGTCGGCCGGTGGCGCTCGGCGGCGTGATGGACAAGCCGGCCCTGTAATGGCTCCGAGGGAACGGCCTGTCGACGCCCCATGCGCCTATAGCCGCCGACTGCAGTCCCGGCGCCGGCAGGGGCGCACGCAGGGATCTCAGAGCGGGGGCGGACAAGTCCGACGCCAGAGCAGTGGGAAGCGGGTCCGCTGAGCTCGCGGTACTGTCAATATGGTCAACACGCGGTCTTGTTAAACCGTCTGCATGATTTTCTTAATGAAAGCCACAGATTTTAATTCAAGACCCTTCTTAGCTTAAATGTGTGCTTAGATAGAAAAATGGGCTTATTCTAAGCTCCGTGCAGCCGGTGGA
>NW_023597055.1:13912133-14052668 GCF_011947565.3 Pollicipes pollicipes
CACCCGTGCTGCAGGCACCCGTGCTGCACGTAAAGAAAATTTCCTCATGGTAGATGAAATACCACTGCCCACACTACGGAAGATTTGGGGCCGAATCGTGGAGACATCGGTCGATAGCTATTTAGTCTGTGTGTCGTTGGGGCTTTACGACGACGACGACACACTCAGCTGCTGAGGCTATATGGCGTCGCCTGCCTCTCACCCTGGCAGGAAGGGCGGGCATCGCGGGGAATCGAGCCCCGTTCCTCTGGTTTCCCAGACGCGCAGTGGTCGACGCTTACGCGTAAACCGCTACACTACCGGCACCCCAGCTATTTAGTGTAATTGTATTAACTTAGAGGGGTTCACGGCCCCTTCACTGTGCGAGTCCTCCCCGCGCCTCCTCCTCATCGGCTACGTCCCTGACCTTAATAAACACTAAGCAAAGATGAAAAGTTTGTTTGGGGAGGGAGCTGAAGGAACAACTGATCCCTCTGCAGTCTGCACGGCTGGGTGCACCTCTGCGGTGCCCCAAGCTCCACCCACCTGTAGAGGCAGCGGAGCCGGGCCGGGTCGGGCCGGACGCCCAGAAAACGCAGCACGCGTCCCAGCTCTGTCGGCAGGTCCTCCAGCAGCCGCTCGTACCGCACCAGCAGCAGCTGGTCCGTGGGACACTGACCAATCCAGTCAGCGTACAGCTTACGCCAAAACAGAGCCTTCTCGCTCACGTACTCTTGCCAGCCTGCCGGGGGCGAATCAGCATGAGTGGGCGCTCTTCTCGGTGAGAGAGAGAAAGAGGGAAAGAGAGAGCGAGAGAGAGAGAGGGAGAGAGAGAGGGGGAGAGAGAGAGAGAGAGGGAGACAGGGCGTGCGTGCGTGCGTGCGTGCGTGCGTGCGTGCGTGCGTGCGTGCGTGCGTGCGTGCGTGCGTGCGTGCGTGCGTCGTGCGTGCGTGCGTGCGTGTGCGTGCGTCGTGCGTGCGTGCGTGCGTGCGTGCGTGCGTGCGTGTGTGTGTGTGTGTGTGTGTGTGTGTGGTGTGTGTGTGTGTGCGTGCGTGCGTGCGTGCGTGCGTGCGTGCGTGCGTGCGTGCGTGCGTGCGTGCGTGCGTGCGTGCGTGCGTGCGTGCGTGCGGCGTGCGTGTGTGTGTGTGTGTGTGTGTGTGTTGTGTGTGTGTGTGTGTGTGGGGGTGTGTGTGTGTGTGTGTGTGTGTGTGTGTGTGTTGTGTGTGTGTGTGTGTGTGTGTGTGTGTGTGAGGTTCACCCACCCACGGCTCCCGTGCACCAGGCCCCCAACATGGGCGCGAGAAGCCCTGGTACGCCGCCCCCAGCAACGCCCGATAGCGCTGGCACCCGTCCTCAATACCGCCAGAGGTTCACCGTGCTACATCAGAATGACTCGGGCTCACAACACCAGAACCCTGTCGGGGCAGACCTTCCTTTAGAAAATCTCGCAGCATCGGCCCAAGTCCACTGAAAATCAAATGAACCGTGCTGGTTCACACACTCCAAACCTCGTTCATATTCAATAACGTAATTGTCAAGGCGTGCGCTCCACCCGTCGTGACACGAATCGCATCTGCACTTGCCACTTGCTTCCGCGAGCTGGACTCACACCGAGTAAACGCCTGGGACGAGCCTGACCGGGGTCAGCAGCACAAACTCGTGACGGTCGACCGGTGAGCAGATGTGCGCTAAGGTTCCAGCACGTGCGCGGGAGGCCTGTACCGGGGCTGGCGACCCGGGATCAGACGGACGTTTTTTCAGCGCTCTGATTCAAAGCGTAGCCGATTGTTCAGCTGCTTATTCATTTATTTATTACACGTCATAAGCTCACTCCACTCAGAATGTGGCTATTACAGAGCGCGTGTCATGGAAATAAAACACTGTAGGTCAGGGAGGCTCGCGCAAACACGTTCACACGCAGGCACAAATACGCGGAACGCACTCTCTCACATTCGCTAAAATCATTTGAAGTAGCCGTCACTATCCGTTATCGATCCACCGCTGCAGGATATAACTACGCAGCTTATTGCGGCCAGGACGCAAGATCGGACAATCACAATGGAGTCATTGTCGTGACGGCTCGGTTACCTGCGACCGCAGGCCAGAGAACATGGCTGCGACTGCAGGCCGAGAGAACATAGCTGCGACCGCAGGCCGAGAGAATATAGTCTGCGACCGCAGGCGAGAGAACATAGCTGCGACCGCAGGCCGAGAGAATATAGCTGCGACCGCAGGCCGGAGAACATAGCTGCGACCGCCGAGAGAATATAGCTGCGACCGCAGGCCGAGAGAACATAGCTGCGACCGCAGGCCGAGAGAACATAGCTGCGACCCAGGCCGAGAGAAACTAGCTGCGACCGCAGGCCGAGAGAATTACTGCGACCGCAGGCCGAGAGAACATAGCTGCGACCGCAGGTCGAGAGAACATAGCTGCGACCGCAGGCCGAGAGAAACTAAGTTAAGCTGTGAGAGTATTTTCAACTTGAGCAGTCTTGAGCACTTGAGCAGTCAGAGCAGTCGACAGAGCGTGACTCGTCAGTCACGCTTCTCAGAACCTAATATATTTGCGACCACTGATCGCAGAAATGCATGTAGCTTCAGATGTGCCATGTAACTTGTAAGGCACTGGCATGCCAGGCGTTTGTTCGGACGTTCTTTTCTACAGCTCTGCAACTTCAACCACAGATCCTTTCCCCTTTTGGATCAGCATGGAACCGAAGGCAAAACTTCCTGTTGCGAAAACCCAACCACGGGGCGGTATGAGAGTTTCAGACTGACGGAGGAGAGAAGGAACCGTAATGGCAGGGGCGTGGCTCATGGGAGCAAGCGTGCACGTGCTCACGTGCCAGACGGTGGATCCGTCTGTTTTGTGGCGTTTTTAAAAACGATCTCAGATCTCAGCACCAGAGCAGGTGAAGATGTGCACAGTGGACGTGAATGCGTCATCGACAACTCACTAACATGTCCCAAAAGGGCCTGACCCATAGGTGTGCAGTTATAACCAACGCAGCTAATGCCACGGCGGTAAGCGACAGATGTCAACTTTTTTAATCGATTTCTAATACGAAACGCTGTGGCCAAATCGAGAGCCACTTGGCAATCCAAATAAAAGTCCTGTGTAAACCTGCTAGCTGTGGCCATATTACGTTTCTCGCGATAGTTTGGTTGCCATTTCCAAAAATATGACGGTTGCACAATTCGTCAATTTCGTCGATACAAATTGCCACTGCTGGCAAGCTCATAGCCAGGTAGTGTTGAACAGAGTTATTCATGAATGAAAACGTGAACTTTGCATCGGTGGACCTTTGCCTGGTAAATTATGACAACGGATCATGTCTATCATGTCTTCCCAATGTGCAAAGGTTTGGGAAATAAATTTCGTTCAAACTCAACAACACTTGCTATAGTCCTCTGATATAAGCAGTGCAACGGCGTTACCAACGCTAAACGTATTATCTGTCTCGCTGTTACGCGACGCCCCTGTTCAACTTCTCTCTGCTACAACGTTTTCCTGCCCGGCAGATTCCTCTAGCCGAATCACTGGCTGGCAGACAGAAACTGTTTCGGTCCGATGCTGTTAGCATTCTCTCAAAAGTTGCGATGCATCGTCGTTTTTCATCCCCCAATGTCCTCGCCAACGGATACATCAGGCACCATCAGCCAGCAGACCACCAACTAAACAACAACACGAATCAACAACGATCGATGGTATGCTAGCCAACCAATCAACTAACAATATGCAACTAGATACCAAAACACTAGATGCCAAACGACAGCCAATTTCCGATTCCCCATACGCGGCGGGATGGGTGGGGGTGACTGACTAGCCCCCTGACTAATCCCCTGACTAGTCCCCTGACTAGTCCCCTGATTGGGGTAGTCTGCTGCCGGTGGCATCGGCCGCGCTTAAGGTCAGGTGACGTCAAAGGGTGGAACGGGCCGTGCCGGCATTGCGGCACGTCAAGTTTTCGCCGCACTGCCGCTGCCCTGGTGCGTGTACCTTCTGAGGGTGGGGTCCCGGCACGCAACGATCACCGCTTTGGGTGAACGATCATCCAAAAAGTCATCCCTTCAAAAGGGCTCGGACTCACATTCAAAAAATTAAAAACAACAACAGGCATCAATATAGCATGCGATTAACAGGCAACTAAGCAACTTGGAACTAGCTAAGCAGCGAGCAAAATCAACAAATCACCACATCAACGAGCCAACCAACAGGCAACGAACCACAACCAACCAACAACCCGGCTAACTGGCGCGCCTCTTACCTTCTCCCTCGAAGTGGCTGGGAGGCGCGAAGCCGAGGTGGCCGGCAGCGTCCAGGTGCCGATGACTGAGCAGAGCCGCCAGCGGGTTGCGCACGAGCAGCACGGCGCGGCAGCCGAACTGCGTCACGTGTGAAAACACGCGCCGCTGTTGCTCGGGCTCCGCCGTCACGCCCTCCAGCGTGGTGAAGCCGTGCGTCTTCTGCGCGATCGTGGTGCCAGAGTCGTACGGTACTATCTCCCGTACATGCCTGAGCAACGGGGGAAGGAGAGAAATAGAGATAAGCGAAGTGTCGTGTGCACGAGTGCAGTGCAGAGGTTGCGTGTGAGATCTGCACGGCACCACTGCGTCATACGGGTCAAGGTCAGGGCACAGCAACGCATCCAGACAGGGACCTTGGGTCAGGGCTCCCTTACATTGCTGCACACAAATTTGACCGCCCTTCCGTTCGTTTAAGGCGCTCTGACATAGAGGCATAAATGTCGGCGCCATAAAGCTCATGGAAAGCAACGCCTCTAGCTCACACCAAAAACGCCATTCTGACTCCTCTCTACTCTTAGGGCTACAATCTAATGGGTTACACCAAACCCGGACTGAGAGGGCCTCAGAATCCAAGCAGGGTGCCACTTCCTTTAGCCTTGGAGGAAGAAGCGGGTGTCCTGCTCACTCCCGTCTTTACCCATAGACATGGGAGCGCAGCGGCCCCTCTGCCGACTCCTATACACACCCATTCGAATACGAGCAAAAGTAGATCCCTGCCGACCCCTGCACACGCTCATGGACACAGAAGCAAAACGGACACTCTGCTGACTCCTCTCCACACCCATGGACATAGGTGCAACACAGGCGAGTGAACCGTAACCGCCCACTTTTCATAACCAAAGGTTAAATATTAGTCAACTGAAAGCTTTTAGCAAAATATTCTGCTTGAAAATAATTTTCTATCGTTGCTGACGCTCAAGTGCTCTTGGAAACCGGACCCACCTTCCCTGATGAGCACCACGTCCGAGTACAGGGCTGCCGGTGAAGACGCCGGTGGCGCCCTCTATGAGCTGGCGGAGCCAGGTGTTGCCGCTGCTGGGCAGGCTCACCAGCGCCGTGGGCCTCAGCCCCGCAGAAAAGCGCGTGGCCATGCGGCGGCAGCTGGAGTCGGTCGCTGTCAACGCCCAGGGCCGGAACGTCCTGCCGGCGGACCGGCACGTGCCAAAGGTCAGCGAGGGGGTCGCAGTGCACGGGTACGGGTGGGTACGGGTGCTGACGGCGTCATGGCCGTACTACAGCAACCGGGTACGAGCTGGGTGAGATCTGACCGGCGCTGTCGCGGCTCTTATTCTCGCCTAACGCGATTGTGGTTTGGGTGAAAGACTCCATGTATTACACCGTAAAACGTAGAATCTTTTACGTTCTAAACATCTTCTTAAAGCAGCACTGGCTGTAATGACGTACGCAGATTGGTGTGGCGCTACCAGTTACGGCGGCCTAATGGTGAAATTAACACAGAACCAGAGTTCGCTTCTCCTGTTGGATGGCTACTTCACTGGTGCACATCTAAGACGTATCCACCGCTTCGAAGCTCTCTTTTGTCTCGAGCAGGGGTTTTCTAGCAGCCAGGCTGTAACTCTAATCGACGTATTGTGCACGCCTTTCGAGCGGCAGGCCGTCTCTTCGCTGGCGTCTTTCCCTTCTCGCCCGCCGTGCTCGGCCTCCCCCCCCCCCCGGCCTTCCCTCACGGCTCACATGTTGAGAAGAGTCCGCTGCCGGTCGTCCCAGCGCTGCAGCGGCAGCTGCTTCAGCGTCTCCAGCTCAGTGACTGTGACGGGCAGCAGGTCCTGGCGACTACGGAGCGACTTCGACCGCGCCACCCTTTTCGCCGCGGCCTTGCCGCTGCGCCCGCCGTCCCTGGCGGCTTGGGCGGGTGTTCGCCCGCGAGCAGCGCCACGTGACTGAAGCAGGCGACCATCAGCAGCAGCAGGAGGCTGCCGCCGGCCAGTAGCAGCCAGCTGCGCCGCTGCCGCGCCGCCGCATTGTGCGCACGCCCCTGCGGACAGACGGGAGAGGCGCTCGTGAATCCGTCGGAGTTTACTCCGGTTACTTGGATGGGACTCGTAGATATTTGGCGGCCCATTTGGATGATGGAATCTTGTAAAGGCTCACTGGCCATTGCTGGTTCCACTCATTTACAATGCTTGCATTCTCAATTGTAACAACCACCACACATCGCCGACATCGTCTCAGTTACGAGCGCAAACGCTCCGCAGCGCAGGTGACACTGGAGACCCACCCTACCGACCCATGCGGCACGCGTTCGTCCGAAATGCGTGTCGCTGCCATATCTAGGCTCTTGCGAGCAGATTCCAGCATGCAACAATGCTATGGCTTTGGACCGGTTGGCTTTAAACTGAACACTTTTTGGGGGGGGGGGGCAGAGAGAGAGAGAGTTCATTCCGCCCAGATTGCGCAAGGTGACATAAGAAGACCAGTTTCATTGGCATGCACACTGAATTTGTTTGAACTTCATATGGGACCGGTTTGCTCCTCCCACAACCCCGTGTGGCGGCCCCGTATGGCGGCCTTTTGTGACGGTCTTGTGTGGCGGCCTGTGTGACGGCCCTGTGTGGCGGCCCGTGTGGCGGCCCTGTGTGGCGTCCCTGTGTGGCGGCCCTATGTCGCGGCCCTTTGTGGCGGCCTGCACGCGGCCCGTGTGGCGGCCCTGTGTGGCGGCCCTGTGGCGGCCCTATGTGGCGGCCCCATGTGGCGGGCCCCATGTGGGCGGCCCCGTGTGGGCGGCCCCATGTGGCGGCCCCGTGGGGCGGCCCCATGTGGCGGCCCTATGTGGCGGCCCCATGTGGCGGCCCCGTGTGGCGGCCCCATGTGGCGGCCCTATGTGGCGGCCCCATGTGGCGGCCCCATGTGGCGGCCCCGTGTGGCGGCCCCATGTGGCGGCCCTATGTGGCGGCCCCATGTGGCGGCCCCCGTGTGCGGCCCCATGTGGCGGCCCTATGTGGCGGCCCCATGTGGCGGCCCCATGTGGCGGCCCCATGTGGCGGCCCCATGTGGCGGCCCCATGTGGCTGCCCTAGGTGCGGGCCTTGTGCGGTGCCGCGGACGTGGTAAGAGAGAAGGCTGGTACGTGTGTCGTATTGTGTGCAAAAGTATTTCTACCAAGCAAGCGTAAAAAAATGGAGGTAATGGCTGCATAAAAATGCTTTTCACAAATACGCATCTAGTTGCGGTGGAGTGCCCATTTGAAACTGGGTTGAGAGGCGTGCAGATTGTTACAACTGCTGCTCTCCTCCCACATTTTGGTGTTTGGTGCCTGGCCCCCGGGATTCGAGGCATCCGCCAATCCACTATTTGAATTCTGCTTTGGTGTCACCGACACTCTGCTATCATTGAATAGCCAACGCCTAAACACCCCGAGGAAACCTGAGTCACTGCCCCCTACCCCCTCCCCGAATGCCCTTTCGCTGCACGGCCTACAGCAGTCGATGCGCCCTACACCCCCCCCCCCCCCCCCGAATACCCCTTCCTGGATACGTCGCGTCACGCACTATATCTCCGCAAGTGCATTTACGTGCCTTCCCCTCATGGCAGCCAATAAACTGTCTTGAGAAGAAATGTGCGCTGAATTCAACACCGCAACCAACGTCGGCTTGTCCCCGCGTCATTCGATGCACCCCCGTATAGCAGCCCAGCTCCAAAAGGGTTAAACGACATCAGTCCTACAACAAAGACTGCTACCGACAGGGGCGTGAAAACATTAATTTTACCGTCAATACGCATGCGTGCCATTCGTGCTACGCAACAAAACGTATGATGCAAAAATGTAGTCATGTTATTACTTCTGCTGAGAACACTTACAGTCATTGTTCCCACACATCACTTCTACGGCAAAAAGTTACGCGCAACATTCGTGCTATACGACAAAGTTAATAGGTCAGAAATTTGTACTTGTCATTACTTCTTCTGCAAAACCTGTACGGTCCATCGCTTACTCACGGCTTTATTCTGCTGCAAAGACTCATACGCGGCAATAGCGCTGCACAACGAAACGTTCGCTACAAAATATCATCTATAACTTGTTGCAATGAAAGTAATGTTCCATATGATTACTCATATGGAACATTACTACATACATATATAACAACTCATATGGAACGTTATACCGCATAGGTCCTTGCCGTGGAATAAATCACTGGAAAACTTTTTGCACCACGCGCCCTGTGTAGTGCTCATGTCGTGTATGAGTTCTTTCAGTAGAAGTAATGTCGCCTACAGATAAAGACTGCATGTATGCGTCTTTGTTGTGGAAGTAGTGACGGATACAAGTTTTTGAAGGATAAGTTTTGTCGCGCAGCACTCACGGTCGTGTATAGGTCTTTGCAGAGGAAGTCATGTTGCGTATAAGTAAGTCTGTAGACGTTTTTGCAGTACATGTAATGCCGCGTACAACTGATGTGGCACCCCTGTCGGTACGAGTTTTTGCCGTAGCATTAATGTCGCGACACCATTCAAAGGGCGAGATAAATGGTCATGTTATAGATACTTAAAGGGAACTGTTGCCTTAGCCATCAAAAAAACGGGAGCACTGTTGGTGGCCTGCCTCCCCAAAACTGACATTCTTGGAATCAACGTGGCGAGAGGAAAGTTTCTGGAGCTCAAGATTTAAGGATCGAGAGGCCTTTACGCATGTCCAAATCAGACTACCAGGCGTTGTGCAGCGCGAGAAAACCTGCAAGTTTGGTTAGATTAGCTGATGTGATTCGCTGCGAGTGACATAGCGGTATGACGCCTCCATTTCTACGAGAATCGCAGCATCACTGCTACACCGTTGATCTACACCGTTGAAACGATCAGGAATCATGTAATCCAGTGCTATCCATGACATATGTGGAGAGGAGCGAATTTGTGGGTGGCACGCGAGGCGGCATGGCCTATTTTGCAGGCAGAGGCGACCGGCTCCGTGCAAGGCCCTGTGTACCAGCCGTGTACCAGGTACGGTCATCTGACGATTTGACCACGGAGTCCCGTCGTCAGGTGAAGTCATCGTTTGCCCTAATGTAGGCTTGTGAGCTGCACGACGAGGTGTGCAGCAGCTGTCTGATTGGACAGGGGGGATGACGTCAGTGGAATAAGTGGCCCAATGGCCGCTGAAGGAATGACAGGGATCTCGCTCCGTGCAGATCCGTAGCATATGAAACTTGCGGGAACAGCGAAGAATGACGCCTGCCGCGTGCTAAGCGATTGCGAGTCTGCCAGTTGCGAAGAGACGGGTGGAGTGAAAATCAAAACGGAGCAACCATTGGAACCCACAAACAAAAATCGAGTGATGATTTCAAAAGAAGGTTCCTTAGCCATTCTTCACCCATGACGATGCCTAAATGACTTTTTTTACAAGTAGTGAGAAGAGGAACTTTCTTAAAGGGAATGCTCCACATTCAAAGATGTCGGGCCAAACATCAGATATGATGAAATGGGCTAACTTGTAACCATTGGTATATTCTAGAGGCAAAACACTGCTCTGGACAGCACAATTTGAATGTTTAATAAATGTGTTCGTTAAAACCGCAATCGCTTTATTACGTCGTGGAACGTCTTAATGACAGCCACTGCAGGATTGGCAGCGTCAGAACTGCCCCTGCAGCGGATGAGCCAACTCACTTGCAGTACTTCAACTTGCCGAGGGTTCTATGTTTGTTTGAACGTATTTGCGGAGCCCGGACATCGTCATTTGCTCGTGTTTTGTTTTTCCTCGTATCGTTTTTATATGTTTGCCCGTGATTTTATATCATTTGATTGTACTCACCTACACATTATGGCGGTATTATGTAATGGTGTGTTTCACGTTCGTGTCGGGTTTTGAACTGAGATAGCTATTTTTAAGAACATTTGGTCAGTTTATAACCCTGCCCATTTCAAAACCAAAGACCTTCTAGCTTCTGAGTTACACGCTTGCGAATATGTGAAGACTTTTTCGTGTAAACTGTTTCTAGGTCATTCAAGTATGGGCGATGCCATAGAAAGGCCACTGAAGTCCTAGCACCACCCCATTGGTAATGCGGCGTTCAGAGAGGGACATATATATATATATATATATATATGCATATATATATATATATATATATATATATATATATATATATATTTATACATATACATATGCATTATATGTATACATGTATATATGTGTATGTATATATCATTGAGCCGTTCATATCTGGCGTTCATGAGCACAAATTCCACACATAATACACGTCAATTGGCTCCCAATTAATGTTGAGGGCTGATCAACCCTTGATCACGAAATACGTTTTGTATAAAAGGAGCTGTACAAGGCTGTCAATTACTGCGGAAATGAGACTTGTAATCGAAAAGCTAAAGAATAGCGTCCAAACCAAGCATGTGAGTATAATCCAACATCTTGAACTCACGGATAGATGCGCAAGAACACCACAACAAAGGGTCAAAACACGATTACATAACGATATTTTGTTCGAACGCTTCCAGCACCCCCACAGCCACCTCTCGGGAGATGAAGCACTACAAATGAACACTATGGTGGCAATTTTGTACAGTTGGTTTCGCAGCACCTCAAGGTCGTGAAATCGCTCCATGACGTAATCAAATAATGGCGTGTTAAGAAACGTACTAAATATAGAAATTTGGTTTGGTTTGGATTGACGCTTGCCGCGTCCCCCGCTCGGCCATCATAGCCAAAAGCTGCGGGTTATCATACAGCCAGGGGCAACTGGAGCACTTCACGAGAAGACATCCAATCCGCTCCAAGAAGACATGCAATCCCATCCAATCCACCATCCACTCCACGCGAACAATCTTTGCCTGGCAGTGACATTCCATGACGTTGTTCCATATTTTCATAAGTGTTTTACCATCATGCTCACATCATTGGCGTCATGGAGTCCCGCACAATCAGCCGCGATCACGTCCAGGCAGATGGCGTCCAGTCAGCTCGGTGCCAGCCCCGAGCGGTACGCTTCCGGGCTGGTTGTCCTGTCTCACCGCGCCCAGCCCTGCATTGATGGTTATGGGTTGATGATCATTGATGGTATCAGGTAGGACGGCGACCGTTGACGGTGGGTCGAGCTGATTGGTGATCACGCAGGGTCAAGTGCCGTGGGCTTGGTAGAAGGTGAGTGGGCTGATCCATCAATCAATTCTACTCTCGCTGTACCGTCTCAGGAATTACTTTACGCCTCATGCTCCAGAAATCAAGAATTCAAAAAGTTTTGAGCTCGGCACCAAAACCGTCTCTAGCAAAAATTAAATGTGATTTTCACTTAGCGATAGATGGCAAGGCTATTTCGCCTTCATGGCGAATCCAATTCATCGGTGTTGATCGTAGATTCGACTTCCGCGCGCGAGGCATGTCGCAAAAGTCGTACAAAAATGCAACGTAATTGTACTCTCGCTGTAACGCCTCAGGCATTACTTTACGCCTTATGTTCTAGAAATCAAAAATCCAAAAGTTTTGAGCTTGGCACCAGGATTGTCTCCGGCAAAAAAAAAACGCAGCCAGCATATAACAGCGATTCCGGAATCTCTAGTCTGGCCCTGGATGGATGACTTGGTGAAGGAGAGAGATGTGCTAAAAGTATTCAGGGGCCTAAAATGTACAGGATCGCCCCTGGCTGTTCAATCTATTTTTCCACCATGTTCCTCTCTTTCGCCAAGGGAGACGTGCTCCCCCAAGTCAATGTCTCCCACCTGCACAGGTGCCGATTGGAAGCCAGCAAGCGAACCTTTCCCTATCATGCCGCGACAACTTGGAACCGCCTGCCTCCAACCGCCACCGTGCCTTCATCTCTGATTTTTGAGGGATTAAAAACTCGTATTTCAAAACGAAATGTCTGGCTCATGTGCTTCAGTTCAAACCTATGCTGATTACCTGTGTGATCGTACCGCATTTCATCGCATGGTATCTTGTATTATGATATTATATGGTCTAGTTCATGATATCGTATCATGGTATTGTATCTTATCGCACATTTCGAAGTAATGCCTGTTATATTATATCATATATATATATATATATATATATATATATATATATATACGTGGCCATGTGTTATATGTTTTTGCAATGTGTTGTGTGCGAGTGACGTGACGATCCCAGTTAGCGAACGTCGTAACGAGCCGAAACATGAATAGCCACCTCGTGGATGGTTGAGCAAACAAAACACAAATGCCCACACACGCGCATCACTTCGAGCGTCAGGCAGAAGGTTTACGTTCGCTGGACGTTAGGACAGATTACGATTGTGTTTACATTGTCGAGTAAGCTGCACGCTCGAACATCCAGGGCGCGGTATGTGGCCGCTGCAGAGTGCTGCGCAATTAAGGAGGGGCCGGACCGTGGAAGGGCCGTCAGTGCGCACAATATGTGACCTGCGCCCTCGGGGTGCAGAATGGACGTTGACTGCGGAACATGAAGACATTGGGGTGCGCCTGTGAAGTGCTGGACGCCCTGTCGCGTGGCTGCGCTGGTGGCGGCGAGGGATCGAAAATATACAGGGGATGTGCGCGGGCAGGTGTGCGTGAGCCTACCCCGCACAGCAGAGACACTGCAGCCGGACAGAAACACTGGATCCGGACTGGATCCGGATAAACCGAAATAAACTGACAACTGGATCAGGTATCACCAAACAGCTCGATTGGACTTTAATGCAGAAACAAATTTTTTCTTATAAAATTAACGCTGTTTTTTTCGGGGCAGTTGCCCACTCACGGCGGGTTTGCCGCATGTGGTGGCGTGAGGGGCGTCAAGTTGATAATGTAATGCGAGAGCGTTTCAAGAAGTCAAAACCAGTTTATTTCCACGCGGCAGGTAACAGGATAAATAGAAGCAAATAAATGTATTTATCATACACGTTTCAACAAGCGCAATAATATCCGGCTCATCGGACAGGCCCCTAGCTATTCTGCCATCCAAAACATCTCATTGCCACGCAGTTCAAGGTGAGATTACGACTACAACGGCAAGTAAGTCTACTCCAAGTACTCTTGAAAATGTTTGTAGCGTAAACGCGCTACGTGCACCCTCGAATGATTAAGGCGCCTGTAGGGCCAAACAGCAGGCAACGACAAGAGCGTTGACCGGAGGCAGCGTTTAGTGGACATGAGGTCTGGGAGGCCCCAGGTCCCAAACTAGGTCCGATCTCCCCAGCTCCGAACTTAGGCTCTATTTTTCCAGTTGCAAGCCTAGGGCCCTAGTTTCCCAGCTCCGAACTTAGACCCTAGCCTCCCAGCCTCCCAACATAAGTCCAAGCTTCCCAGCTCCGAACCTAGGCCCTGGCTCCCAGCTCTGAAACCTAGGCCCTAGCCTCCCGGCTCCGAAACTTAGGTCCTAGACTTCCCAGCTTCGAACCTAGGCCCTTGCCTCCCAGCTCCCAGCCTAGGCCCTGGCTTCCCTGCTCCCAACCTAGGTCCCAGCTTCCCACCTCCCAGCCTGGGCCCTAGCTTCCCAGCCCCGAACCTAGGCCCTAGCTCTCCAGCTCCGAACCCAGGCCCTAATCTGACAAGCTCTGAATGCGTGCGTCCCAGCGAACGGCAGCAGCAAAGAGAGGTAAGACTGGCAACTTCGCCCGTTGTTATGTATTAGGGATTTGTTCACACGCTTCAAATACTGACATTCATGCCGTGAAAAAAAGAACAAGCTGAAGTGGCCGCCGCCGGCAGAAACGCAAAGCCTCGCTCAATTCTGTCTGACAACGCGTTGGATCGCGCTTCTTTCGCACGTGACAGTTTTGTGCGGACACCGGAAATCATACGAAACTACGAGGTGACGGACGTCACACCGTGTAGCGGGTCAAAACTTTTGTTGAAGCGCCCCGTCCTTTTCCAGGTGAGGAGCGCGGGTGACCATTCTCCCTAGCAGGAAACTCACATGGATTAGACACCGAAACGTTTTCTGCGATAAATGTCGGAAAAATCATGTCCTGTGAGACGATTCCGATCTGAACTCCATGCTGAAAAGGCAAAAACACGAATGTCTTTCACATGTTACTGACCGGAGCCGGATGTTGGTGACTAAGAAGACTATGAAGTGCACATCATCAAACGTCGTTAGCCTACACCAAACGACCACAGATGAAAATAACTGTTCCGACATCCGCCACTCAGTGGGGCGCGCTGGCAACATTCATGATCTCGTAACGAACGGCTCTGAGAAAAAACACCCGTCGAACGGAGAGCTCAACAGAGCTGCGCAATCAACGTTAGCCAGGTGCCGCGCGTTCTGGAACAAGCAGGGCCGCAGCGCCTCGAGCGCGACGTACCCTGAGAGGAACGTTCGCAACTGTTTGTGGTTTTCCCTGCGTCACCCGGTGGAACAGTTCGAATCAAGCGTGGCGGCAAGTGCAGGACATCACGCCCAAGTCCACGGATAGCCTCAAACGGTCTGACGATGCTCTGAGGTCCCATGATGGTGACAATGCTCTGACGATGGGGCTCTGATGCCACGGTCCACGCGGCAGGACATCACTTCTACCACTGAGTACGTCAAGCTCATGGAACTAGCGACACGGAGACTAGACATACTATATGGCCAGAAAAACAGCTATGTGGACCCCGTCCTGCCCACGGCGGCCCAGCTGCCCGTGATGGGGAGCAGGTCAGTGCTACAGATCTACATTCATCTGGTGGGTGGCCTCTTGTGTTCTCTGAAGAATACCTGGAACCGAAGTTTTAACGACGACAAGCACATCCTGGCTGTTTGCCGTCCTTTCCCGCGTTTCAAACTGACGTCAGGTGGATGACAACGGGGCACAGACACGCGCCAAGACGCTCCTCTGGGCCGCCATGTCGAGGATCGAGTTGGCGGAACGAGAAGAGGGTGGAGAGACGCTGCACGATGTTGACGAACCTGCCGTCGAGTCAGCTGCTCTGCAGGCACGCTGTCGCGGACGTAAACCTCCGCGGCGGGCGCGGTGCAACGCTGAGCGATCGCTCAACCGCAGTCGAGACACTATCTAGAAACTATCGAGGAACTTTCCGCCAAGTAAACACAGTTTTACCATCGTCAGGTACAGTGGAGCGTCCGTTTTCGAGCGGAGCCGGACTACTCCAGGCAAACCGGAACAGGCTGGCCAACAACAACTTCCAGATGGAGCTTATGCTGCAGTTCAACGCATATTACCCTCCGCGCTGTTGGTACTTCGTCTTCCTACTAACCACCAAGTTAAGGTATTTGGAAGTCGCCAATACACTAGCAGGCATTTCCCAGCAGTTTGTTAGCATTCGCTGCAACGCTGCCTAAATATACTTGCATCGTAGTTTTCGTGTGCGATGCTATCACTATGCACTGCGCTATTAAAAAAAAATTGGATTTGGGATTTGGAAACGTGTTGCGGATTGCATTTCCAATCCTAGTCCTGATAAAGAAAATGGATTAAAATTTGAATCATTTTTGGCAGGAGCGATGAGGATTTGGAATGCAATCATGTTTCCTCTGGATTCAGCATACCGCTGGGTCATGCTGAAGGGCCTCACCCGGTCAAGAAGTAGCCTAGTAAACCGCATATCATTTGAGCATAGGCATACAATAAACAAGTTCTGTGAGTTAAATTCACCAAAAGTACCGCACAATCCCCTGATCTATTTCAATGTTTATTTGTATCCATTATGGTTTGACTCCAGAGCAAATACGGTCGAAAGCAGAGTGCAAGAGGTCACTTTGTCAGCTATTTGCAACTTGTTGGGATAAAATGCCTGTTGGCTTCCTGCTTGTTCTGGAAAAATGCAAACTAAGTATTTGCAGAATGAGCAGTTCCTTCAAGGGATTGAGATCCCTCTCATACGGACTGGTATTCTCCTAGAGAATACTTTAACGACATCGATCATACCAAGTCAATTCAGCACTTTTCTTTTTCCTGAAGCGTGCATAAAAACGTTACTGCAGAGGAAACCCTCGGAAATCCTACAGACACAGAACAGATGACTAGTTGCATGATCATTAATTTAAAAACAGAAGCCTCCTGCCAAAAGATAACCAGCGCATTGCGAGAGTAGACTGCAGCTTTCTATGCGTTTACCCATCTATGCGTTCAAAGAACCCAAAATAGATTAAGTTGCCGACATTTCCCAGTTAGACAAAAGACGACCAGGTAGAAAATATAGCCCAAAATTTTCGCTTGAGTAGCGGGGCAAGCGTCAAATTTCTTCCAATTCCTACGCAGCAAATTCCTATGAAATTGCTCCCACCTAGCGTAAGCCTCTTGACACAAAGGGGGAGGTGGCAGGATCCTTTTGGTCCTCCGCTGGGCTATATGCCCGCCAGCAAGCATAACTAACTCCTCCTGGTCAGCAACATCACTCTGCCCTATGATTACTCCCCACCGTCCCTTTAATCCAATGAATAACACACTGGTTAAATAAACGAAATCCCAAACAGGGCGTCACGTAGGGGTCATCGAAATTACCAAACAACTCCGGGAAGACCAGAGGGCTCTGAGGGCGCTATCCTAAAGACAGGCTTTCTTTTGTTTGGCCACAGTTATTTAGAGCTGAACATTGGTTCACGATGGTTCGCATCCATGGGCGCTGCCAGGCCGTGGCGGCTCCTGACTCTGACGCGGTGAGAAGTTCGAGGGACGTGGACACCCCTGACGCTCATGAGTACAGCCCGACGGACGTGACACCCCTGACGTTCGTGAGTACCATCACGACGGACGTGGACACCCTGACGCTCGTGAGCACCAGTCACGACGGACGTGGACCCCTAGAACTCGTGGGACCTCCCGACTGACGTGGACACCCTGACTCGTGAGTACCAGTCCCGACGGACGTGGACACCCCTGACGCTCGTGAGTACCATCCCGACGGACGTGGACACCCCTGACACTCGTGAGTCAGCCCGACGGACGTGGAACCCCTGACGCTCGTGAGTACCATCCGACTGACGTGGACACCCCTGACGCTCGTGAGTACCATCCCGACTGACGTGGACACCCCTGACGCTCGTGAGTACCAGTCCCGACTGACGTGGACACCCCTGACGCTCGTGAGTGCCATCCCGAGGACGTGGACACCCCTGACGCTCGTGAGTACCATCCCGACGGACGTGGACACCCCTGACGCTCGTGAGCACCAGACCGACGGACGTGGACACCCCTGGCGCTCGTGAGTACCAGTCCGATTGACGGGACACCCCTGCGTTCGTGAGTACCAGTCCCGATGACATGGACACCCTGACGCGTGAGTACCAGCCCGACTGAGTGGACACCCCTGGCGCTCGTGAGTACCAGTCCCGACTGACGTGGACACCCCTGCGCTCGTGAGTACCAGTCCCGACTGACGTGGACACCCCTGACGCTCGTGAGTGACATCCGACTGACTGGACACCCCTGGCGCTCGTGAGTACACCAGTCCCGACTGACGTGGACACCCCTGGCGCTCGTGAGTACCAGTCCCGACTGACGTGGCACCCCTGGCGCTCGTGAGTACCAGTCCCGACTGACGTGGACACCCCTGCGCTCGTGAGTAGTACCAGTCCCGACTGACGTGGACACCCCTGACGCTCGTGAGCACCAGCCCGACCGACGTGGTCCGAGACAACGTCACCAGTCGTCACCGTCACGTCCCCATATGATGGCCAAAGTAACTATTGTAACGCTCACTATCCATCCCGAATGACACGGTGTGAAAACAAAGACAGTCTGGGACAGGTTCAACTCACAATCCCCTCAGCTAGGTCGGTTGTGTGAAATGGTGACCCTGTTCTCCTTGAAACCGACATAATGCTTATAAACGTATCTGTCTTATCTGGCGTTACATTGCTGTACAATGTTCACCACACCGCATCAAACACGTCTGTAACAAGGCAGGGTTTCCCTGCCTTGCTTCCCCTGCCTGCCTTTCCGCCACCCTCGGACACCATTACACCGCAAGATGCACCTGCAGGAGTTGGAGCACGCCATCAGCCAGTGCTGGAACCCATTTGAAAATCCGGTGGCACATTCTTCTTATCGTTATACGAAGAGTATAAACGGCGTTTTGCGCCTAATCTACACCCCAGTTTCAATGGAAAACCGCTATTTGCATATCCGGCCATGCCTCTGAGTGGTATCAGTTCCGCATGCTCTGCAAAAACGGCAATGAGGACATTTGCCTGCTCATAACTCTCGCTCGGCCGATCCAGTAAACCGCACACAGCTGCAAAAAAACCGCACACCCTTACCAGGCCATGCTGACAGGAAAAGCCGGTCTGGTTTCAACTCCGAGCCGCCGCTCCTTGTGCGCGCGTCGAAATCAGGTCCATCCACGACCAGCGCCCGATCCAGAGGCCTGTCACAGCAGCACCCCAGACGGGGTGCCGCCCAACGCCTGCCCCCCGCGTCCACTTCAGCGGCACGACTGACACGGCAGCTCCTCATCACCAAAGCTGCCAAACTCCGCGCAAACCACAGGGCGGTCACCGCCACGGTAGGCGTGCTCCAGCGGTGCGATTGGCGCAGCTATCCTGTGCCGTAGCCAGCGCGGGGTCGCATTCTGCAGGCGGTGAGAGTGAGAGGCGAGATTACGTCACGGCTGGGCATGTCACGTGACTAGCTCGGTGGGTCCACGAGATGACGGCAGTAGACTGTCGTGAGGTGCTGAGCCGCTGATCGGCTCAGCGGGAAAGAGCAGATTACCCCCATCAGCACAGAGCTACAGATCCGCCCAGCAGGGATGATCGGATCACCCGATCGGCACGGAGTCACAGACCGACCCAGCAGGAATCACGCCAGATCAACACAGAGTCACAGATCGGCCCAGCAGGAATGATCAGTTCACCTGATCAACACATGAGCCATGATTCCCGATGGCGTCAAAAGTCTGTTACTTTGTGTGTGATTCAGGACGCTTTGGTGGAACATCAACATTGCGCGCCTTTGTAAATTCATTAACTACTGATTATATCAGTGCAATATGCTTTGTGCCTGAGTTCTGATCAGATGCGTGTACGCACGGAGTGATCTCTAGGGGCACAATGCCCACCTTCTATCATTTTGTTACATATCTTAATGCGTTATGATTAAAGTTACGGAAATACAAATTCGAGGACTGGCGAGTAAGGTCAAATAAGCTTAGACATACATGGCTATTTTCCATCATACGAGGAGTTTGCGGGTCTGTGCCACGCTAATCTGAATTTACAGTAAGCTTCGGTTTTGTGTTTGCTTGTGAAATCTGCTTGCGAATTGCGGGTCAACGCAGGGGGCGGTGGGAAGTAGTACTGCGCCGCAACGGCCAGACCGCCTGTCCTGCTCCCTGGCGGCAAGAGAGTCAGCAGTATAATTAATGATTCGAAGGAGGGTAAGAAAATTTCTCGCGCTCCAATCGGCATTTCCGTTGCTGACTGTGCTATAGTTGCCTGGTATCCAACAAAAATATGAAGTTTTTGACGAATTCCACGATTTTGATGAGTTGAAATACTTGGATGAAAGCGTGGAATGCCGCAACCCAAGCAAACTCAGACTAGATCGAAATGGCTATGGCTGGCGAAATGGCAAATGGCGAAATGGCTAATGGAATTCCAGACTAGATCGAAATGGCTATCATTCACGAAGGCCACTGCATCTGCTGTTCGATTTCAATCTTCCGAGCCGTCTGTGAACCTATAAGAAGCCCTCAGTCCGTACGTGAGCATGTAAGAAGCCATCAGTCCGCCTGTGAGCCTGTCAGAAGCCCTCAGTCCGTCTGTGAACCTGTGAGAAGCCATCAGTCCGCCTGTGAGCCTGTAGGAAACCGTTCTGTCCGTCTATGGAGTCTTTAAAAAGCCTCCGTCAGAGGAGTTCCGCTTTACAACGCTAAACCGTGAGTAACTATTCAACGACACTAGCCTTCCGAAGATTCTAATTTCATTATGAATCAGATGCCATCTTGGATCGCGAGGAGCTGACAGCAACTGGGGTACGCTAAGTCGTGTTTTAGCTGAAGTGAAGGCCTCCCATACCTGATGAGGCCCAGGAAATCCGCATGTGCAGTCCTGAAATGCTATGTTGTTTTCGTTCCATACTCAGCAAAGGCCAGAGTTATTCTTCAGTGAAAGATGTAGAACGGTGCAGAATTCACCCTGGACCTATGTGGTGCCTTCGTGCTCCTGAAGCTTGTAATATGCCATCATGTTATTTCAAAGTTGAAATCCATTTTGAGATGTTTACCACTGTTCACTACACAGTGAAATCTACTTTTCATTATTGACTGCGTGTCGTACTATAGCTATATGGCGAGGCTATAAAATAAAACGGAAGATATAGCACACACACGCCAACATTTCAGGTTTTTGGGATTTACTCGGCTTCAGAAACGTCTTTTCGTACCATGTTGTTTGGCCGTTCTGAAAACAATGCGACATGTAAATATGTTTGATATCCGCCATCCTTTTCATCCCGCCAGCGCGACTTGCACGCGGTCATTACGGCATGTTTGGTAGGGGGGGGATGGAGGCGGAAGGACAGTTGCCCCTACATTGGCAAAGCATGTTCAACGGCCGTGGTTGGTTGGAAAGGAGTCGACTAAAGCTCCCTCCCCCTTTCCCTTATCCAGACGGTAGACCGCTGGACACTTGGGCGGTGAGGTGACAGTCTTTGTGGGCTATTTTCTAGAGTTGCCAATAGGATTGCAGCTTTTGAAATTCCAAACCTTTTCGAAGCTCAATGTGGAAATCGAGCGGAGGGGGCAAATATCTTTGGAATTTGTTGAACAGCCGGCATGATTGTCTCGTGTGGCAGATTGGTATGCCCCTGAAGGGGATTTAATGCTGCTCTTTTTCGTAAATAAGCTGGTGCTGACACATAAACAAGTTGTCGAAAGGGCGTGGAAGAAAAAATTATTTTTGAAGCATGAGATAAAGAGTTTCAAACATAAAGAAGCATCGGTAAAAAATGCATTGTTATGCAATGCAATGCATGTTAATGTTGTCAGTAGAGCCTGTGGTACTCAGTACTTACCTAGTTACCATTCCTTACCACTCACCAACCAAATATGTTGCCTGCCGACGAGCTTAGTAATGCTCAAGCTTAGCGTTCGTCGTTATGAATTGTAAATGGCGGATGTTTTCGAAACCCCGTGATGCATATTACTTATCTATGATAATTTGCTCTCTTGTCTTCCGATTCGAGCAGGGAGAATGCAGCGACGCGAGTGATGACAGGGGTTAATGGTTGTAGAGCAAGAAACATGTGTTTTACTTGGCTGCGGTTGTAAAAGTATTTTGCCTTTTAAAAAGGCATTTGTAATTCCACCAACGCGTCGAGCGTCGGGTGTCACTGTCCATGGTAGGAGCATCGGCCGTCACTGTTCATGGTAGGAGCGTCGGGTGCCACTGGCCATGGTAGGAGCGTCGGGTGTCACTGTCCATGGCTGGAGCGTCGGCTGTCACCGTCCTATGGCTGGAGTGTCGGCCGTCACTGTGCATGGTAGAAGCGTCGGCCGTCACCGTCCATGGCTGGAGCGTCAGCCTTCACTGTCCATGGCAGGAGCGTCGGCCGTCACCGTCCATGGCAGGAGCGTCGGTCCGTCGCTGTCCATGGCTGGAGCGTCGGCCGTCACCGTCCATGGCAGAAGCGTCGGCCGTCACTGTCCATGGCTGGAGCGTCGGCCGTCACCGTCCATGGTAGGAGCGTCGGCCGTCACCGTCCATGGTAGAAGCGTCGGCCGTCGTCGTCCATGGCAGGAGCGTCGGCCGTCACTGTCCATGGCTGGAGCGTCGGCCGTCACCGTCCATGGCAGGAGCGTCGGCCGTCACTGTCCATGGCTGGAGCGTCGGCCGTCACCGTTCATGGCTGGAGCGTCGGCCGTCTCTGTCCATGGCTGGAGCGTCGGCCGTCACCGTCCATGGCTGGAGCGTCGGCCGTCGCTGTCCATGGCTGGAGCGTCGGCCGTCGCCGTCCATGGCTGGAGCGTCGACCGTCGCCGTCCATGGCTGGAGCGTCGGCCGTCGCTGTCCATGGCTGGAGCGTCGGCCGTCGCTGTCCATGGCTGGTGGTGTCGGCCGTCGCCGTCCATGGCAGGAGCGTCGGCCGTCACTGTCCATGGTAGAAGCGCCGGCCGTCACCGTCCATGGCTGGAGCGTCGGTTCTCACTAACCTTGGTGGGAGCAGAAAACTCGCGGCACGTACAGCAAACTCTCACCACTGTCAAAAATGCGCCTACGAACATAATGTTGGATCACCCATTCGATGTCGTAAGCATGAAATTGTATGATGGTAAAAAATTGCACAACATGGGCCGAAACTAGTAATATATCTTGACAGTCCGGTGTCGCTACAACACGAGATCAAACCGTTTGACAGCGGACATGAGGTGGTCGATTGTGCAGGCCGGCTACTTGCACCCGATCGCAAACCACGGACTTTTCCATTCTAGAGTACTTTTAGTGACACCCATAACTAGCCAGAGCACATATGACACGGAAAGGCATATGGCATACGTGAAACATACATATGGCATACGTATGGCATACGTGAAAACATCGTCTGCAAACTGTTAAGCGGCTTTAGCGCTCTTCGATCCAGTGGAGCGTCAGCAATGGATTGGAAAACGATTTTTTTTAAAAACCGGTCTCGAAAAGTATACGCTGCAGGCCAACTCGGGTAAGATTGAGACATCTAGCTTACATAGGCATGTTGCACAGGTCATTGTGATTGATGTCGGCCCAAAATATTTGCATGTTTTACAACATCGTCATCACTGCCATCAAAACATGTCAATGTTCCACATTTATGACTTAATTGAGTGAACTTAGCGAGCCAGGCTAAGCCAGGCAAGGGGTGGCAGGCAGGAGCAGTGCGATGCGTCACACAAACGGTAAGCCTTCTTCGAAAATGAAACCGGCCGGTGACCTTCAGAAATGGTGCCCGGCGTCGGCCAGCGGGCCGCATCCGCCAATACGTGCCTGCTGGACAGTGTCATGCAATGCTGCCGTACCAGGCCACGTAAGCCAACTCTTCTGAGAAGACGCGCCTTGAAGAGCAGCGTTATGTGCATCTATCTCTATGTGGGCCTTCTGGTCAGATGCCGTTAGCATGGCTCGTACATATGTATGTAAGCTCGGGAAACGTAGCGAACTTTGTAACCTGCATTCCAGCTGCGACCGACACCTTCCCGCCCGCACCGGGCCAGCGTCCGTCCTTAGGTCGCCCGGCGCACAGAGGCCCTGACCACAGGTCACCTGCCGAGTGACCGGCACGCCGCGAACCAATCACCGCCCGGGTCACAGCGCCCCGGGCACCGCGACCTCCGACCGCCGGGTGGACGGGACGAGCCGCGTGGCCGGGGGTGGAGAGGTAAACACAAGCAGCACTGTTACCCTTTTTCCCCTACGACAAGGATAACACCATCTTTTATTGCAAACATTATGCGTGCGGAGTTACATATCGAACTGCCCCAGCAGCAAAACACGGTCTAGACGACAAAATCATCCAGCGTTTCATTTAAGCACGACCAATCCCACACAGGCGTCTCCCAGGCAGGCAACACTTCCACGCACATGGTGAAAACAAAAGCCAAACGTCCGCCCAACGAGCCCGCATCGGCATCTTTCACTCGCCAGGGAAGTGCCTCATGGCGCTCCGACATGTAAGAGCGCGGTCTAACCCACCGGGCTGGTGCACCCGCGTTCCGTGGTGCAAGTATCAGTCATCACCGGAAAGTACATGGGACAGATCGGGCCTGAACGGCCTGATCGGACGAGCCGAACGGCGCGCAGCCAATGGTCAGATACGGCACTAACAAAACCAATGTGTTAACTCTGCACAGCTCGCAGCCAGACCCGACAAACAAAGCAGGAAGATCCTCGCGATGTCACAGGCTCCACGACAAAGATATGGCCGAAATACCACTGGCAGCTCATCCCAGCCATGGTCAACATTGATGTGGACCACCCTTTATTGTGACTTCTTTACGCTGCAATTACGCTACAATGGCTAACCAGTGACACGAGCAGCAACGGCATCAAACGGAATGTGACCCAGTCGAGGGGACGTCTGATCCGAGAAGACCGCCGGGAGCAGGCCGATCTCCTGAACTATCCCGAGAAGACCGTGAACAGACACACTGACGGCCAGCTTCCAGGTACGGAACAATTTGTATTATTCGCCTCTTTTTGAAACGTTTTTGAAAAGTGGCACTTTATCGCCAATCTGAAAATAAAGTGTTTACTTTCCGCTCGTTCATGCGCTTGTTCATCACGTTACTTGGGTGGGACATACGAGTAGCCTCCAGGTAAACGCCACGCAGACTCTCAGAAAGTTTTTCCGCATAAGCTGACACACGGGTGTATTTTAGCGCACGGGTTGCACCAATCTCCACATCGACCGGCAGGCGAAGTTCTCGACCCAGCACCAAAAAGCAACATTGAGATTTTTGCAACCCTGAGGCTGTAACCTACATATTTTTGCACTTTTGAGCGGTATCCAAGCATGAGCAGCGACGAGTGCTGGTCCCGTTCATGTTGACTGTCACCCCAGATACTTGGACAGCATGCCCAGCACAGTTGTCATCATCCGCTCACACCGGCTATTTTCATGTGGATGAAAACTGCCCACGCTGGTTTTGCGGATCCCCAAAAAAACGACATAGCATCGGCAATCAGCTCGCTCTTGAAATTTGTACACACAATCTGAGCGCAAGTTCTTAGGGGCCCCCCAAACTGAGAAAATGACTCATCACTGAGGACGTGCGCAACCGTAGAAGCAAACACGTCTGAGAGAGGGAATACCTCCAGCCACCGAGCGAAATGCTCGTAGTAGACCAGCGGGTGTTTGTGTTGATGCACCGTGAGGGGTAAGCTAGTAAAAAAATCCATGGATACAATATCCTATGGTTCCAGGACATACAGCTCTCCCATTAAGGCACGGAGCTGGATAAATAGGTGACTGACATAAACCGCATCTGCCACATTCTGTGCACAATCTGTGCGTATCAGGAGTCATCGAGAGCCACCAGAAACGAGGCCGCGCCTTGCGCCAACAGTTTCCCAGAGCTGACGCGACTCTCTTCGGACCCGAATGCATCGATGTCAAAATATCAGGGATCAGGACATGGGAGCGACCATCTGCAGCTGCTCAGGGCAGCGGGTTCACACTTTGCACTCTCGAAACAGTACTCCCTCCAATAAGCGAAGTCGATCCCCAAGCCACAGCAGAGGGTGTGCCTCGTGCGAGAGAGACGTTCCTGTAGCCGCTTGCCTGAGGACAAGTGACAGGAAATCTCAGCGATAGACACGTCATTGTTTTGTTTGAGCTGAAGAGACTCATGGGCCAGACACTCGGCAGCAGGTTCAGTCTGACGCGACACATCATCACCAGACACATGGCGACACTCGGCAGCAGGCTCAGTCTGACACGACACGTCATCATCAGACGCATGGCGACACTCGGCAGCAGGCTCCGTCTGACGCGACACGTCATCACAAAATGAAACCTGCCGAGTATGTCCAACCACCTAGCCAGCATTCCTGTGGATTTTTGAAATCTAGAAGCCACTGACCGCTGCTGGGTCCGTCTTTAGCTGGGACATTTTCCTCGAAAATAGTGTGCAAACTCCTGAATAAAGATAGCACAAGCGAGCAGCTCATTCTTTGCGATTGAATTATTTTTATGTGACTTTGACAAGCAGCGACTTCCAAAAGCGATAACACGGTCAACAACGTCCTGCTCCTGAAGAAGGTCAGCACCAATCCCGTCATCACAGGCATCGTAGTCCAACGTGAACGTGCCGGCATCGTCATCAACACAAGGAAACGCCACCAGTGGTGCTTACTGAGCGCCTGCTTTATGCTCTCGAAAGCGTGCTGAGCCTCCGTGGCCTACTGAAATCGGGTGTCCCGGGCGGTCAGACGGAATATAGTGCCCGACATGCTCGCAAAGCAATTTACATATTTTCGGAAGTATGATTCTCGTCCTAAAAAAAAGCACTGGACAATTGCTTTGATGTGCGCGGTTCCGGCCACTTGCGCACCTTCTAAATTTCTCGCGGTCTGTGGTTAACTCATTCCCAGAGACCACATGACTGAGAAATGTGACCTGCTTTATGAAAGAATTTGCGCGCACAGAAATTCAGACTCGGGTCGCCGAGCTGAGGAGACAGAGAACAAAGACCAGGCCGTTTAATTCTTCCGCAAAATTCCTTTCCTTGCACAATGATGGTCGAAGTAAGTAAGCAGGTCCTTGGAGAAAGGTTTCCGAAAACAATGTTTAATCATTTTTGCGTATGAAAACGGCGCAGAACTGAGCCTAAAGCAAACTCTGATGTACCTTGGGTTGCCGAACGGGTTAGTGATTAAAGTTTTATCCCTGTCAGCTGGGTTTATGGGAATCTCATAGCAGGCAGCGTTCATGTCAGGCGTGCAGTACAACGACGAACCGGCGAGCAACTCCAGCGAGCCATCGGTGTGAGAGATTGGGTAGGCCGGTAGCCTGGTGACTAAGATCAAGTTGTGCCACCAGGCTATCGAGTGCTCTCGAAACAGTGGCATGCTCCGCTGTGACATTGTGTACTATGACAGGCACTGGAGAATGGTCCATGTCCACGATACAACTGGCTACCTTCACTCCCGGGTGGTCCCATGTGGGTTCAGCTACAGCTGGACCCTGACCATGGCAATCGTGAACGGAAGTTGGAATAACCAGCTGTGACCCAGGTGGTGTTGAAAAAATCCTTCCCACGACAGCCTTCTCAACGGATGTCGCTTCAACTGATGCTGTATGGACAGATTCGGCAGGGGTAATTATCAACAACCGGTTATGAAGGTTTATGGCACAGGGAACATATTGCATAATGTGCAGGCCAAGGAGACAGGAGCTTCACCAATGACTTCGCACAGAAAGAACAGGATCATCCGAGCTACATCTCCCACCTCAAATTTGATACTCTGCCGGACATTGGGAGAGGATCTCTAAACGCTGTTCTGGCCTGAGTGGAGGCTTTGCACAGCCTGACGACCGACATGGACTCAAAAACTGAATGATGCAATACGCTGATGGTAGAGCCGGTGTCTAATAGACAACTGGTCACGGTACCGAATATCCCGGCATCAAAAGTTAAGTATTCCGCAATGCCGGCGCTGCTCTTACCAGTCACGTCTTTGCGACTGTCGCCCCTGCTGGCCCGGACGGTGAAGCCAGCTCCTTCCGCTCTGGGCCCATAGCGGAGTCCCCGGTCCGTTTCCCAGACTGGCCGCGCGACAAGCAACGAGCCAAGTGACCCGTTCGCCCGCAGCTGCAGCAGGTACAGTCACGCAGTCGGCTGGTAGCCGCCAAGTGCCCCGAGGAAGCACAGACGAGGCACTTTCCCGAGGGGCGTCTGTCACGCCCGCCAACAGGGAGAAAAACAGCCAACTTCAGGGGATGGAGCCGTCTTCACTAGGGTTGACACAGTCATTGAGACCGACCAACTAACCACGCTGCTTCAGCTGCTCCATCCGGGTCAAGGGCTGCTGAAGCAACGAAGGCTGGTGCTCCCGGATCTGTCGCCGGACCGGGTGCGATCGCAGATTCTCGCCGCGTGTCACATTACGCCACCCTCTTGACATCGGCCGAAAAAGAAGCGATGCCATCGGACACCCCACCGACCTAATATGGCCCGCGTAGGGCCGCCAAGAAAACAGTTGAAGCGAACTGTGCTATTACCATTGCCCAGAAGGCCTCCTGCACCAGCTTTCAGAACTTGATTACAAAAACATCCACAGACTCATGAGGATCAGACCGAAGCTGCCGAAGCCTGGCATGGGCATTGAGGGCACTGATCTCCTCAAACAAAACACTGAAATCGGACACGGCCAGCTGATACGAAGCATGCTGGTCTGCCGTCATTAGGTCATCAACATTTCGACTCACCTCCGACGGGCAGAGCGGCAAGAATCTGAGGCGTGTGTCACCATTCCAGCTGTGCATAGAGAAAAAGGGTATCAAACTAGGAACCGAATCAAGTAAACCTTCCCATCACAGAGAATCTGGGGGACGCCACTTGTGTCACCCTCATAGGTGCCGGCACCCCACCAACATCGTTGCCCACAACCTTGTTCTCGATCGTAGTGTTACTGTCAGGCATGGCCTCAGTTTACAGACCTGCCACAAAAACAAAGCACGTCGCCTTACACGCAGACGATGAGACATTCCACGTTACCAAGTAGGTGCGGTCACGAGCGGTAGCTGGAAGGTGAGGTGAGCAGCGGCCAGCCCGCAGACGTGCCGACCACGCGGGCGGCAGCTGACCTGTCAGGAGCCGGCAGACGAGAACATTGTTACACATATCCATGAACTTGGGCATAGGGCGTAGGTTTTGTCTTCCTTCTCCCTTTCCCCACGGTCAGCTGGCCAAGCTCTCCCCGTTGGCCTCCTCGCCCGAGGCTATTCTCTGCCCGAGGCTATTCACGGCCGAAGCTAACCCCAGCCCGAGGCTATTTCCAGCCCGAGTCTATTCTCTGCCCGAGGCTACGTCACGCCGGAAGCCTCTGGCGTAGAATGGCTCCAAGGCCATTCTACGCCAGAGGCTATTCACCGCCAGAGGCTACGTCACGCCGGAAGCTATTACGCTCCGAGGCTATTCTACGCCCGAAGCTATTCCCGCCCGGGCACGCACGCCTGCTGCCGAACCGCTCCGATTAATCGGATCAGGTCAGCAAAAGACTGTTTCGGCGCGGCGGAGACGGACCTTGCGCGTGGAAAAGACCACAAGAACAACGGTCTGTTTGGTGACGGACGATGCCTGGGGCCCATTGCCGCTACAGTGAACCCCGACATGACCAACAGTGCGCACTTGGAGTCGTCGCGAGGCAGTCGAGCAGAATCTCCGCAAGTCGGGCTTCGACCGGGCCGCTCTGATATGCTTTGGTAGTTGCGCCAGCCAGCTGCATGACGGAGGCGATTCGAGAAGCAATTATTTATCTAATGGCATAGGAATTATATGTAATAATTATATGTTATGTTGTTATATATTATATCATTAATGTTATAATTATATAATTGTTTATGTTCTGACTTGGTGTAGGGACAGTCTGGCGTGAGTTTCGCGCTGTCTGAGGATATATAACATTAGCAATTTAGAGATGCATGACGAGAATCGCCTTCAATATTGCCATGCCCCTCACTTTTCTAGATCTTCCGACGCCCTTAATGTCATGACTATAAGTGTCGGTTGGCGATGCCACCGAATGCCGTCATGCAGCAAATGGGACAGGGATGCCATCTTGTGTAAGTGATAGGGAGACAATCCGCGGGCCCGACGTTCCAACCTCATCAATCTGTTATTAACGGACTTGCCCGCTTAGCTTGACGAAAGGCGACTTGTATGTCGTAATGTTGGTACCCTCATTTTGAACGGACCTTAACCTAAGCAGCATAGAGATTATGCAGCGACGATCAAGAAGGGAGGAGCACTGGGGCATGTGCCATTCCTGATCGGAAAGTAAAAGCGCCTCTCTAAAGGCCACATTAGTGCGCCGAAAGCGCTATTCTATTGAGCGCCCCCTTCATTCTACTGTGTCGCGTAGAGTTTTACTACTAATGTTCAAAAGAAGCACAAACAGTAAGATTTTGAGGCATGAATTTGAGGCATGTAAATAACATGCCGTAGACGTCTTGACACGCTCGCTTCCATACCAGTTATTTTTACAAAATTTGAACGAGCCCAAACTGTTACCCATTCTACATAGGTTATCCACGGGTTTACTAAAACAACGAACTTTCGTATTGCTGCGCGCCCCGACTCAAAATTGTCTGCCATACACAAGTCTGTTTAACGAACTTCACTTTCAACAATGAACACAAAGAATGCATGACAATGTATGTTACATGACCAACTTTTCCCCATCTGCAAGATCTGTTAGCTTCCATCCAGATGTATGAAACCGAGAAACACCTAGCCTTAATCTGTGTCAGCAGAAATAGCATTATTTCGCCTGTTTCGTGTTCAGATGCGTCATAACAATACAAATATCATCATCGATTTTGTATCATTTTCGGCCACAAAACTGCCCCACGGAGAAAGCGACGGGAGGTCCAGTTCGAACTAAGATACCAAACCACATGCCTACAGTACACGGATGCGATCAATCACTGGCCGTGACTAGCTGAAAAGAAGAGGATTCTGCATAAATACCGCATGACCCATCATGACCTCATATGACCTAACCTTGTGAAAATGTGTTTTCTTCCACAATCGGAAACAAACGTCAGATAGTTTAGAAATGAAGAAGTGATAGAGAAACCCAGTACCCTCGCTTTTCATATATACATGCATGAAGACGTCATTTCGGAAAATTTGCGTAAGTTAAGACTTCATCAGACCAAGAAGGCCAACCAGCTTGGGTATGTTAATAAAATAGTGCTTTCAGCCCAATGACAGTCTTTTAGAAATCGCTCCAAAACCGTGGTATACGGCGCAGCTGTGACAAATATGAATGGCGCCAAAGGATGCATCTGAGGAATGGGGAACGCGGTACGAGGGATTTGTGTGAGGCCTATTTAGGACAACGGCGAAGTGGGCGAGGTTCGAAGGCCGGCTATTTTATTTTGGAGGTTGGTTCTTTAAAAAGTTAACATGCTTAGCTAATTAAAGCATGTCAGAGAAAGAGAATGGTCTTAGAGTTCAGTGACTCTCAGATGAAGATCTAGCCAAACCTACCGATTTTCGTGTGAATATCCCGGGATGTTTCCTTCTATGAGTTGGCCCATGGAAAGGTTTATTTGGTGTTGTCTGTGTGATTATTAGATGCTGTCTTTCTTATTCCTGATTTTTATCCCAGTGGTATATTACTGTGGTACATTGTGAGTACCACAGTAGAAGTTTCCTCTTTTGAGAGCATGCTAAGTCTTTGAGCTGCTTAAATGCATTAGCACACAATTTTGTGCCATGAGTTCATCATGCTGGCCACATGATGCTACTAACAACATGTAGCACCATGTGCATCTCACTGATCTGTCAGCTTGGCCCACCCTAGATCAGTAACTCAGTATCAGCCATTCTGCATGATGAGATTTCAGAGAAAGTGATGCAAATAAGGTCAAGTCAGATGCAGCAGAAGTTGTGGCATGGTCCTGCAGTGCTCTGATATCCCATTAACACACTGAAACCATGGTGCATGACAATTACATATCTTAAACTGTTTGAGGACTGCACATAATGTGCATATCATCCTCATTATCACATTCACATATCTTTAGATTGTCCAGTCTAATTCGCATTGGCTCGCACCAGTGTTTGCAATTCAGAATTGGTTGCACAGATGGCACTGGCTGAAAGCACTGCTTGATGCTGGCAGCAAGTTGAGAGTTTATCCACAGTTCTGGGTGTGAACATTAATGTCAAACTGTGGACAGGTTGGCTGATGGTGGTTTTTATCACTAAATGTTTTTTTTTATTTTGTTTATCAGTATCCTCTGGCAGGACAATAACCTTTGATTTATCATTAATTTTCCCTTATTCTATATCTACCAGTGTCAGTACATACAAGTGTTGGTGGTAATAAGAATATATCAATAATGTCAGTTATCTGTCATCACTAAGATGCAAGATTAAGTGATTTCTTATTAGGTGACTGGTCATTATGCATCTGGCAAGCTTCAAAATGTATTCTGAAATAGGAGCTTTGTTTAATTCTTAACTCATGTAAATTGTTTGTGTAAATTTTCATTGGGGAGCCAAGGGTGTCATTTTACATCATGCAGTTATGCAATGTACCCTCCCTCCCAGGTGCGGCCATGGGCGGCCGTTCGCGGACCGATTCAGGCCTTTCCAGTGGCCTGGTGACGTCACGCAGTCAGGTGGTGACGTCACGTGGTCATCTGGCCACCTCGACGCCGCTAGGTGTCGGCTCGCGACTGAAGGAGGCGCTCCAGGATTCGGCTCGGGTCCGCCGCCGGCTGGCCGACGAGCTGGCCAAGGAAGCGCGTGGTACGTGCTGCGTGACTGTCAGGCCCGCATGACTGTCGGGCCCGCGTGACTGTCAGGGCCTGCGTGACTGTCGGCCTTGCGTGGCTGTCGGGCCGGTATGACTGTCGGGCTTGCGTGACTGGCTGGCCTACCTGACTGTCGGGCCGCGGTGGTGAGGCGAGGCTCACTCTGTTGGCATAGATCGGGGTGAGCAGTAGGGGCGGACCAGTGCCTGTTGGAGAGCATAGGATAGCTTGAGTGGTTATAGAGGCGGTGAGTTCTGAGTATGTCTTGGCAGATTGTCACCAGTGATTGCAGTTTCTGTTTTGCTGCGTGTTCTGCCCCATCCGAGTCAGATTATTTTACAAAGTGTGAATCTCAGGTCCTTTGGTTGGTACAGCTGTGTCCGTCCACTCCAGTTGTGGAGGGAATGAAAGTACAGTTTGTGGAAGGTTTCGAATCCACATCCGTCGGCCGTGGGTCCTTGAAACACTTGAATCACGGTGTTATCCTCACCTGTTGCTCCCGTCATCCACGCTCCCCTGTGTTTGGGCCCCAACTCAGCGTGTCATGGCAGCCTCAACTGCAGTTTCCCGTCCGCAGCGACCACAGAGCTGGGTGACGGCGACGGCGCCGGTCGCTGGCCGGCCGACCTCACGACTTCGATGCGGTCGGCCCTGGCGTCGCCCCCGCTGCGGCCGGCGGCGCGCGCGCCGGGCTTGCCGGCGCCCTCCTCCTCCTCCGACCACATGCTGAGCTGTGGCTCCGACAGCACGGCCAGCGGCGAGAGCGAGGGCCGCGCGGCGCACGGCGCGCCGCCGCGGCTCCGAGGACGGCGTCAGCGGCGTCAGCACCATCAGCTCGCGCTCCATGCCGGAGTGGGCGCCGCCGGCGGAGGCGGCAGGAAGCGGGGCGCGGCTCGACCGCCACCACGCTGCGGAGCAGGCGGAGCGGCGCGCCGGTGGGGCGGCGGCGGACGAGCGGGACGTGCCGCAGCTCGGGCGGCGACGGCGTGGGGCTGGCGACGCTGAGGCGGCCGGCGCTGAACAACGCTCCCGGCGGCAGCGGGATGGGGCGCCCCCGCGCGAGTCGGACCGGCGCGGGGCGGGGCTGGAGGCGCCGCGGCGCGGGACGCAGCACGCGGAGGACGGTGAGCCGGAGCGTGGGAGCCATCGCAGCAGCGGGCGGCGGCAGGAGCACGACGAGGCCGGCGCAGCGAGGCGGCAGACGCGGGTCGCGCGCCAGCGAGGTGCCCGCGAAGCGGCCAGGCCTCGCTGGGCGGACGAGGAGGAGACGCCCCGACGGGGGGACTCTGTCGACTGGGAGACGCCGGCGAAGGAGACGCGAGAGCGCGACAGACGGCAGCGCGACGCGCGGCACGACGAGATGGAGACACGAGTGCCTGCGCGTCAGAGGGCTCTCGTGAAGTCCCCATCGGCCGTCAGTCGCCAGGAGCAGGTCCTCGACGAGAGGCCGCCGTCCCGACCGCGCTCCCCGAGAGACGCCGCCCGCTGGGAGACGTCCCCGCCGGAGACGCCGCGACCGGTCGCGGCACGGGAGCTGCGTCTCGCCCCGGAGACGCGGCGGCGCGGCGCCTCCTCTCTGGGAGACCGGCGGTGGGAGACGCCGCAGTCGGACGCCCTCCGCCTGCTGGAACACACCCCGGCCGGGTCCAGCGCGGTCCGCGCGACTCGCGGCCGTGCCGTCGTGACGTCAGACACGGTCGCCACCGAAGGTCACTGGGCCGCCAGAGGTGAGGGACGCGGGCGGGGCTCCAAACGGTTGGGTTCCGGGTGTTCTAAGATGAGGTAATGCAGACGCAGCTTGGGTGTGCGGTATAGCTGATTATTCGGGTATTTCTGTGTGAAATATGTTACACTTAATCACCTTTAGAAACCAAATTGGGCGCACCTGTGGCCAATGGGTGCCGGATGCTGCGTTGGCTGATTAAGTGCTTATGGGCCAATAGCAATTAGTTGGAGTCCCAGGGACTCAAACTGCATTGCAGCTGCATATGAAAACAACTGTGTGTATTACAGCAATGGTGAGACTGAAAGCTTTCTATGCTACAAAGGTTGCTAGGCTTAGGCCGGAAAATTGTAGCGTTCGACGTAGGGAGTAGAAAATTATTACTAGGTTCAGTTCTTTAAGTTGTCTAAGTTATGCATGCAGCGAAAAATTGACAGTGTGGAGACGCGACGTGGATGGTTACAGATTCGGTCGGGAATGGTTTGTACTCCTTTTTCCCTTGCCTCGGAATATACATCACACATGACAGTCTGTGTATGTTCCACTTGGCTTACGTCTAGCTGAGTGCATAGGTGGCGAATCGCGTAAAACGTATGAATATTTCATACCATATTTTACGTACAATAGAACTAGACGTAGCTTCGGTTAAAGAACATTCAGGCATGCCTACTGGTTTGCTGTTTTGGGCGCTGTTGGCTCGCTACATCTGCCACGTGTCCGACTGAACGCCATCCAGCGTCATTCAGCGCCATCCAGCGACATTCAGCGCCATCCAGCGACACTTTTCGCACCGCGCCGCCGCCGCCTGGAACGGGCTGCCTGCGGCGGCCGTCCGCGCCCCCCTCGCGCCAGGCATTCTTGATTGTTTTAAATCGCTGACTCATTGACTACAACTGTGTATCTGCACGTATGTGTGTATCTCTGTGCTGTGTGTGGGTTCTTTTTCCTTGTTCAACTAGGTGCAGAACAAACACTACGTGGATGTGCCTGAAATAAAATAACTGTAACTGTAACATGCTACTGCTGAGACCAAACCGAATGTTCAGGTGTAACAACCACCTTCCTTTGAACGTCACGTGGACCATCAGATACAGGCGCTCACGCAAATGTCAGATCAACCCAGAGCACCTTATTCGTCCCATGGCCCCTGACACGGAAGCGTGCCCCAGGCCCAAAGCATGCTGTAGCCCCCTCACCTTCTCTGAGTGGCGTGGGGTCCGCGTGCTTCCAGAGTCCAGCCCGCATCGGCGGCAGCTGCTGGACGCCGTCTCCAGCGCCCTCAGCAGCCAGCTGCAGGACGAACTGGAGCTGGCTCGGCAACAGCACCAGCTGCAGCTGCAACAGCTGGCGGAGGAGCTGCAGGAGACGGAGCAGCGGCGGACAGCTGGAGGTGGCCGAGCTGAAGAGTCAGGTGGGTTTGAGTGAAGTGTCAGGTGGGTCTGAGTGGGGTGTGAGGTGGGTCTGAGTGAGGTATTAGTTGGGACTGAGTGAGGTGTCAGGTGGGTGTGGATGAGGTGTCAGGTGGGACTGAGTGAGGCGTCAGGTGGGCCTGAGTGAGGTGTCACATGGGACTGAGTGAGTTATCACATGGGACTGAGTGAGGTATTACATGGGTCTGAGTGAGGTGTCAGGTGGAAACTAAGTGAAGTGTCAGATGGGTCTGAGTGATGTGTGAGGTGGGTGTGAGTGAGTTGTCAAGTGGGTCAGAGCTGGGTGTGAGGCCCAGGGGTACTGCAGGAAGTGAATCAGGAGTTGAAAACTTGACCAGTTGAAACTGGTCATGAGGGCACAGGAATCAGGTAAGGATTGGGGAATATATTTTAATGTTGTGAACATTGTGAATATTATTCTCTGCTTTTTGTGGTCATTTTGTGGATATTGTGATGTAAATATTTGAATCTGCTCAAATTAATTCAAAGCTCAAATCCAAATCAACTTGCCTGAGGATTCCAGTGTCAAAATGCTGTGAATCATTAGTTGTAGCAGAGATGCTGGTATTTCAGGAAAAAAGTGGAGTAAAAGGTCATATCAGGCCATCCAGAAATTTGTTGCTACAGTTTAACTTTATTTAGTTTTCTCTGTCACATTGCCGCTTCCCCTTTTTTATTTTTCCTGCATTGCCCCTCGCGTGTTTTCAGCCAGTGTTTAAGTGTCTCTGACCATCTGCAGTCCCTGAATGCCCGATTCTCGAGAAAGGGCCAAAACTGCTCTTTTACATCATCCCACATATAGATCACCATTTGTCAAGCATTTTGTCCCCAGTGGCTGAATGACTCCGGCCCCGCACAAGGGACGCCTCCAGGCACGACAGATAAGCATTACGAACGAGCCCATACAGGATCGACGCGCTCACTCAGACCCCAACCGGAAGATTTTTTGGTGCCTGTTGCGATGAGGTCACGAACTGCACATTAACTAAGCGCCACAAGAGGGCTTCGTTCACGGCATAAGTGATATCCCTGTGGTGGTCGAATCACTAACCTTATGTTACCCGGCCGCTCCTAGGTGTCAGTAGCGGAGCGCACGCTGCAGCAGACAACCCGGGAACACGGTCGCCAACTGGCATCACGTGACAATCAGTTGATGCAGCTACGCGAGGAGCTGCGCCACACACGCCAGCAGCACGCCATCGACCGGGAGAAAACAGTGAGAGCCAGCTAATGTCGGCCCGAGCTAGTGACTGAGCGACATCGGTCAGTATGCTCGCATCAGAATCTCGTCTCAGTTTATGCTGCACAAAGCTACCGCTAGCCCCAATTTCCTCCACGGACTGTGGTGCCGGTTTATTTGGCCTGACCGAAATAGTATAGGTACTGGGCTGTCTCAGAGCATAACTCTTGCGACACGCAGCGTCGTCCATCGCCGCGTAACGATAACTCGGGTGCATTATGTCTCCGCTAGATGGCGGAGCTGTCGCGCACGCTGGAGCGTGAGCGGTCAGCCGCCGACCAGCGGCACGCGCGGCAGCTGCTCGCCGTCAGCCAGTCGGCAGCTGGCCGGCTGACGGCCGTCTTGCAGCAGCACGAGACGGCGCGGCAGCAGCTCATGGTGCAGGTCAAGGTCAGTCGGAGGTCAGCTCAAGGTCGGGCAGAGATGAGAACGCGTCCGCCAGGGTCAGATTCCGCCTGTTTTCGATCGTGTGTTCGGCAAGTGACTTGAAGAAGTGCGTAATTCCCCTCAGGCCGTACCCTGAATAAATACGAAAAGCACTGAGTGTACACCGCCCACATCCAGGGTATTTTCTATGGTTGACTCAGCCAGCACCATGCTCTCCATCTGTCACTAATATCCTAAACATCCGACATAACGTAATCCGCTCTATATCTGCTGGGTGCAACATGATTTCAACAGTCGTAGCGCTCTTGAGCTCCGATTAGTAACAGTGATGGTCTACACTTCTACATCCCGTGGTCAGCAGGCGCCTAGTTGTCCCGGCGGTAGTTGGTTAGGCAGCGGGGAATAGCCGCCGGGAACATTTGAAAGGTGCGCTTTGTTTTCTGACCATGCTAACAGTAATGCGTACCAGGATAGTAGTAATTATATGACATGCGTAAATTAATGTTATCCAAGATAGGGTAAAGTGGAAGCATGTGGCTGCTGTTGGCATTTCGTGCTGAAAGCAGACCCCGGTTGTTGAAGGGTCAGGTTTGCCAACGGAGGGGTACCAACTGGGTCTCCTGCACCCATGTTTGAACGCGAAGACGAATCAGCGCGGTGACGTCGGCACCCCCCGCACATGGCTGATGCTGCCGCAGACGCTGGAGCTGGAGGTGCTGCGGCTGACGGAGGCGCTGGCCGAGCAGCGCCACCTGGGTGCTGAGCTGGAGCGGGAGCTGGCGGCGACCGGACCGGACCGACGTCGGCTCGAGGCGCTGCGAACCGAGCGCGACGGCCTGAGGGAGAGGTGAGGGGCGACCTTCGCCGAGCTGGGCGGTCTGAGGGGGAGGTGAGGGGCGACCCTCGCCGAGCTGGACGGTCTGAGGGGGAGGTAAGGGATGCCCGTCGCCGAGCTGGACAGTGTGAGGGGGAGGTGGGGGTGCCTGCCCCGAATCGGAAACCGGTTTCTTGGTCCTCCGATCCGAGAAGCCGCGTCGTTCAAATACTTACGTATCAATGGACCAATGGCAACTGTGGCATATTCCCCTTCACGTTGGGTCTCGTGGTCCAAGCGATTGCAGCTAGCTATCGGGCCCCGATCTCCGTGTCCTGGGTCCCCCATCCTTGGATCCTGGCCAACCCACGGTGACCTTTCCTGACCGTGACCCTTGGGTGCGGAGTCTGTTACGGACATTTCGTCCATGGGCGGGCGCTCTGTTCTCACCTGTTGCTTGAATGTGATCTCGCCTGGTTTCGCACCATACGTGTTCACAGTTGCCGCGACAGCGTGCCACCTGGTGGTGACCGTCGTCCCTGCCGCAGGCTGGACGCTCTCACCAACCAGCTGGCGGCCTGCTCGTCGCCCCGTGACCCTGGCCCTGGCCCTGGCCCTGACCCTGGCCGTAGCCCTGACCCTGACCCTGACCCTGACCCCGACCCAGACCCCGACCTGGGCGACCGGTCTGAGCCCCACCAGCAGCCGTCTGCGACGCATCGGCTTACTTCCCGACCCCGCGGCGAATCCCAGGTGGGAACAGCTGTTGTGCGGGCGCCACAGGATGTACTGGAGAACGGCTGATGTATTTGAAGTTGAAGTCCGGGTGCCCGGTGTGTTTGTCGGGTGCTGGGAGCGACAGGCTAGCCGTGTAAAGGAGACTTAAGGCGCTGGCAGACGCATGTGGGACATGTACGCCGCGCCGAACACCCGCGATGCGCGGCGACATGTCACAGGCAGCCGTGATCGCGGCGCATCGTTCGCGGGCGACCAGCTGTCCTAGCGCATGTCTAGCCATCCCAGCACGTCTAGTCATAGCATGTCCTAGCTGTCTCGCCACTGTCAGGGCAACGTGACGGGCGATGCCTGGAGTCTTGCACGTGTTATGTAAGGAGTGGCGTCGAGAAATGCGCCGACGACTGCCGTTCAGTGAAATAGACGCAGAACTGAAAGTCAAATGTCCGCTGCGGACAGTTTGCTGACCTTGTTTGGTGATGTCGTAATTGTAAAGCTCGGCTTCCTGTTGTCACTGATAGAGCTGATACATCTCTGTGGGGTATTATGGGACGCAGCACGAGGCCTTTGAAGTCGATGCTAAGGACTTCTTAGTGTGTGGTAATGATCGCAGAAGCAACGCTAAAACCAATGACGGGCGTGGCGTGAATCACCCTCGTGAAGCTGTCGGAGTGCCCTCTGGCTGCCACCTCGGGTCGCTGTCGCGGCTGCTCTTTTTCGTTTCGAACCTCATGTTAGCAGCTAATCTCGTGCGAAAGTCTCTTTCGCTTCTTCTCCCCCTCCCGTCACCTCGGCTGGCGGTGTGGGGGTCCTGGACAGCCCGCTGTAGACACGGCGTGCGGCCACTGGGGTCGGCCCCGGGTGTCGACCCGCTGCCCTCTACCGGTGACCTCTGCCGTGACCTGACCCGTGCCGTGATCCTCCCAGGACGGCGCCGGGTCGGCAAGAGCCTCGCCGACTGCCCGCCGACCGGAGAAGCCGGCCTTGTCGGAGGAGGCCGACTCTCAGCACGGGCGGGAGGTGAGTCGGGAGAGGAGCGACGAGCAGGAGATGAGGTGGGTCGGGAGAGAGGTGAGGCACAGGAGACGAGGGTGGGTTGAGAATGGAGCGAGGTGCAGGGGACGAGGATGGGCCAGGAGAGAATTGACGTGCAGGAGACGAAGGTAGGTTGGAGAGGGCTGCGCGTGGGGGAGGAGGTTGGGGATGGAGACACGGAAGAAAGCTGTACGGACGAGAGCAAAGAACAAACGTCGCGACTCCGACAGCAAGCACATTGTAGCGCGGCATTCGCGAGCGAAATGACGCTCTGGAATGGAGGGCATACAGGGCCGGGAACTGGTGGGAGAATGAAAGGGAGATGAGGAGGCTGTTGCTGGGTGTGAGGCTGGCCAGGTGGTGGAGGTGTCGGCGAGGCAGGTGGCTGAAGTGTCGGGGGGGGGGGGGGGGGGTTCAGGTGTTAGCGGTGTCGGCGGGTCAGGTGTTTGAGGTTGTGGCGTGCTGGGTGGCATGAGTTGCCTGATACCCGGCGACATTTGACGTTTGAGATGGCCGGGCAGCCTTGCTCAGGCTATCGTGGCAACAGGGATTTCAAGGCGCACTGTGTCGCACTCTCGGTGCTCACCTGTCCGTGAGTACGCCGGCGCGCTGTGGTCATCTGACCCCACCACGGGCGCGCCCCGCAGCCGGAGCCCGGCTCGCCCCGACACCAGGCGGCGCCGCCGGCGCAGGGATCGGCCCGCGCGGCGGAGCTGCAGCTGCAGGCCCAGGTGGCGCTGCTGTCGCTGGAGACCGGCGGCAAGACACGCCAGGGTGACCACCGCAGGAGCTCGCACTCAGGACTCGTTTGTTTGCAATTCGCGTTTTCCGTTTATTGCAATCAGAGATGACGACAAGACCAGTATGGTTATCTGTAGCTAGTTAGTTTTGGCGTTGTTTGAACTGATTTGTTGGACGCCGATGAGTTTCGGCTGCAGCATGGACGCCGAAATATGGCATACAGTTGTACTCAGAACCTCAATGATGTAAATGTCAAAACATTGACGGTTTCATTCAGTATGGTGGCTGCCTGTAAAGTGCAGAATAAATCCCATTGATGTGGAAGCAAGCCTTGTCGTCCCCCGTGGTCGTGGCTTGTGACCCCGACCTTGACCTGTGACCTGCTGGCGCCCCGTGACCCCAGTGTGCGGCTGCCGCAGGCGGATCAGCTGAGCTCGGAGCTGGGTCAGCTGCAGCGCCAGCACCAGGCGGCCGTCGAGGCGCTGCAGCGCCAGCTGGCTTCCGCCGAACGCGCCTTCGCCTCTCAGGTCAGCCGCCAGGTCGCGCTGGGTCACACACAAGGCGATTAGACCGCACCGGACAATGAGGTTTAGCAATGAGGTCTTAGCACATGGCATCATTCTCTCGTTTTATATCATGTCCTGGTTGTTCGCAGCTGCTCTATTGTACTCTGACACTGCCCTGTAGATTTTTGGCTTTAGCATAGGCCCATTGACAGTCTAACAGGCCTTGGCGTTGTGACGCTACATCGGGTCACAGCGCTGCAACGCCGTCACCCGGAAAAAAAACGTAAATGGCCGTGTTCTGAATGTGCCGCATCTGTTAGTGTTGGCAAGATCACGCCGGGACTACCATTGTCGCCTGTGACGGGTCACGTGATGTCTCAGAACTGCCTGGAGGGCCTCATTACGTAACTGAGGCGTCTAGAAGTCACGCTCAGCCGCGACTCAAATCAGTCGCACCAATCGGGGCTCACAGGGGAAAAACTATGACCACATTCAAGCCTCTCAAGCTGACGCGGCCTCCGTGACGCGTATTGTGACACATCGAAAGCACTCAAGCAGCGGCTGAGGTCCCTTATCTTGTGAAGCCGGTCATTGAGATGGGGGATAGCCCCGCGCCCCTGGGCGACATCGATGCAGCTGCAGCACGGTAGGGGACTGGCGTTCTGCCAGGTCTGGAGCGCATCTGGACCGCGCTGGGGTGCGGTGCGCCGCCCTGTCTCTCAATGCCTCCGGAGCCGACCTCACGCAGCGGGATGAGGTCAAGGTCGCGGGCCACGACACATTGGCGGCGGGACGTGACCCCTGTCCCCTCTCATGCAGGCTGGGGGTGCAGGCTAGGAAGTGGTAGTGCAGGTTTGGTCCTTGTCTTCCCCTGAAGCAGGAGATAACGCCTTTATAGCACATTGCGGCTCACACTGCTGCGAAAGCGACTCCGATGATGGTCACTGACCTGGCTTAATATCGCTGCCCGGCTGTGATGCGTTTTTTTATCAATTTATTATGGTATGGTGTTGTTGTGGTCCGTGTTATCGTGTTATGGTTTTCTAGTCATGAGCACATTGTAAGAAGATAGTTTCGGCAGGTTACCGAAATTAAACTTATCAACAAGGCGGAAGGCAAAACTCTTGAACGGAAAGCGGACTTCAAGCCCATCTCGCGGCATTGATATAACTCATTTGTATGTTCTTTTTTACTGTTTGCTTCTTCTTCACCCACGCGTTGGCTGTTGGGGGCTGCAGGAGTCCACTGTTGTGCTGGGCATGCCACCCGACCCGACCCGCCGCTCTGTCCGCCGCGCGGTGGCGCTCGCTCCGTGACCGCGCTCCGTTCCGCCCGCCAGCTGGAGCAGATGCGGCAGAGGTTCGAGGGCGAGCTGGGGCGTCACCGGCCGGAGCCGGCCGGCCCTCGCCGCCAGCACACTCGGGCGGCGGCCGCCAGACGGACCCGCCCGCCACGCGGGACCGACGCGGCGCCCACGCGGACGGACTCGGCCGCCGAGTCCGGCGTCCGGCCCGGCTCGTGAGGCCGCCGGACTCTGGCGGCGGAGGTCTGACGCGCTCCTCTCTCGGACGCGGGGCAGCGCGCGGCGCGAGGAGCGGCGTTGGTCAGCGGCCTTGCCCGTCCAATCCCTGACTTTGACCACCGCCGTGTCGGCGTTTTATGCACTGTCCCTCGGCCGCTGGCTGTTGGACGATGCGCGATGTCTTGTCGCGATCGGCTTTGCAGTGATGTGTGGGCGGGTAACCGCCGCCTGTCAACCGGAAAGGAGTTTTTAACGGAGTACCTGCGGCTTTGCACCGCACGCGAGCTTTGATAACATATCTTTATCTGCGGGGTGTGACGTAATGCGTCGTCTTCCAAGTGCGCCAGACAGCGGAGGTGCCTTCTGCGCCCGGCCTCGGACCGGGTCGATGTCTATTGTTAGCGCGAGTTGTGGCGGCGCCTGGAGCCAAATGTGATCGCTGGCACCGCGCCGCTACCGACTGAAGGTCGCCGGCTGTATCAAGTGCAAACGAGGATGTCCGGGACGCCGCTCAAGCTGTCGGTCCGGTCTCATGTGCCACGTCAAACGGTCTCATCGGAGCTAGCCGCTCATTCCATAGAATGCAATGTCCTGCTGCACAGCTTGTGTCGCATGTTTCGTCTATTGAGGTTTAAAAGGAGCTTGTTAGTCTGTGTTTGGGGTCGCCAAAGCTCATTCCGCCCGTAAAGCGTTTTACCTGTTATGTCATCCATGTATTTTACTCGCATAACCACCAGCCATGGCGTTGCAATGTCTGTCGAGTGCATGACGTTCGTGGGTGTTTACTGCGACTCTGTTATGTGGCTTAATTTCTGAAGGGTGCCTTTGTATACTGAGATGCCTGAACCTGCAGTCGTCGCGTTCGTTACGTACCATAGGACTGCTTTTGGAGCTGTTCTACATTCGATGGATAACTCCCTTCCACCATTCCGTGTCGCAGTTAGCTCGCTCCATGGGTGACTCCCTCCCACCATTTCGTGTCGTGGTTAGCTCGCTCCATGGGCGACTCGCTTCCACCATTCCGTGTTGCGGTTAGCTCGCTCCATGGTTGACTCCCTCCCACCATTCCGTGTCGTGGTTAACTCGCTCCATAGGTGACTCCCTTCCACCATTCCGTGTCGCGGTTAGCTCGTTCCATGGGTGACTCCCTTCCACTATTCCGTGTCGCGGTTAGCTCGCCCCATGGGTGACTCCCTTCCATCATTCTGTGTCGCGGTTAGCTCGCTCCCTGGGTTACCCCCTTCCACCGGCCCGTCTGTGTCGCAGTTAGCTTGCATGTCTGTGAACTTGGTGCCGAACGGATGCCGTCGATGTGGACGGAGCTCGAGTGTTTAAGCCGTTCAAGGTGAATTGCTCCTCGAAATGAGATCTTTTGTTTTCGATTGACCTGGCTGGCGAGTTATCGTTCTCACCAGAGTCCGTCATCGTCTGGGAATGATAACACCTGGTATGTTCAGAGCTCTCTCCACGGTTTGGCTTCTCCTAGTTGGATAACTGACGCTTCCCCAACAGCGTCAGCTAGCATTGCAGGCATGACTTACAGACCAGCACCAGCAGAGCGATGATCTCACCCCCATCTGGCGGCGGGGTGTCAAAACAAAGCCCCGGCACATTTGCCCAGCTGACACACTGACGTGTTGGTGTGTCTTTAGCATTGTTGATGCTAGCATGTAGCTGTCGGACAGTTCTGACAGCCGCCGGCAGTTGGACCGACCTGTGACGAGGACATCTTGGCGATACTCGGGTTACCGTTTTTTATATTGTTTTTTCGGGGTTTGACGTTGGATAATAAATTATTAGTCTTGTTAACTGGCACGCGCTGTGGTGAAACGCGACATTGGATATTATGGGTGTCGAGGGTCTCAAAGTATGCACGGGTTACCTAAAGCGACCGGCTCTGGCGTGGTGGCGCCACCAATTTTGACAGGGTGACGAGGTCGTAAAACCATCACGACACTGGAATGATAGAAAAGAATGGGTGATAAATCAAGCGCCTAATAACTGGCTTTCTCCTAAAAGATCGGTGCGAGGTTCGTTCGTTGTCCTCTTGCGCGACACCGCGCCGCGGGGCAGGGACTGAAAACCGCAACTTTCAGAAAAAACCGTAACTTACAGAAAAACCGGAAATTACAGAAATGCAGCGCCGGCCTTGTGAATGTTCGTCAGAAGGAACTAATCAAAATGGCTATCTCTCCCCTCCTAACTCGGAATGGCATCGCGCGCTCCAAGCCGGCGGGATTATCTTGAGTAGCGCAGCTTCTCAGCACTGCGCACTACCATCCAGGCTAGTTGGCCATAGCAGTGTAAAGACGTGAGATGTCCGGTGTCAATTGCCTTGCGGGGTGTTTTTTTCGTGTATTTACCCCAAGTTTGCGTCATTGCTTGGCTGCCCGATTCAAAAAGCTTTTTATCGAAGCGTATTGAGAGAGCAAAGTTGGCTCATTATACACCGGCGATAACAGTATCCGAACGACATGCTGTTTGCAGATCACTGAAGTCACATACTCCCTCCAGGTCTGCCTCATCACCATTGGCGGTGCGGTCCTGAGTGCAGCCAATCGTTCTCTCACGCGCCGCACTTGCGCAGGCATGAGCGGCTGCGGCATGACCTGGATCCACTCATCCCAGGCGAAAGCGCTGCTCGTGACTCGCGGTGTGCTGCGTTGATCCCCTTTTGCGTCACCATCAAGCGAAACAAATTTTCAGCAGCTGTTGCGCGCTGAACCTGCGCTTAGCTGCGGCTGAACTGGCGGAGCAGGGTCATGGGAAGATATAGCAGGTTGACGACTTCTTGGGTGGGTTCCCTTTGCGAGGAATGGCGAGGAACGGATATGAGGGTTATTGCGAAGAAGGGGCATGAGGAACGTTGCGGAGAACGGACAGGAGGGACATTGCAAAGAACGGACAGGAGGGACATTGCGAAGAACGGACAGGAGGGACATTGCGAAGAACGGACAGGGGGGACGTCGCGAACAACGGACAGGAGGGACATTGCGAAAGAACGGACAGGGGGGACGTCGCGAAGAACGGACAGGGGGGACATTGCGAAGGACGGGCAGGAGGGACACTGCGAAGAACGGACAGGAGGGACGTGCGAAGAACGTACAGGAGGGACGTGCGAAGAACGGACAGGAGGGACGTGCGAAGAACGGACAGGAGGGGCAATTGCGAAGAGCGGACAGGAGGGACATCGCGAAGAACGGACAGGAAGGACATTGCGAAGAACGGACAGGGGGGACGTTGCGAAGAACAGGCAGGAGGGACGTTGCGAAGAAAGGACAGGAGGGGCATTGCGAAGAACGGACAGGAGGGACATTGCGAAGAAAGGACAGGAGGGACGTTGGGAAGAACGGACAGGAGGGACATGGCGAGGAACGGACAGGAAGGGCATATTTGCCCCTTGTTAAATGGCAAGCGGATGGTTGCTTCTTCACCTCTCCAGTGGCACTGCTCCAGGACGCATTCCGGAGTATTGGCATACGCAGCCGCCGCATCACCAGGAATGATATTTTGGAGGCTTGAAAAGAGAACAGATAGATGAAACGCGGTCTTCGGATTACATGAGCAGTTTGTTACAACGTAATGGGCTAAACAAAACACATAGAAAGTTGCGTGCTGTTATGCGTAGAGTGGGTTTTTGACCCGTGCCCGACTGATGAAAGTGGATGGGGTACTTGTGACCCCTTTTCACAATTAAGTCACCATGAATTTAGGCTATGCAAATTTCGCTTTCTTTCCTTAGAAAATCGTTTTCCATTATTTCGTATTGTCGATAATAATCCTACGTGATCTACTTTCAAAGTTCAAGTATGTTTGAAAATCGCCTTAGTCCTACTAGCTCGTAAACCGTTAAATGGGGTAGCTGATAGAATATTTTGTAAGATGAACATCGCACCCTTTAAAAGGAAATGAAACATTGCTTAGATAAAATGCCACGAAGTCATAACCGCAGTTTGGTGCAACTTCTGATCATAGAGTAGGATGAAGGCGAGACAGAAGGCTGCTCAAAGAGCTGCTTCATTTCTGTTGCGGCCGAAATAATTCAACTTGGAATTTTTTGCGCCGTTGGAGGCTCTTTTTATAAGCAGATGGTGTTAAAAGCCCGATTGTAAGACTAGCCAGGTTTTTGTAGACACCAGCAAACGATGGCATTGCCAGCAAATGCAGCCCAAAACGTCATGATTGTTATTCGGAAGCGAGTATCATTGAATTCCGTTTTCGGAATAGCAAACCAGTATGTCAGGTTTACTCTCTAAAATGCAGTGAAAACTGTTGGTTAAGTTCTTGCAAGGCAATCTGACCTCAGTCAAAGCGGTCTTTACAAAGTCGACGAAGCACTGAGTACGTTCTCTTCTATTGTATGGCATTTTCAGCTAAAAAAAACTTTTAGGGTTCAGACTGTTTGATAAGCACGTTTAGGGCAGAAGCTGTGTCTAAACTGAAACAGCGCAATGTGAGAGGCTAACTTTCACTTTGAACGACCTGTGCTTCGGCCAGGTGGCGTTTAGGTTCAAATCTTGAGCATAAATCAATGAGTTTAGATTTTGGGCTTATCCAATTCAAAAACGATATTACGTCAACCATTTCACTGCGTCGAATGTATTTACACCCTCCACGCACTCTGCTCTGCTGTGCAAGGTTTCTTACTGGGCCCGATCCTGGCACGGACTTGTACGTAGCTAGTATACAGCGTGTCAACCAGATGGGGTTAGAGCAAGGTCCCAGCTGGAGCTCAGCACGTGCTCAGGCCATACTGATACTCTGATATTTTACCATCATGTGCCCAGCTGGTGCCCGGCTAGGCCGCGGGCAAGCCGCCAGGCCAGGCCGGGCTGCTGCCCATCAAACGCATGCTGTAAGGGCGATCTGGGGCCTTGCTGGGCAATCTGTTGCTGCTCATCCAGTCTGCCCGTCTGGAGTCCGACTGGGGGTCACTATAAACTGCTGGTTTGGCCTAAGCTGGTAAGCTCATTGAGCATGGAACGCGCACACAAATATAATGACAAAAGTTACTGAAAAGCCAACTCAACTAGCAACGCTGTTACTGACGGGAGTTTCATTTGCCGCATGTTTGAACTGAAGTGGCTGAGGGTCGCTTTCCGTTAAAAGGCACAACTACTTGGAACAGTCTTCCCTAGAGATGCAGCTGCCCCGCATACTGTGTGCTTTAAAACGAGCGGGGAAAGGTCATTCTCAACAGGAGGGTAATTGTCTGAGCGTATTTCGGGGAAAGGTGAGAGCTATACTCTGAAATTATGTGTAGGGAATGCCAATGTTTTGTTTGACATAAACTGAAGTGTCCCACGCTTTATCGATGACATTTTGGTGTGCTCAAGTGGAGGATGTCGACTGGTTGCGGTAGCCTTGTATATATCATTTATATTTATACTCTATTATTGCATCTATACTCTGCTATTTTGAAAACATCCATGGGCACATCACTAGTCATCCAAGCACACGCGGTGGGTTACGCACATATTTCACTTTTCAGTATCCTGGCGTGGCATATATGTAATACAAATCGGATCAGAAGCGGATGACATCCTAGACAATTTTGTATCAGTCCTCTTATGCCGACTTCCAACACTCAGCCTCCCATTCATTTTGAGAAATCGACACCCATGCCTGGCGGCATCGTACATGAGTATTTATAGCAATGTACTCCTACCGATGCTAGGGAATTTCATTGTAGTAAGAGTTGGGGACAGGAGCCCATTAGTAAAATCTGTGTATTTTTGTCTCGCCTGCTGAGAAGATTGCTGTAATAGAGGGACGGTCTGGCCCCTCCTTTCCGATGATGGTGGGACGCGTCCCTCATCTTCTCGATGGTGCCGCTCCTGCCCCTCCCCCCCGTCGTAGCAAATTTTGGCCGCGTTCCCGCATTGCAGTATATCCTTTTCATTACCCGTGCAACGCCGATCATCTCAGCTAGCAATTCAACAAAACAACACCCGCTGCACTAAAGTGGCGGGAACTCGGAAGGAAAAAATGAGGGAAGGCGGGCTTAGAAGTTGTTTTTGGTTTCCTCCCCCCCCCCCCACACACACTTCGAAATCGTTCCAGCACCATGGCTTGGAGCTCCTTCAGCTCCACTGAAAACTTCACTCAATTGCCCCCGCCCTGGGCAGCGGTACGACTAGCATTTGTTTCCGGGGACGGTAGCCCACTGCGTCTGCTACGAAAAGTTTTCGAAAAAGAAACGCAGAAATAAATTCTACGACCTGTCCAACGAGGGGTGCCTTTTTAGGCATGCAACCACGCTGTGATTCGACTCCGACGTCAAATGTTCATCTCTGGTGTGGAACGCGGCAGCAAACCATCCCAAACCATGCGCACCATTCCGTGACGTCACAGGCAATGACGCTACGTCTTCCGGCGCTCCGATTGGGTCGAACCCTCCAGAGCACGCGAGTCGGGTCGAGCGGAGCGGAGGTTTGTGGTGCTGCCGCGTGAGCTCTCGCAGTTTCCTGCGCCGGTTATAACGGGTCTGCGCGGCGATGGAGGGTCATTCTCGTGCTGGAGATTACAGAGACGGTAGTGGTGATAGTGATTTCTTTGACCGAATGAAGAATAACTGGGGACGAGAAGCGGACATGTTTTTCGACCAAGACGCGCGTGCTCCGGGTTGGGGAACAGGATTTTCGCGCGGAGGGATGTCTATGGTAAGTAGACTCGTCCTCTTGCTGCTCACCGTATTGCATCTGGTCTGGTCCTTCAGTGGTCTGTTCTGTACCATGTCCTTCGTTTTCACCAGATTGCCCAGGCACATGACTTATGAATCGGACAAGCTGGCAACGCTAGGTGTAATGCTGCGCATGGGTGGGGGAAGAGGAGGGCAGGGGTTTAGTTTTCTTTTTATTGTGGCCTCAGTCCCTGCCCTCTCGGGGTTCAGCCCCTCCCCCAATTTTGACAGAGGGCCAAATCCAGGGATAAATCGTGCTTTTGCTATTTCAGGGGTTGACATATTTATTTTGATTGTTTAGCCCGCCCCCAACTCATTTCGCAAAATTACATCCTCGGAGACGGTTGCGAAACCACGGACGTCCCCGACGTTGGGGTCGGTGGGGGTCCTGACTTTGTAGTCCCAGGAACTTGTAGGCCGGCAAACCGAGTTTTGTTTTACCTGGACAAGAAAGTGTCCGGGCCGACCGGACGAGCGTAGCATGTGGGGTCTGTGTGTCTCCCTGCCGCGTGCGCCCAACCAGCGTGCGCGAGAGGCATACCGAGCATACCCAAAAGATGATTTAAAAGATGGCCAAATCATACTAATTATGCACCTGAGGGTTACGGACACCACCGTGTGACTATTTTAAGGCCATAAGTTCAAAAGGCAGCCGTAAAGGATTGCAGGCTGCCTGGACTCAATTCGAATCGTGACATGCAGTGGTAAATAGTGTGATGACGGGATGAATTGGCGGATTCAGACGTGATTATGTTCCAGAATAAGATTGGGGCGCGCAGAGCCGGTTGCTCCGACGGGGTTGTGCTGGTACCATAATTGTGATGGTCCCCGTGCCGCGCAAGATATGTGCGCGAACTGCGAGACGATGCACGTCCTGAAGAGCCGTTGGTTCGCTCCCGCTTTCGTCTTCTCAAGTGTTTCGAGTCGTAGTCACAATAATCTTGTAGTCGACGAAGCATCCTCCGGGCGTATTGATTCAGTCGCATCGGGCGGAACAACACAGTCGACGAGACTGGCTGCTCGCTGTTTGACCTCTGGCCATGCCTGGCGACAGTGCATTGGCATATCGATTCGCGCAGCCACCCCCCCCCCCCACCCCCCCCCCCCCCCCCCCGTCAGCAACCCCACTACCCAAGGTCAGCGTGGTCCAGGCACGTAGCCAAGGAGAGGACCTCGGGAGCCATGTCCCCCTTCCCGCTCAGCGAAGGGGGTGCAGGGCGGTGCAGGGCGATTCGCTTGAATTTGCCCAGAGTTAGGACGGAGTTTGTCATTTACCTCACCCCCCCCCCCGCCCTCTCTTGAGGAAAACGCTGGATACGAACCTGGCGTAGTCAGCCGACGTGGCGACAACGTGACCCGCAGACCTTTGCCAAGGTGCGCACCCCTCCACAGCATTTGTGGTGAGAGATCACGGTGTTGAGGATGACCCTCCGCTAAAATCGGGTGTGGACGCTGACATCGTCGAGCATCTTTTATTGTTCAAGTAATGGAATTGAAGGGGCTTCGGAAGCGGCGGGCGTGTTGTGTTCACACTGCGATATATGCGCGTGACTTCCAGCTTTTGGTCGCCTCATTAGCACAAACCCCGGCCAAATCTTTTCATCGCGAAACTTCAGCCTTATCGTGGATTCCAGACGCGGCACGCCCACCGCGCGCCCACACTAGCCGGTACACTCCCGAACCGTGACGTCACATGACCTTTGACTCGGCGACCTGTGCCGGCGAGCGTGTGTGCCAAGTTCGAATCGGGCCGATCGAGATGTCAGTGGCGTTCGCTCACAGAGCCCACGGCTTCTGCACGGTTGGTACCGCTGCGACGGCCCGTCGCCGTGCACGTAACTGAGGACCCCTGCCCCTTTTGCCTTTCTCTTCAATTCTGCCGCCGTCGCTCTCCGCTCCTCACAATGTTGCCCTACGTCGTTCTGCTCGCTATGCCCCTTCTTTGGACTTTGATCCAGTTTCCTGCTGGTTTTGCGGTTGGGTCTCCATCATCCATCCATTTCCTATCTTCCATCATTGCCTTTGTGGTCCTCGCGCGCCCCCCCCCCCCCCCCCCCTCCTCAACCGTCCTGATGTCTGTTTTCCTTGCCCTGCACTTTCGAAAACGGCGCCTGCTCTGTAAACCCAGGGGTAGGGCGGCAGGGCAGAGCGAGACAGCGGCACCGCGCTCTGCCTCCCAGACACCTGCGATAGCGTCGCCAGACCCTCAGGTACGCAGTTGCGTGATGGGGCCACAGGTGCGCGGAATTTGTAAGAGGTCGGAGGGGCGTCCTCCACCGAGACTGGCCGTCAACACCAGCCAAGGCGTGAGAACGGCAAACCTCGGCTGATGAGAAGCCCGGCCCCTCTGTAACGCGTTTTAGCTGATTTTTGAAATTAGTCTCGCGTGTATAGGGTTTGTGTCGTACAGTCCATCGTTCCGTGGGGGAGATCATTATTTCATGTCGTATTGACCGCGTCGGACGATGTCGACGGCGGCGGGGGGGTATTTCCGAGCAGCAGGTCCCCAGGGTCTGTAATGGCGAAATTTGCTGTGATTCGCCGGCGCGCATACACCATGACCGGTGCGTAGTGTCCGCCCTTCCGTTCACTGCCGCGCGATTCTAACCTCTCCTGACACCGCCGCCCGGGCGCCATGTTTGGGCACGCCCAGTCGTCTCGGCCGTCGGCGGGCACGCCCGCTCGTTTCTCGGGCGCTCGCGTGCGACCCACGCCGGCCCAGCGCCCCCGGCGGTCTGAATGGCTGACCGGGGCGGCGCCCTGTTAGTGTTGGCAGGAGGTGCGGCGCCCGGCTACAGGCAAGGGCGTGTGGTAAACACATCAGAACATATCTGAACAAAAGTTGCAGCGCTGCACGCGTTTGTCGTTGGTAGGCTCTCCCCGGTTCCCTTGTGGATATCGTGGTTTGGCAGATCTGGCGGTGACGACCACCAACTATCGGGTCCATCAACTTAGATTGCAATTATTGGGATTTTACCTTTAATCGCTAAACATTGCTGGCTCCACTGGTTCAGTCGCTCGTCGTTCTGTCTTTTCTCGGCAGGTTCTACAGTGGGTCCCCAACCCGTTCAGCCACGCGTGATTTGCCGATGATGTCTACTGTTGCATGACGCTCAGTCAGGGGCGTACTCGAGGGGGGGGGGGGGGGATGGCGCTGCCGGCTCGTGCCCCGAACACGCGATGTTGTTTTATGCCACTCAAGAAGTTTGAGCCCATTTGAGCGTCATAATTTGTTTTTCATTGTCAAATTTTGGGTTGCGCCCTTACCTTTTGCGAAGTCCCCACGGACACTCCTGCACCTAGAGTTAACCTTGTCGGCGAAAACTATTCAAACAACATGCCTGTGCTTTCCTTGAAAGATCGATGACCAAGGGGAAAGGCAATGTCATGGCATGGCGAAATGCTTCCAGCCCGCTAGGGGTCCATTGGGACCGTGCCGCTCGTGGAACTGGAATGTACCGCGATTGCCAACATCAGCGAGCGCGCCCTTGAGCGCCACCCTGACCTCCACCGTGCTCGATCCCCGGCCGTCGCCATCCTCGGGCCCCGCGGTCAGCGGTCGGCCGTCATCGGCGTCCTCGGTGGCCGCCAGCCAGGTGCCGACTCGCGTCGATCTGTTGGTCCGTTGCGCCGGCTTGCGTGGGCGGCTGGCGGCGCTCCTCCGTCGCTGCCGGGGCTGGCCAGGCCTGGCGGCGGCGGCGGCGGCGGCGGTGCTCCTGAGGTCACGACCGCCGAGCTCAGTTGGCGCTGCCGCTGGTGGGCAGAGGCCGCCGCTGCGGCAGTGCTGCGCTCGGACAGCGCGCGCCCGCCCCAACCGGCCCGGCCCGGCATTCCCGAGAACCGTGACTGGGTCTCCGTGACTCGTGACGGGCGTTCGTGACCCGTGAGGGACGTTCGTGATCCGCTCGTCACCTTGTCATTGACCTGCGGAGGATCCGGATGATCTGTGAGCGGTCGCGGTGATCTGTGAGTGGTCTCCGGCCCGGCTCGTGCGTGTCTGCGCCGACCTCAGAGCCAAAATGTGGGAAAACGAGTGGATGGTGGATCCCGAGGTAATACATCCCGAACCGTCTGCTTTAAGTCAAGGGCCTATATGCGAGGAGTGACCTAACGGGATCAGCTACCTTGGTGGGGAGGGTTGTTGCGGCGCAAGTGTTGACGGTTTTCTGAAGCGCTTTCCGCGACCACCCTGATTAATAGACAAGTGATAAGCCACTGACAAATTTATATAAACGGCTGACACTGTTTGAAACAAAAATTGTCAGCTTAAAATTAAGTATCGGATTTTCGTTTCCGTCCTCGTACCGCAGCTGATAGCCTGACTTAAGTGGGCTGCAAAATAGTATTTACGGTGTACTTTCACCGAGTCATTCACAATGTCAGGCCGTGTTCTGCGTACATGCTTCGGCTGCGTGTCTCGCTGCTGTGACGTCTCCCCACGCCGTCTCAGCGCCGGTCATCCCGTTCCGCCGCCGTAACCGCGCCTCTCCGACGTTGCAGGGCCCCGACCCGGAGCTGGAGGGGATGCGCGGGCCGCGCCCGGCCCAAGTTCCGCAGCTTCGAACGCCCTGCGGCCGGGCATGTTCGGACCGCGGCCGTTCCAGCGCGAGCGCCGCGCCTCGGGCGAGCCGGCGCCGGCCGAGGCGCGCCCGGCCGCCGCCTCGGCCGCCGCCTCGGCCGGGCCGGCGCCCTGATCACCCGCGAGCGTATCATCCCGATCCAGATCGAGCGCGACGATGTCGACGCGGGGCCCCGGCGCGGCGGCGGCGGCGGCGGCGGCGCCCGCGCCGCGCCCGCGCCGGCGGCGGGCGGCTCGCCGCGTCAACAAAAGCGCTACACGCGGCGCGAGACGCTGGACACGCCCGTGACGCAGCTGCCTCGGTGAGGAGGAGCCGCAGCGGGACTTGCGCGCGCGCAGCTGCCCGCCGCAGCCGGGCGGCGAGGAGGCGCAGGCGGCGTCGCGCGTTCCGCCGCTCAACATGGCGCCGGCGGCGGCGGCGCAGCGCGATGAGGCGGCGCGGCCGCAGCACAAGCCCAACTACTTCAACTCGTCGCCGAAGCCGTTCTCGTCGGAGCCGCGGCCGTTCCAGGCGGCTGCGGCGTTCGGGCGCGGCTGGCCGCCGGCCGCCGAACAAATTCCGATCCCTGTGCACGTGGAGCGCGGTGGCGACGCGCGGCGCCCGCCCCAGACGGCGCCCAAGCCGCGGCCGGCCACGGCGCCGCAGCCCAAGCCGCAGCCGCAGCCTGAGCCGGAGAAGGAGCGACCGCCGCCGCCGCCGCCGGCGAAGACGCCCAAGGAGCGAGCGATGGAAAGGATCGGGACCGTGCGGGACGAGGGTGGCCCAGCTGGCGAGCCAGGTGGACGCCTTCACTGGCACGAAGGGCGAGAAGCAGTACATATTCCTCGACGAGATGCTGACGCGGGAGCTCATCAGCTGGACGATGTGGAGACTGGCGGCGACGACGAGGTGCGGACATCACGAAAGGACGTCATCATGAGCATCCAGAACTGCCTGGGACGGCTTGGAGCGGCAGAGCAGCGTTGCAGCGGCGGAGCAGACCGCGGGCGAGCAGCCCATGGAGACGGAGCAGGCTGCCGACGGGACTGAGAACGCGAAGGCGGCAACGACTGAGGCGGAGGCGGTGATGGAGGCTGAGGTGGCCGAAAAGCCGGTGGCGCCGCCGGCCGAGGGCGCGCAACCGCCGGCTGAGGGGGGCCAGCCACCGACCGAAGGGAAGCAGCCGCCGGTGGAGGTGAGCCAGGCGCCGGCGGCGGACACTGCTCCGCAGGAGGCAGTTCAGGAGGCCACCCAGGAGGCGCCGCAGAACACGGCACAGCAGGCATCGCAGGAGACTGCCCAGGAGACGCCTGAGGAGGGCCGTTTAAAGAATCGCCACAGGAGACGCGGCCGGGGGACGGTGCTGCTGTGGAGAACGCTCCCGCCGCCGCCCCCGCTGCGGCTGCGGCCGCGGCCGCGGCCGAGCCGGAGACGGCCGCCGCCGCCGCTGCCACCGCTGCCACCGCTGCCGCTACCGCTGCCGCTGCCACCGCGGAGACCATGGACCAGAGCTAGCGGCGCCGGCGGCCGCTAGAGTGATCCGAGCCAGGGCCGCTGGTGCGATTGAGCCAGGCCGCTAGAGTGATCGAGCCAGGCCACTAGAGCAATTGAGCCAGGCCACTGGAGCGATCTGAACCAGGCCACTGGAGCGATCGAAACCAGGCTGTTTAAGCGATCCGATTCAGACCACCGGAGCGATCCAAGCCAGGCCGTTGGAGCGACGCCAGGCCCCGCTGACGCCGCCGAAGGCTATTCATAGCCGGCGGCGCAGCCGCGCGGGGGCGAGGAATGTCCGAGCTGTGACTTGCAGTCGGCGTTGTGGTGCCAGCCGGCGGATGAGGCGGGCCGGGAGCCGGCGACGCGCGCCCGGGCCGGTCTGACCGGCGGCAGGGTCGGGTCGGGCCGCCGACACGGCGCTCGAGACAGCTGGTCACTCAGGGCTGCCGGACGGTGCTAGTCGAGCCTCGTGGAGGGCGTCGTTGCGGACGCCCCGGTTGTGATGATCTGTACTGTGTGTGAGGAGGAAGGCTGCGAGGCTACCAATCAGCTGTTTACTGTGGTTTCTAATGTACGTGCGCGCTGTGGTATTGTTTGCTGTTGATAATACGAATAAACATTGTGGTACTCGTATTCGTGCTCAGCTCTCTTACCGTTCGCACCTCCCCCTGAAGGACGAAGCAGGGAATCGGTGAACATCCAGAACAAGAGGGATGAGCCCTCATTTTGTCGGCTGCGCACGGAAATTCCTGTGATAATCGAGGAGAAAGCAGCAGCCGCAAAGGCCCGTGCAAACTGACAGCATTTGAGCAGATAGCACACCGACAAGCCGCATGTCACGGTCACGGATGCTCGCACATAGCAGGCCGTCGTGGTTTGGTCGGCTGCGTGGGCCGAGCGATGCAGCCTTGCAATGCGGTGCTTTCCGCGAGTGCTGCGACTACCTTTGGTCGCAGATCCGCTGCTGCTCTCGCCATTTCGTGCCTGCATATTTGGTCTACGCTAGTTCGATCCCCGCGTCTTCTTCATAAGCGGCGGGATGGCGTGTGGTTGTTGCCTGTGACGTCACAGGTGGGCTCGTTGCGACAGGTCCCGCGTTTTGCACATGCGGTCATCCGTGCGTGACGTAACCACCGATGACATCATACATACCTGTCGCACTTGAGCACTTGCCAGTGACGGACTGCTTGGCCTTTGTGTGTGCACAGTCCATGCCGATTACCAAAAAAGGTAAGTCAAAAAGCCCGTGCGCTTTGTAATCCTTTCAGGAAGTGACCGTCCTCACTCTCGGCGCAGCCAGAGTTTGTACAGCGATTGGGCTGATGCGGGACGCAAACACTCCGAGCGTTCCAGGCGATGACGTCATCGTGAGGTCCGAGGTGTGAACGGGAATAACCGCGTACCTGGCCCACAGGCGGGCCGGCCCGGCTTCCCATATTGAGGCATCGCATCCCAAAACTAACACGCAACCAGCTGAACGAATGAGAGCAGGATCGTGACGTCTCATTCCTGACGATGCTGCAGATCGTTAGGACTTCTTCCACGCCGCTCCATGTCAGGCCACGGGTGGATGGAGCCTGATTGCATACGCCACATTTGGCGTTTGCATTAGCAAGAATTCAACCACGAGCAAATTTACCACACGAACTCCGTCGACATCCCACGCAGTCCAAGAAGCAGCCGCAGGAGTGGGTGGCTGGGTTGATGTCAGGATGCACGGGTGACGCTGGTCTTCACGAGGCAACGGAACGCTCAGAACGACAAGGCCTGTTACCATGTATTGAACGACCACAAAACGAACTGCGGGTGTCTGAGGGAGGTGTGCGTATAGATGTTTTGGACCAGGACTGTGGCCTATTCGATTGGGGCGGCCTAAGCCGTCCGAACTCTGAGAAGAAAGTGGGGTGAATCAAGGAATATCTAGCTTTTGCATGTTGTACATTTTTGGGTAGTTTCAGCCATTCCATCTCGCCAGTTTCAGCCATTCCATTCCCCCGTTTGTTTAAAAAACCACGCCTGTAGTAGATATGTGGTATTGTGAGCACGTCCTGTACCAAGGGAGCAAGCAATACGTTCGTTGGTTGTCTAGCACGATTCACACATTTTTGCATGTAGCTGGTAACTGTTTGCATGCGTCGGCGTGCGCGAAAGGAAGTGAAGCCACCGAATATTTCTAGCGTTTGAACTGAATGCGTCTTCTGTTCTCAGGAAAATCATGATTGGTGACGTGTCCCGAAATCGTTGCAAGGCGACAAAGTAAGTTTAATATATATATATATATATATATATATATATATATATATATATATATATATATATATATATATATATATTTATGAGACATATGGCAAATCATAAGATATTGACAGCGCTGGCTTCTACGTGGTCTCACGTGGCAGCGCACAACCAGATGCCATGCCTGGAGGCTCGAAAGACACCATGCTCCCATATGCACGGAACCATACCGGCTCTTGGATCCATCCTTGGCATCCAGGCACATGCCTAGTCAGAAGTGAAGCTTCCTGTTCAGTTGGGTGGGCTCCAGCCCCACACCCCTCTCCTTCCCCAGATTGTGCCTCAGCCCCCAACTTTGAGAAGAAAGTGAGCCAATCAGGGGAGAAACCCATTGTTTAGCGCATTCAAGGAAACAGTCCGCTGTTTTTTATACTGCTCAGCCCCCCCCCCCCCCCCACTCATTTTCTGAAACTGCGCGTTTGCGTCTGGTCACGACCGGTGTGATCTCACGGTCAGCGCTATAATTCAAGGTCATGGAGACCTGGCATTAAATCCTGGCGCCAGGTAGGGTTCGGAATAAAACTATTAGTCGGCAGATAAATCGTTTTTCGGACTGGCGGACGGACACCCGAGAGAAGATCCACCAGATGATGTCAGCGACAGTTGGTCCAAAAAACAGCTTCGCGAATCGTCAGCAAACGGCGTCGATGGATGGCTTACAGCGTCACCTAGCGAGCACATATATAAGCTTTAGTGTTGTGCGTACGGAGCTGGCGCTGCTGGAACAGATTGTCGGGGAGTCGAATATGATTTTGTTTGGACTGCGTTTTTTTGTGAATTTTGGGGGCTGCGTGACCAGCATTCCTCCAGGAGGACGCCAAATTGGGGCATGAGGGCATCTGTCAGTCAAGGGCGCGTGGCACAACAGGGGGGGGGGGGCAGAGGGAGCAAGAGTATGGGTTCGCACCCTAGAATGTCTGGGAGGCCCTTTTTCCCAAAACTTAAGGCATTTCAGCTATCCGTATATTTCCAAAAGTATTCAGCCTCAGCTTCGAAAGATACGGCCACCTCCAGGGTGTCATAATCTTTCTTCGAACTATCTACATTATTCTTGAGCTCTACTTATTAACACACACGCGTGCGAGTGTCTAACAGCGGTGATCAGCTCTCGCGGGTAACCACCGGACGGAGAGGCACTTATTCAAGGGGCGAAGAGCGTTCCATGTTTATAGGGCGCAGCCAGCGCCCTCGCAAGGGGAGGGCTAGGGTTGAAAAAGGGCTCCATGATGGTGGAAGGCCCCGCAAGAAAATCGCCAGATTTGACCACTTGATTTCGAACGGGCTCGGTTTTCGTCGTTCTATTTTCATTTTGAACTTTGTTAGCTGGAACAGAAGCCAGAGGAGGTACCGGAAGAAGCAATTCTGTTTGTATTTTGAGGTTAATAAAATGAAGGAGTCGGACGTTAAAAGGGGCAAGAATAAACCTCCGGCGCTATTCATTTTGCAATTGTTAATAGGACTCTTACACCGTACACCGATAGCAATGAGATCCAAAGACACTATCAGAACTGTGTCTGGGATGTACAGAGATATTGAGGATTCTGCGGGCATTGAGTGACTAGATCAAATGGAAATGAAAATTTGTTTTAGCATCATTAACCCATGTCCGCCTGGAAATAATCCGCCGCAGTCACAGGCAGTGTTTGAAACTTTGGTGTTTCTTGGTGTTTTCAGCCCCAAGACATTTTGCTCTCCACAAAGATACACTGAAATAATTTTAAAAATTGTTCTCTGTGAGCGATGTCAGATGAAGGCAAGCTGTTCCTGCAACTTCGACAGCAACGCGTGCCACACTCACGACTAAACGAGGGACACTGCTGGCGGGTTACAGCCGAATCTTTCTACCATATCACACACAATCTTTTCTTGCAATGCACGTAGTGCCCAGGTCCGTTGCTGGTTACCAGCACACACTTCACCCACGTACCGTCCAACTACGACACCGATGCGCTCAGACACCGGGTCCGAGCCCGCACTCAGAACAACAACAGCGTCTCTTGACGGGACCGGGGAGAAGCGCAGAAAACAGTCCCGTACCTGTCATGATTCACCGTTTCTGGACTGCACGCAGAAATCATTGTAACAAAATACAAAATGATGCGAAAGTATATGATGTCACACTAACATGTACCTCTAAAAATAGCATAAATTAACCATATATTGATGAATAAATTAGTATCAATTATCTTTAAATAGTACTGTTAATAAAGTTTCGTTTCGAAACTTTCAAAAATGGATATTGTATGGAAGGTATAATGGTGACGTCAAATACCATCCCAAACAGTCACTCGTTGGGCACGCGGAAAAACACGGCTCCGCGAGTTTCCGGCTCTTGGGGGAGATTTAGCGTTGGAGAGAAGGCATATTCGCCACCAAGAAATCCGAGCTGAATGCGTGACGAAGATGCATTAATTTAAAAAGTTCATTAAGAAAAGCATTAATTTTTGTGTCGATATATGGAGCTTCACCACAGAATCATGCTCTGAACATAACGCTAAAGCAAGGTTTCTTGTTCTCCGTTGAGCAGAACTTTTAGTCTTGTGTTTATGTGATTATTTACGTTTTTTGATATCTACCTTTTATTTGAGCCAGGTTTTGCCATTGAATATTTTTATAAAGTCAAGAAGGTCCTAAAAAGCCATATCAAAACCGATAAATAACTTACAGCGGTTCTGTCGTTGAAGAATGCTATTGCGTGCGCGCCATTCATATAGCCTACCAACGTTTTTTTAGGGGGGGGGGGGGGGAGGGGAGCCGCGCGCGGAGGGATGATGATGAGCGCGACTGGTTGGCAGTATAGATAGAGGCAATATATACATTTAGCTCAGTGTCATACACTGAGGTAATTATCGCACCAGACTCAACGTCGGTGAGCAAATGTAGCGATGCTAACTTTGTACGGCTAGATCTCTCTGTGAGGAGGAAATGATTCTTCCGCCGCTGCTGCGCTTGGCCTCCGAGCACTGATCACGCAGCAGCCTGACGTCCCAGGTGGTGTAATTTGGACATAACTTTGTGGAGCGGGTGAGCAGATATTTTGTATCCCAAATAAATGGTGCAAATATTGGCTACAACGTAGCTGCGTTGATTACCATGCCCCAGATGCTCCTATTTATATTGTGGTTTGCATGACATTTCAATCATAAATTTGTCATAACGTGCTTTGGGAATGGTGCAACAGGTGCACAACATCTTAAGCATCGACTTCTATCAGCCTCAAGTAGGACTAACATCTTCACCATATAATTATCAATATCAACGAACGTCTGTCAGCTCCATAGCTTAAAGAGTACAACGAGTGTGAGCATAGACTTAGGAAGCTAGAAAATTTAAGGATTGCAAGCAACCAATCTCTAATGGTCCTTGGCAATCACTGAGACCGGCTAAAGCATGGTGTTTACTGTCATTTGCTGCCAAAAAATGTCCTTTAGTGCCAGATGTGAATGCAGTGCTAGTCTATCTGTGTTGTTTTGTTCTCATTACAAGTCGTAATTTTAACATTTTTGTTCTCTCCCCCAAGAGCCACAACCAAAGTTCAGGTACTGGTCACAGGCGATTAATTGGTACATGGTGAAGGCAGTTGTACATGATTGTCATTGGTTGCGGAAATAAGAGTTGTAATTGAACAGCTTAAGAAAAGTGTCATAACCGAGCATTTAAATATACTCCGACAATTTCACTGCACGGATAAATGTGCAAGAACACTACGAGAAGGAGCCAAAACACGAGCTCATAACGATATCTTGTTCAGCGACACCACAGTCACGTCTCCAGCACTGCCACGCCCACCTCTCGAGTGACTGGAGTACTACAAGTGAGTGCTGGGATAGCAATTTCACACGGCTAGTTTGGCAGCACCTGAGCGTCATACAAACACTTCGTGACGCAATCAAGCAGTGGGGCAATAAGGAACTCATTTACTAAATAGAGAAAATGTTTTTTTTTCTGGAGCGACCTTTTTCACTCAAAAATATACGAACAGTTATAAGCGAGCTTACTGCACGATACCTGATGCTTGCCTCATCATCTTCAAATGTGAGGCATTATCTTGGAGGCAAAGACAAAGCATGCATTTGCGGCGACCTGGACGACGAAGAATATATGCTGTTGACGTCATTCATAACATCATATCCCATCGATTATGCAAATTTTAGTGTTGGCAGTAACCCAGAAGACAACGATTGTATGTGACGTCACGTAGAATCTTTATTGGAAGCGTAGAACCCCTGTCCGCTACTTGATCGAAATGAGGCAAAAATGGCACAACAGGTTCAATTATAAACCAGTTAGTTTGCGCACTCAGGTCATTCCACGGGTGATGTAAAGGTGTGTAATGCTTTGCAAACAACACAATTTGCAGTTTCCATTCATATGATCGCGCTTAGTACGTACAAGCGTACACGCCAGTAACCTGGCATGGGCAGTCATCGACACGAAAAACGCGAAGATGATAACAGAAAACGTGTCACGCAGCGAACACGTTCGGTAATTACACTGTTTGACGTCACGCAGAAAAGAGCATGTTTTATGTGCTGAAAATATTATCATCGTTCAACGTTTTGCCTACGCAACTTTAAATTCTAGGGTTATTCCATTTATGGTTTGATATTCTAAATTGGCAGCTACTGCTATGATTTACAGCCATCATATCATACAAGGGAGTGGGGCAAGGCCACCAAAACCACCCGACTACGCCGATGCACTCAGGTCGGTCGGTTCAGGCTGGAGATGAACACTATTATGAACACTATTATGAACACTATGAACACTATAACACTAACACAGCACAGCTGTAATCTATTTGCGAAAGACACAGCTTCAGAGGATGTCCACGTGGCATAACGTGGCACGTGGCACGTGCCCGGTTACATGTTCCCAGGACTAGGAGTTATTAGGTTCATCCGATGCTAGCGGTGTACACGATGAGTGTTCTAGGGTGCGTAGCTCACCAGAATTAAATACAGCAAAAACCGTTATCCAACAAGGCAGTGCATTCCGCTGCATCGGTGGGAACCGACGCCATATTTATTAAGGAAGGTTTTTCTTTCGTGACTTCCGTGACCTAAACAACCTTTTTTGTCCAGAATATCGACTGAAGAGGTACATTTTCTTGCTTTTTCAACCTTTTTCTGCATTCACAAGCTTCCCATGAATCATCATCATCATCAAATGCTTTCAAGGCAACAGGTGAACAACAGTCTTGGTGCACTCAACCCAACAACATTTGGCAGGATCAATACGCACTTTGGGCCGTCAGAACCCGCTGTACCAACACTGCGCAAACAGGCAAAGGAAAACAAATAAAACCTTTCGGCTCTTAAAATCACACTTGAGTACACTTGAGTTTTGTCTTTCGCTTGATGACACACCAGGATGAGCCAGATACATCTGCATCTTGCATACATTGGTCGACTAAAACCTCTTTTCGTTGCGCGGATGCCGATATGACTGACTCATGCGTTGTGTACGGCAGAGATGATAATAGGAACGGCATGGGCTGAAGCATCCGGTAATCAGCAGTAGCAATGGCATTGGCTGAAGCATCCGGTAATCAGCAGTGGTGTACCGATGATCATATTCCACTACATCGCTTCCGCCCCATTCCCTTCAACGTGTCACTGGCCGAAAGCTATGGAGAGCGCAATTCTTCGGAATAGGACGCACGGAAAGTTGCTATTTCTAATAGTGGCAGCGTTTCTGGAGAGGGAGGTGGGGAGGAGCAGCGGGATAAAGTGGTTTGCCGATGGGCCCCTCCATTTTTCGCGGCGGTGGAAAAACTATCTCCCCCCATAGTTTGAGGTGGCCAAGAACCGGGCCTCCGATACGCGGAAATAATTCCCTTTTTGTGTTACTAAAGAAGCACAGCGTGCCAAACTCGGGTGCGGAAAGAACCCATCTCAGGCTGGGTAGATCCTATTTAATACCGGAATATGCCGGTGTCAGCCTCAGGCACGGGAAGGGCTCATTTCTGGTCTGAAAAGACCCCATCGCAGATTCGAAATGATTCATTTCGCGTCAGGACAGGCGTACGGAAAACTCAGATCTCTCTTTCACCAAGGGAGGGATCTCTGGGATCTGACCAGTGACAAGAGACGAGGAGCCCCAGGGGATCTCGAATTCAGTCAGAGTTCAACTGCATGGGATCGAGGCCCCTAAGCCCAGCCACGGGCCTCTAGCCACTTTCTATGCGTTACCACATTCCTGGTCATATATTCAAGTAACCCAAAGCTCTTAGTCGGGACCAAAGACCCTCCAGACATGTACATGCTGCTTTGGAGACGAACAAGAGCCTTGGCGTATCCAGGGGTCACTTGAAAGCCAGGGGTCCCATGGGTCCGTTGTGAAAATAATGTCAGTTAAAAAACAGCAACTACTTATCTCGATACATAGCGTGCTAGTCAAAAAACAACTAATACACTTTACTAGTCTATTCTGCCATCTTATAGGCCGTGTTTGTCCTCCGTCTCTCACCGCGGAACTTGATAGGATTATACCGATTGCACTGGTCCAGTCTGACGAGAAAAACAGCATCGCTCCGAGATATTCTATGATACCGCATCACAGCAACCGCTACCAACCGTACAATGGGCAGGAGAGTTCCAGTTGATATCCTCCAGCGATGAATACGCTTCATGCTCGGCTGACGGCGCCGCTGGCAGGAGCGGCTCGAGAGCCTCGCCCGGCTGAAGGGGCCCGTGCAGTTCAACGGGCAGCGTGCTCCAGAACAGGGCGAGCAGCAGCACGCAGGCCCACTGGCTTGCGCAGTACACCAGCCAGTAGTCGTCCTCCTTCGTTCGCGGGGTGTCCGGCGCCGCTGCCGGCGCAGACGACCCGTCAGGTCAGCGTGGTGACGACAGACGTGGTGGCAGACGACCCGTCAGGTGATGTGGACCGCTGACCTCTGGCAGGTCACCTCGCCGCAGCCTGACGGGTGAGCGCGGCACGTCACCTGAGGTCATCACCTGCAGCCCATGCGCCGCCGACGCCAGCCGGTCTTAACAGCTGAGCCGCAGCCGAGCAAAACCATTCACCAGCGGTGGTGAGTGTTGCAACACAAACTCGCGGCCAGCTCACCAGCGGTGGTGAGTGTCGCACCACAAGTCCGGCGCCAGCTCACCAGCGGTGGTGAGTGTCGCACCACAAGTCCGGCGCCAGCTCACCAGCGGTGGTGAGTGCCACATCATTAGCCCGGCGCCAACTCACCAGCGGTGGTGAGTGTCGCACCACGACCCGGCGCCAACTCACCAGCGGTGGTGAGTGTCGCACCACGACCCCGGCGCCAACTCACCAGCGGTGGTGAGTGTCGCACCACGACCCCGGCGCCGGCTCACGTCGCTTTCAGGTCGCACCGTACGGTTCGGAGCGAAATCGGGCCTACTCCGCCCTTGCGCTGTCAGGACTGTGCCGGTTTGGGACTGACGGGTATGTGCCCACTACCTCTGGGGAGGGTATGCCGCCGCCTTTTGCATACGTGACATAAAAATATCTGTGTCGGTTCCAATCCCCTTATTGTTTGCACGTTCAAATCATAGGTGATAGCTTATGTATGTCGAAATTTGTTTGGAACTTACTTGGTGCGCATGGTCAAGCCACGTAAATGAAACGCACGCGGGCTGAGAACCTGTTGACGAAAGTGAGAATCAATAGCAACAATGTTTTCCCTAAGGCACGCTTCGTGCGCCAGGCAAGGCTACAGGATTTAATAACATACTGCTAAGCCTTACAGAATGCTAGGCCCGCCTTCATTTACCATGGCTCGTGGGTTTCCGAGCGGCGCCGAGTCCGTAAGAGTAAATCCGGTATAAGAATCGACAGCATTTTAACATGAGGCGTCTGGCCCAGCCGCCGATCCAACTTTACCTACATTTATCATGCATCATGGAACGTGCAGTAAAATAAGACGACTTGATTTGGTGAAGACTTTATTCTTTATGCTTAAGTGAATGATCATAACCGATGTTATTTGCGCGCTAATGGATTAAAGGGAGTGTTCTACATCTGTGTGGGGTTTCGAATTGAAGTAGCCATCTTGAAGATCATTCGGTGCAGTTCACAGCCCTGTCCTTCGTAAGATTTAGGCCCTTCTATTTTCTGAGTTGTATTCTCACGAAGATGTGCAGACTGTTTGTGGGAGACTATTTCAAGGTTACCCAGGCGCCCATGACGTCATAATAGCGTCATTGAAGTCCTGCCATTCCATTAGCATTGCACCGGCCAAGGTAACAAAAAAACACACGATTGTCCAGTCGTTCATATCTGGCGTTCGTGAGCATGATTTGCAGATATACCGGTCGTCAATTTGCTCCATGGGGAATGAGGACCTGATAGGAATACGTTTGCTACCCGATTACTTGGCGCAGAGTGAAAAATTCTGACCGTCAAACAGTCGTTAGCTCTCCTTTCCATTCACCGAAGCACGCTGAGAGTTGCGGTTAGCGCACTGAGAGCGCTGCCGTCTACCTATCTGTTCGTGCTCACCTGCCGGAGTGCAGAGCCGGAGGCTGGTTACCTCTCTGTTCGTCCTCCTCACCTGCCGGAGTGCAGAGCCGGGGGCTGGCTACCTCTCTGTTCGTCCTCACCTGCCGGAGTACAGAGCCGGACGCTGGCTACCTCTCTGTTGGTCCTCCTCACCTGCCGGAGTGCAGAGCCGGAGGCTGGCTACTCGCCCTCCTCACCTGCCGGAGCGCAGAGCCGGACGCTGGCTACCACTGTGTTCGTCATCCTCACCTGCTGGAGTGCAGAGCCGGACGCTGGCTACCTCTCTGTTCGTCCTCCTCACCTGCCGGAGTACAGGGCCGGAGGCTGGCTACCACTCTGTTCGTCCTTCTCACCTGCCGGAGTACAGAGTCAGAGGCTGGCTACCACTCTGCTCGTCCTCCTCACCTGCCGGAGTGCAGAGCCGGAGGCTGGCTACCACTTGCTCGTGGTGCGTCTTCGACACCAGACACCAAGCGACACCCATGCAGCCGGTAAAGAAGAGATGCGTGAAAATCAGCAGCCTGCGCACAGCCGTCAGCAGCCGCTTCTTCGCCGACGTCTGCCAAAACACCATCACGGCCGCCAACTTGGCGAAGAACTGGGCGCTCGATGTCACGAACCATTGGAGGAAGGGTGCGTCGACGAACGAGACGCAGGCGACGAAGACGTAGAAGCCCGCTGCCACCAGGCCCATGACGAGCTCCACCCAGATGAACGCCGCCCAGTAGCCTTGCTGGCGCTGGCAGCGGCGCCGGCGGAACAGCAGCGCCGAGGTCAACGTCTGGGCCATGGCGGTCACGGCGAGAAAGGCACTGCAGGCGGTCGACTCTGGCCAGCACCAGCTGAGCTCCCCAAGGCTGGGCAGCACCGCAGTCACGTGACCGCGCGGTACGGCCAGCGCGTAAGACACGAGCAGCGCCGCCGCGCTGCTGGCACAGAGCAGCAGCGGCGCCAGCTGCTCACATGACACTGGGGTTGGCATTGGCGCAGGCGAGGTGGCTGGCGCTGGGCGGGGCGAGGCCCCCGGTTGCGGCAGTGAATTCCGTTCACTGCCCGCTATGTGGCTCTTGCACATAGCGAGCAGTGACCAAGGCGGCACAGGCGTGACTTGATCAGTAAACAGGGAAGGGAGCAGTGGAAGGAATGGTTCAGGGAGTGGTTAAGCCAGCGGAGATGGCGGAGCAGGGGAGGAAACGTGGGGGAGAGCAATGAAGGGAGCGATGTGGAGAAAAGTGGGGGTAGTGATAGAGGGAACGAGAGCAAGTCGAAGGGTCAACAGAGAACAGTGGGGAAGTCGGAGGGGTTTAGGAAGGGAGGGGAAGAAGGAGCGAGAATGGAGACAGAAAAGGGAGCGAAGGTAGGAACTCAGCGCTGCAGCCTGATGTCCAGAGCTGGCCGAATGTGGGCACGACAGCGATGGAGGCAGCTCAGCGCTGCAGCCTGATGCCTGGACCTGACCTAGTGCCGCGATGGAGGCAGCTCGGTGCTGCAGCCTGATGTCCGGATCTGGCCGAGCGTGGACACGGTCGCGATGGAGGCAGCTCAGTGCTGCAGCCTGATGTCCGGATCTGGCCGAGTGAGAACACGGCAGCGGTGGAGGCAGCTCAGTGCCGCAGCCTGATGTCCGGATCTGGCCGAGCGTGGACACGGTTGCGATGGAAGCAGCTCAGTGCTGCAGCCTGATGTCCGGATCTGGCCGAGTGAGAACACGACAGCGATAGAGGCAGCTCAGTGCTGCAGCCTGATGTCCGAATCTGGCCGAGTGTGGGCACGGCAGCGATGGAGGCAGCTCAGTGCTGCGGCCTGATGTCCGGATCTGGCCGAGTGAGAACACGGCAGCGATGCTCCGACAGCCTGAGCGAAACTGCCGGCCGGTCCCCAGTCAAGCACATCTGTGTTTACGCAGGTGTATCGCCTCGTTGCCATATCAACACGATGGCAGACCGGCATCAGACATAAAACTGGTTTGTCCTTGTTATGACATTGCCCAGGTGTGTCACTTTATATACTTTTAGAGGGGCGTTAGTTTCCAATACTGGTTTGATTCCCTACCCCCCCCCCCCCCCTATTGTTATTGTTTGCATCTTTTTAGCCCCCCATTCATGTCGGAGAAAAACAAAAAATAGCAACATTTACCGTCTTATTTCACAGTCCAACGACAAAACATGGCTTCGCTCCCCTTTTATCCCGGTTGTCGTGCATTTCAGATTTGGTGCCAAATTAGATCCCTGTCTAATAATGCTCAAGCGTGAAAAGGGCATATTTTTCTTCACTATGCTGCCAACTCCGTTATATGCTATACCAGCTTGCAAATGCAGATAGTTCTTTCATAGCATAGCATTTGAATTGGGGCAACAAATGGACTTCAATAATCCCCAGGTTTCCAACGTCACAGAAACAAAAGGATTCGCCAGAAAAAACCACGCTCTTGAAGGGAGCGATATGATGGAGTACTCCTTGCCATGCTGCTGGAAATGCGCCAGCCAACATCACGATCAGATAAGTCTGCCCACCTGACATGCACTACTTTCTATCTTATGGTTGTTAAGGTAGAGCTGCTGTCATTCTTTCAACACTCCAATGCGGAATAAGGTGAGCCCTTGCCATGATATTTTCCACCACCATTTCAGAGTTTCATGGTCCATGAGTCTTTCCCCTGCCCCGCCCCATAAGCAATAGGTACTAGTGTGGTGCTGAGAATGTACATCTGCATGGCCACATATTTAACTCGGTCGCCATATCACAAATCTATACGGACTGAGAGACGCATGATGCGTACTTTGCTGCCATTGTTGGCAGTCAAATAGAACTTTCTTTGGTGAGAACTTGTACTTGAGAGTCTCGTGAAATCTTTGAGTAGCTAGTCAAGACGGACAAGAATGTGGGTCCGAGGGAATGGTGCTGGACTTGTAATACAGCGGCACTGGGTACGAGTTCCAAACCTGTCGCATTGTTTGGCCCGTCTGAAATGGGAAGGTCAGCTGGCAACTGGCCAACGAGGGTCAACCCGAGCCTGGGGCGGCCGTGCCCGCAGCACTGTGCGGCACGCACTTCCTCTCAGAGGTCATCACTCCCCTCAGAGGTCATCACTCCTCTCAGAGGTCATCACTCCCCAGAGGTCATCACTCCCTCTCGAGGTCATCACTCCTCTCAGAGGTCTCACTCCCTCGAGGTCATCAGGGTCATCATAGGTCTCACTTCTCTCAGAGGTCATCACTCCTCTCAGAGGTCATCACTCCTCTCAGAGGTCATCACTCCTCTCAGAGGTCATCACTCCTCTCAGAGGTCAGCACTCCTCTCAGAGGTCAGCACTCCCCTCAGAGGTCATGTCCGGCGCAGTGGCGCAGACAAAATTATCCGATGAATTAGATGGCACGGTTTTGGTGGTGGGTTCCGGGTACACGCAAAAAACCTATGTATAGGATGTACCTGGGGCCCAAAAACCTGTGTTTAGCATGTGCCTGGGGCCCAAAATCCACGCATGCAAAGCAGTCGGAATAAACCTATAAAAGCGTACTTACTGTCAGTGTAAAATATTGCTTGTGGCTTCTCGTTCGCAGATGTCAGGCCCCGCTATTCTGAGAAAACCGTCGTTTTGCCCCTCGGACCAGATTCGGTGACCGATAAACGGTACCCGTTTCGTCGATCACATTAGTCCGTTTACGTACATATGTTGCTGTGAACAACGAACGCCAAGCTTCTCATACAATTGCAGTTTAGCATTGGGTTGCAGTGGGGATGCAAATGCAAGCACACCGCAATGCGATGGGCAAGTACAGTTGCAAATCGCAGTACAATGCGATGGGCAAGTGCAATTGCAAAGTGCAAGACAATGAGATGGGCAAGTGCAATTGCAAAGCGCAGTACAATGCGATGGACAAGTGCAATTTCAAAGCGCAGTACCATGTGATGGACAAGTGCAATTGCAAAGCGCAGTACAATGTGATGGACAAGTGCAATTGCAAAGCGCAGTACAATGTGATGGACAAGTGCAATTGCAAAGCGCAGTACAATGTGATGGACAAGTGCAATTGCAAGCGCAGTACAATGCGATGGACAAGTACAATTGCAAGCGCAGTACAATGCGATGGACAAGTACAATTGCAAGCGCAGTACAATGCGATGGACAAGTACAATTGCAAGCGCAGTACAATGCGATGGACAAGTACAATTGCAAGCGCAGTACAATGCGATGGACAAGTGCGATTGCAAAGTGCAGTACGTTGATTTCTCCCTGGCAATATAGTTTTTGGTTCAATAAAAAATAAAGGATATTTCACAAAAACGCCGGGGCACAACTTACAGCGGCTGAAACCCGAGGAGAAATCGGGTTTTGTTGGTAAATTATGTCAACCCTGTCAGCTAAGCCCCTCCAGCCGATTTTAGAACACTCCTGAGTAGGCCATTGGTATGACGACGACATTGGCAGGCAATTGGCGCGGTAGTAGTCGAGGTATGTTCTGCTGACGTGGTTGCCACATCATGATGTGTATCTGGTAGCACATGCTGCGAGGATGAGAAACGCGGATATATCTGCGCTCGAGTTCAATGCGTAGTGATGTATGCCTAGCTGACATGTGAAGATGAAAAGTGTGGGCGTGCGCTTACTTGACCAATGCATTGGGACCATCAAAACAGCTTTCCAGCTTGTCGATCTGAAGAAAGCGACCATTGCATTTTCAACGCCGCCTCGCAAGTCCATCAAAGAATGGCACAAAATATGGCGACTTTTGACTCTGCTTGCTCTTCCTTCGCGTCGTCAAATATTGTCGTACAATGGTGCCAGCTTCACGTAACAACTATTTTGCAAAAAAATTAAGATATACTTGTCAAGAGGGGGTGTCGCGGGTTTCTTCGCGTAAAAAAAACATAGCATGTCGCTGATCTCCAATACCAGTGCATGCCTGGCTGCGTAGTGTTCTGTATAAGGTGACATGATGGATAAAAATGACTTTATACTCAAAACGCTGCTCAGAGTCCGTCAACATGAGATGTAAGGGTTCGTCACCTGCTTCAATGAAACATAGTGCCTTAGTGATTGCTATGAGTTCCGATGTGAACACCGAAGCGTTTGGGGGCAGTGAAAACGACCGGATGACGCCACCGCTCACAAACGCACAGCCTACACCATCAGAGGTTTTAGAGCCGTCCGTGTAAGTATCTGTGTGGCCCTCGTATAACGCTATACGCTCAAGCGCTCTGGATCTCATTATATCTGGCAGTGATACATTTTTTGTTTAATTTCAGTCAGAGATGTGTCTGTGAAGGGTGAGATCAAATGCCAGGGAGGAGTGCCCAGATGACCTGATCGCTTCACCCTTCAAATGGGAATTTCGTTTTCCTGCAGCAAGGCTTGTATCCGGGAGCCAAAGGTCACAGCATGCGCCCAAGGTGCATGACGAACAAAAGGCACAGCGGACCGCGGAAAAACTGCGTGATATGCGGGATGCCACGGGAACTGTCGCAGCTTAAGTGCATAACGCATGCCAAGCATTTTCCTCCTCGCTGACGGCGACGGCTCGTGAGATTCTACCAGGAGGCTTGGGGTAGGAGATGTACGGAACGCCTCTGTGGTGGCACGTAAAGCGGTGTGGTGGATGGTGTTAATGATCCGTTTCGCGGATTCACGCGCGCTGTCATAAATAAAACATGCATAGTCCAGCTTCGAGCGCATGACTGCCCGATACAGCAGCAAAAGCGTGCTCCGATCTCCGCCATACGATGTGCGCGGAGCACATCTTAATACGTTCAGAGATTTAAAACAGCGTTCACTGGCGCTGCCGCGTCGCCGAGTCCACACCCTGTGACACCCTGTGACACCCTGTGACAATCCACTGGAGCCGTTCGTGGACCGTGGACGTGGAAGTCCAACCCCAGCGAGGTCTCGGCTAAGCTTGGTCTCTGGCTCCGCCGCGTCGCCGAGTCGACACCCTGTGACACCCTTTGACGCTCCACTGGACCCGTTCGTGGACCAGTGGAGGTCGCGACCACAGCGAGGTCTCAGCTAAGCTTGGTCTCCGGCGCCGCAGCACCGCCGAGTCGACACCCTGTGACACCCTGTGACGCTCCACTGGACCCGTTCGTGAGCCAGTGGAGGTCTAACCCCAGCGAGGGTCTCGGCAAAGCTTGGTCTCCGGCGCCGCCACGTCAGACGACGGCGGAAGTGACCGATAGGGTGTCCGTGCAGCCGGCTGCCGAACGGAGCTGGAGCAGCGACGATGCTGGCGGATATCAGACGTGGCGACACGGCCACCGAGCGGACCTGGAGCGGCTCGGTATGGCGGTGGCTCAGCAGCCCAAACCGCAAATCTCAAACCGCGTCACGCAACTGATTTTCTGAGCCGTGAGATGTTCCATCGCAGCTCAGAAACATCACCCGAGCGGCCAGAGGCATTACTCGAGGAGCCAGAGGCATTGCCCGAGGAGCCAGAGCTCATGTATCCTGAGGCATGCCTCGGTATAGCTCTTCTTGACTATCTCACCATTCTCTCTAACTCAGATTCGCCTCTTGGCACCCTTTTACTTCTCCGGCCGCCACATCCTGCGCCCTGCTCTTGTTCTTTACCCCCCACCCGCCCGCCTCTGCATTGGTCCGGACCCCACGGGAGGACGCATCTCCTCCCCCTCCCCTTCCCCTTCTGCCCAGTGCCGTGGTTTCGTCCCGGATGGCGTCTGACCACCTATCGCACGTCCTGTGGTCTGGCGTCCGCCCCACCCGGCTGAGAGTCGGCAGTGAGGTACAGTCTCGGTGCCGGACCGGCCAGACGGCCGCCACCCCACCGGACGGTGCACGGCAGGGTTGGTAACAGCTGGTGGAGAGCTGGGGGTCCAGGTCATCCATCAGCGGACGTCAAGAGAGCTCTGGTCAGCAGTCACCAGGCATTCGGAGAGGCGCCAGACGGTGCACGCCAGGACTCATCGTCACCAGTCGGCGGAAGCTAGTAGTGAGCATTACCAGCTGGCGGGCACCGATAGCCAGCATCACCAGTCGGCGGACGCCAATAGCCAGCATCACCAGTCGGCGGACGCCAATAGCCAGCATCACCAGTCGGCGGACTCCAATAGTCAGCATCACCAGTCAGCGGGCGCTGACAGCCGGCATCACCAGTCGGTCGACATCAGGAAAGGGGCACTCACCAGTCGGTGGACAGCTCTAGCGTCCCGGTTACCACAGCTGTTGCGGCCATGTTGGTTGCAGGCAGCGGGGTGCTTCTGCCGGCACTGGTTCATCTGTCGGTGCTGCTCACCGGTGTTCGGGGCGACAAACCATTCGCTATGTGCGAAATTCCATGCTGCAAATTCACTCCCGCTTGCGATGGAGCCACCTCTGTCAGCTGCCAGTGTCCCTCCTTAAAGCAGGTAAGGCCAACTATAGACATGACAACTACATACTGTTTGTGACAGCTTGGAATGGAGTGTAGTTTACTGCGAGACATCTCAGTAAATCTTGCTGAGGTATTGCTGATGGCTACCGCTGCTATTGACTGTGCATTATCATTCAAATTGTATTCAGATACCACCACAGCCACAACTGTGTGACAGTACACTTGCCAATGTCGGGGAAACATGTATAAACCATTTATCAAGCTCACCCTGCCTTTTTGAAGCTGCTGCATAATGAAGTAAATTGTTTGTTATCCCAATCCAGGTAGATCATCTTAAAAACTTCTCAAACGCACACTTCCGTAACATATGAAGAACAAAAGCATTAGGTACCTACAGCCTGTAGGAAGCTATCTGATACAAAATGAACATGAGGCTGCCGGTGGCTTGTACAGCTACCCAGCATACCAATGATTAACAAACTTTAGGGTGTAACACCTAGCTCAGAGAAGCCATAGGAAAGGTGGGGGGGGGGGGGGGGGGGTGATGGAATACTGAAGTCAGCACGGGGTGAGGCTCAGCGCCCCGCCCCCGTTTATGCAGAGACGTCTTTGTGGTTTGGGCTAAAATAATTTTCTTGATATCGCATCACCAGCAACCTACATGGGAAAACAACTGCGCATTTCCCCTCCCGTCAAATTGAAAGCTGGTGGCTCTCTAAGCCATGACAGCGATTGCTTCCAGGCAAGGAGCCTTTTTATGCAAGCGTTCTGTTCAGCAGTCCTTAAAGTCCACATAGCAATAGGTTGTGTTGTTTAATGGCATGTCAAAATGCGTAAATTGCACAAATATCTGTCACGACAGCGCAATGCCCGCAACCACACTCAAGTTACCTTCAAAACTGACCCAGATATTTTTACTTAAAAGACATGTTTCACATTTGAAGATATTGAAGTAAGCACCAGATATCACGAAACAAGTTGAGTTCCAACTACCGGTATAATTTTTGAGTGGAAAAATCTGCTTCAGCCGGCACAATCCTCTGTTAGCAAAAACGCTCCTCAATGCGTCATTTTTTCATAAGTTCATCGCATCTTGCACAACATTAACTGACAGCCAGTTGGCGGCCGTTTTATTTGGAAATCGCACTCACGAGCGCTGCATATCAACGCCTTGACAATGATATTCTTCTTGGCTTCGATCACCGCATAGCTTATGAAATGGCAGGATCTACATGGCAGTATTATAACCCCATGAATGAGAAGGTGACTTTGAAATACTCTCCCCGATATGCTACCCCGATTTTCGCGGGAATATAGCTCAGAAACTTGGAGGGCTTAGGTCTTTAGAAGGACAGAATTGTGAACAGCACCGAAAGGTCTTCAAAACAGCTATTTCAAATCAAAACCCCATCTAAATGTGAAGCACTCCCTTTAAACGCATACCACTATGATCCACGTGCTTATCACGCTGGTGCATGTCGTGAACGGCCATATTAAAAACTATGACCTCTAAAAGTCATCGAAATTCAAGATCAGCGAAGACGCGCCTATGTGATACTGCTCCATTTAATAACTCTAGTAGCGTTCAACATGCTGGCGATGATGGCTATTTCATATACCACCTCATTCAAAGCTATGACCTCAACATATGTCCAAAATTCAAGGTCATAGCGACTATAATGGTGCATGTCGTTAACTGTTATGTCTTAAACTGTGATCCAGAGATCCCATTGAGATTTTATATAAATGAAACCGGATTTATGTGATTTGGCTCATATGAATGTCACTAGTAGTGTTGGACATGCTACCACTATGCTTACATGCTGAGAACTGATTATGATGAGAGATGGAACAAGATTATGAAGGGTGCGAGTTCAATGATATCGACTCTTGAGGACCTGTTGAAGCCATACTTTTTAACTCGACTCCAACCAAATTGCGCCATCGTATTCAGCATATCAAACTTAACCAATGGCACCAGCTTTAGATGAATCGTAATGGTACTGGTTGAGTGACTTTTCACTTTGAATGCATTTATTGATCATACTTTTAGTGTGGCGGAAAACGATGTGCAGCATTATAATAATGTTTAACACCACCACTGACATGAGTTTGAGAAACATCGTGGAGGTTAGGGTGTAACGACCTTGAACTTCGCAGATCTTGGCGTTATAGTTGTGAATGTGTCGGGAAACGAGGTGCACCGTGGTAATTACCATGTTGACAATTACTGGTGGATTTGAGCTAAATCATAGCGATCCAGGCTCAGTGCCCTTACACTATGCCTTTCTCTCGGGTGGGGATGAATTTGAACATTCTGAGACCTCAAAAACTAAGAGAGCTAGATGCATCAAATTCATGAGGCGGGCTGGTGTGCATGCATATCACTTGTATCAAATTTTGAGGTTTATAGGAATAGTTCACTGGCATTTGATGTTCACCTTGATGCATAGCATTTGAGGAAAACGAATTTCACTTGACCTTGCATGAAAAGCTTGTCTTCTGGCGCATGCTCTTTCGCTACAGCCAAGATATGCATGTAGAAAACTGTTTAATGTTTGTCTGATAATTATGTTGGTGATGACTTGGGTCGTGCAAGTCCTTCTTGCAAGTCGGGCAAAGACAAATCCTTAAGTCCAAGGCTTCTACTGAGCAGTATCTTACCATCACTAACACCTATTCAACACCCATTCAACACCATTCACTAACACCCATTCAACACCAACGAGTCGACACGTACCGCCAACAGCAGCCTTGTGCTTCAGCGTATTTCTACATCTAATGAATATGCACGGTAACAGGCCGCTCGCCTTATATACTGCTTTCAGACGTAAACGGTCATGAACACGTGGTACAGAAACAGTGTGACATTGCGCCATTATCAACCAATGAGAAACGTATACGATATCGTACGATGACCGAGACTGGTGGGCTAAGCCAATCACAGAGAGTGGAATAGCCTCGCGATCCCCAGGACTAGCTGATGCAGCGGTTGATTCGTTAGGCGACGACAACAACTTCTGAAGGGAGTTTCAAGTCACATTACTGTTGGTACATTACTAGTGAAGCCATGAGGACATACATTGTTTCAGCTTCTGGTGGACCAGAGACCACGCATGGTTTGAATGACGTGCTCTTTCCAAGCACCGGAGCTCGAACGGGGTGGATGCTAACAGCTGCGTACGACCCGCCCGGTCAGGCTGACACAACGCGCGCTGCCCGCCCAAGCGTGACGACACCCGGCTAACGGGTTGGTTATGTGCAGCTATTGGTCAGCGGCCAACTGGACACGCAAAGTGGGGCTACTAACGTTTGATGCCAAAAGCGGTCAGTATTTTATCATTTATTTAAATAATAATTCATTTTAATAATCTATTTCAATAATAATTCATTTCAATAATTTATTTTAATATTAATTCATTGTCATCATTTGTTTTAATAATAATTCATTTCTTACACACCTGTGGGCGACAGGCGTAGGTGGGATATTTTTGTGTAGCTGTATATATGATATTGGCAACAACTGATTGCAATAATTCCAAGGCTCTCCCACATTTGCACCGCCTGTTGAAACTGAACGCGACAATGTGGAGAAAAAAAGGTGTGAAGAAGAAACAAAAAAGTCAATGAGCGGCTGAGAACGTCTGTTGTGCACCTGCTTTTCAACCAGCTGCTTTCATGGACTCTAAAGCGCACCAGGGAATGACATGAAAAGCATGCCAGGTCATTATACATTTACACGAAATGGGTTCCAAGACAAACGGGGCAATGCGCCTAGGACTTTTGAACACTAAAGAAAGGAAGGATACCATCAAATTAAAAACGAAAGCTAAACAAAACCAAACCAATAATGATAGTTGGAAATAGACCTCGGACCAGACAACGGACGCTTTTTATACTGCTGGCTGCCCTGGCTGCCGAAAGCCTAAGTGTCATAGCTTCTTAAGTGTCATAGTGTCAGTTCTAAGTGTCATAACTTCGTCATCGGGTGAGAAACTACAGCCAGATGACCGGGCTGTGGGTTGGACGCAATAGTGCTACACTTGATAATGCTGCATGAAACGTATTTTGTTTCAGATCCCCCTAATCAAGAACGAGATACCACCGACTGTTCAAAACATCCAGATTTCAAACTCGTCAGCTGTTAAAATCCAGAGTCTCGCCTTGGAACAGTTGACGTCATTGAAGGCTGTCACGATTACAGAAGTAGAAAATGTCACCATACGGTACGAAGGCATGAGGCTTCAAGAATCTAACAGCATGCGCACCTTGGGAATTCGCTTTGTGAAAAAATTACGTATAGAAAGCTCAGGTCTATCTGGCTTCTGGTCACAAAACACTACAATTACCTTTGAAGACATTCAAAAGTGCATTGCCTCGCCAAACGCCTTCACATACACTTCCAGCTCTTTGGGACCCGACATGGCCCTGATTCGCGTCCGGCTGTTGACGGCACCACAAGTGTTCACATCAGCAGTCCGTCATCTGCTCATGACGGGCGGGAGAATAAGCTGCGAAGAAAAGCTCTTCGCTGGGAGTATTCACCATCTGGAACTGTCCAATATGACAGTAGATGCCGCCGATAAAGGATGTTTGGATGGCTCGGATGGATGGGCAAAGCTGACTATTCATTCCGTGCTCTTCTCTGACACTGCGCCTTTCGCCCTCTCTGGTAACATTCAAGAAATGATCATCAGCGACACCAACTTCACAAAGCTGCCAGAAAACGCTATTCACGTGAATGTCACTTGGCTGAAGATCAGTAACTCACGTTTTGGGACGCTTTCTTCCAACGGACTGAGCGTGAACGCTAGCGGTTCGATCGAGCTCGCGAATAACACTATCAACCACCTCAAGCCCCGCGGTCTGATTGGTCTCCGTGTAAGCAAAAGCACCGTGGGTGCTGACCAGCCACTAATCATAAGGGACCTTCTGATTCATAACGCTTTCCGCGGGTCACTGACGTTCTCTGAGGGCACGCTGGTCTGCTTGAGCGGCCTCGACGTGCGTTTTCCGCCCGCGTGTCCGGCGAGGAAGCAGACACGTCGCTTGGTGTCCGCGAGCACATCCGAGCCGCGCAGCCAGGTGCTTTGGCAGCTCCAGAGCATGTGTCTCGCCGACGCCGACGCCGCGACGTCTCCCGCCAGCGGCGACCCTCGCTGTCCCGGAGCCGCCAGCGCCGGTCATGGACCCGGACAGTTGGACAGCCAGCACCGGCTGGCGCTCTTCGGCGGGCTCGGGGTCCTGCTGGTGCTGGCCGTGGCGCTGGCGGCCGTGCTGATCGTCCGACGTCGCAGGAGCCGCCTCGTGCTGGCCGCGTCCTGCGTCTCACCAGCAGGGGGACCTCGGAATGGGGCAGACAGTGACAGGATAGGCGGGCCAAACGTGCAAGCAAGTGGCGCCGGTGACTCAGAGTTTGATGATGCGATGTACGAGGAGATTAAGGAGGATCTCTTCCAACTTCCGCCAGCTGATACGGCGCGCCCAGAGGGTCCCGTATCAACAAGGGCTCCCGATGAGGTCCCACCACCACCACCGTCACCACCACAGCAGCCCTTGCTCTGGGAGGAGCTTCTGTCCACAGAGAACCTGGTAGACAACGAGCTGTACATTGCCAGCGCCGAGGGAGCGGTGCCCGTTGCAGGTGGCGCCACCAGCGCCGCAGACGACGGCTTATAAGGGGCGAGCCCTGGCTGGCTCTGTCCGGCTCAGGCTCAGCTCTGCTAGTGATCGCTATTGGTCGTTGTGTGCTGTCACAGGGGTGTTTTGCTACTGCACGCTTTGTTGGTACTTGCTTGGGGAGTTGTGCCGGGCAGATTCGTGCAGCGGACGTCACTGCTCTCAGGGGTACCTTTACCCATTGCTTCCGTTAGTTCTGTAGCTGTTGTTGGTACTTGCTTGGGGAGTTGTGCACGGGGAGGTTCGTGTAGTGGACGTTGCTGTACTCGGGAGCGCCTTTACCCATTGCTCCCGCTAGTCCTCTAGCCGTGTCCATCCATATCCATCCCCTATCCGTTCCCGATCAGCTGCGCGCACCTGCTATCCATTCGTTTGTATTTGTCTATGAAATAGCCCTGAACTATCAAGGAGTTTCATGGAAGCTCATCACTTACTCCTTTGCGTTGCGAATTACAAAAGTAGTGTGAGCGGAGCAAAAGCAGTGTGCACTAATTGTGACTGAAAAAACTATAAGCGGCAAGTGTCTCTAAGTACGTCTGGAAGTAGTATGTCTGGATTGTGCAGGCATGTCTGCATGCATCTATCCGACATTTCGTGAAAACCTTGCTCCAGCCCGTCCCCATACTCACATCTTTCCCCGAATCTGTACCTAGCTTGGTTCGGCACCCATTTTATACGTGAACCACTCGATAAAATCCGCCCTTGATGGTCGCTACCGTGTAGTTGTCATTTGCTAAATATAATGTGAAAAGATGTGAGCGAGTGAACTGAACGGATGTCTTTAGAACCGGAACTGCGTTGATGAAAAAGGAGAAGCTGAAGACCATTGCTGTCCTGCTAATGTTCTTGTGTGTTCTGCCTACCGTGGAATGTGTTCACCAATTATCGTCATGTATTGCCGGAGCCGGAACCGAATGTTAAAATACAACGCGGCAAGCATCGAAAAGGTTGGGTCGTGACTTGAATAATCGGCAATGAACTGGTTTAGATGAAGGTGGCTGCTGAAGATCGGCATTCGCTCTGCAATTCACGTGAGACCATTCCGTGCGCCGGAAGTCATTTAAGCCAATAGCAAACGTCGGGCTCAACGACACCATCCAATCGTGCAGATTGAGGAGAAGCATCATGGGTGGGCGCATTCCCGCCTCATGCGCCAACGCTTGCGAAGAATAAAAAAGTGGCCGTGTTGGTTCGTGCCGAGGATGCATGTGGCGGCTTTGCGGGCGCAATGAGTGCAGTAAAAGTCGAATTCGGGAGGCCTCAACTCGTAAGCCGTCGTTTTCATAATGGAGGGAGCCGGACGGGTGGTCCGATCATCCGGTTAATGGCACCTGAAGCAAGCGGCAGATTACGCTCTTGGTGCATCACCCACGTCTCTGTGTGCCTAACTTCTACCCGGTTCCCAAATTCGTGTTCACTCTTTTTCTGGCCGTTTGCTTTAACTCGTTATCTACCGAACTGAATATGCCCCTCTCGCGTCCACTGGCTCATGCCTCTGGGCTTAAGGCCATGAAGGATGCTGATGCAATGCGTCATAATTCATGACGAAGAGAAAGGACCCGGTTTCTTTTGACAAGTCATCGCTGTTTGAGTCTTCCTCTGGTCGGGTTGACCTTTCCTCGCCAGTATGACGAGCGGTTCATACCGACACAGACGTTGCGTCATTCGATCGTTGCCATGGGAACGGCGAACCAAAGCGGTGCAGTCATCTTTGCAACGCTGCAGCCCTCGGTCTTTATGTGGGATATCAGTTGGAGATTGCCGATCTAGGCAGTACAGGTAAAGAGAAAAGTAAACGTCGTCGAGACAGGTATGCCACCTTGAAACCAGACAGTTCGACCTCTACATGAAGCTAGGTTAGCGGCACTTGATAATCTTTGGGGTCGAAATGCCACTTGTAGGTGAAGGAGCGACAATTAGAGAAAAACATAACAAAACAGATAGGCGACTCTACCGGAGTGGCTTTTCTGCCAGCTCAGGCCCGATACGTGACAATGAAACGTTGTAGTTGGGTAAACCACCGCTACTCGTTAGACCATACAAACTATACAGATCGCCATAAGACGGCATTACAGTGCATCGCCGGCATGCACAAGCCGGGGCGCGTGCGGGGCGGGAGAGCACTAAACGCCGCCCAGCTGGCAAAAGTGGCACGGCTCAGATTCTGGTGGCTTCTTCTGGATCGCACAGTTGCAGATTTTTGCAGGCAGTGCTGCTGTTTTTTGCCACTCAAAACTCGCCCGCTCCGCGGTCATGTGCGGGCTCGGGACCATGGTCCGCGCCGAAGCCACTGGAATTGGTTTTCATGGGCCTGGTGACCTGCCTCCAGAAAATTCCCTCAGAATTATTCGTGCATGTTGGTAGTGACATCGCTTCGCTCAATGGGCGGATGCGTATACCCGCGCGACAAGCGGGCCAGTGCGATGGCATCGACGCTAGTCACAGAGTTAAAGGCCCATTTTGGAGCCATGAAGCGTCTCCATTCAGGCCGGGGATGGAGTTTTGAGGGTTTCGTAATCGATGTGCAAGTAACACTACCTGTAAGCAGGCATTTACGTGTATTTACGATAGGCAGCTTGCAAAAGCCTCGGTTCAACGCTGTTGATCAAGCATCCGTTAACTGACATGCAGTTTAATAACGGATAAAGGGTGTCGGCTGCCAGCAGAAGCAGCTTAGTTGCACAAATACACTTTGCAGGATCGTGTGGGATTTTCACGACACCAGTTGCGGAAGTAAGACGCGTATGAACCGAACCAATGCCATAGCAGAGTGAGGCTTTTTCGCGTAGGCATTTTTAATTTTTTCAGGCAAGGACGAACAGGATGATCCGCAAATTCCTCGTCGAGCATCTTCCGCTTTATGTCTCGGAATCCCTCCGCCGTGCGGCATGCTGGTCAGCAGGGCAACCATGAATTCTTTGCGCCTCCCGGGCCTCGTGCTGACCCTCGCAGCTCTTCTCCAGGGCGCCCATGTACCGCTCCAGTGGCGTTAGGGCAGGACGCACCACACCCGATGCTGAAAAAGCAGATGTGAGGAGTTATGCGCAGGAATTGTCTTACGTTATGATAGAAACCGCTCAGACCGCGGTCTCGTTCGCGACGACAAATGACGCAACGACAAATTCATTCGAAAGGCGTTTTTTGCAGGTAGTTAACCAATGACACACAATGGACAAATGTGCTATCCCAAGACGTAACCGCCAAGCAGGCATCGGTCTGACTATCACTATATGATGATGGTGATTGATATTATAGAGCGCGTCAGCTACTGGGGCCATTTTGCGTTCTCCTCACATTTTACTCGCACGGCGACTTTAGGGTGCTATTGAGCTGATAGGACTTGAAGAACTGATAATTGTAAAACATATGACGTCACGTCCTACACCGTGCGACGGTGTTAATTCACTGCCACCACAATTGCACCACGGAGTTGTGGACCAACACCTTTCAACTACGCACGGAAATAGGACTTCTCAGACTGTCGCGCGGTGCCGACGTTGTCGGCTGGCGGCGTTTCGGGCCACACCTGCCGGGCGTCGGGGAGACTCCAGCCATCACCGCAGTCCTCCGAGATCGCAGGTGTGTCGGGTGAAGACAGGATGGTGTTTCGGGTTAGGACCCTGACATTGTTGATGGGGGGGATGGAGCAGTCACGAGGATGCCTAACAATTCCTCTGAGCTGGACGAGCGAGGGACAGCCAATGTTTGCATCATCCGAAGGAAGTATTTTTTCCCACATTTGTGCATCCACACGCATTAGTTTTTAGTTGACTGCTAAAGTAGAGCTGTGTTCGAGTGTTGGGGCAAAGACGCAACACGATGCCCTTGATAATTACTGCAGTCCAGGCGGAAGTTCCAGATAGATAACTAAGTTTGTTCTAAGTATCGCGTTGTCCTCTTCGCGGTTTCCCTTAATCCTGAAGACTTTCGAGAGACGGTAGCCAGCGAGCCATACCGCGCAGCTCGCCCAAGGTCACCCCGGTCAGCTGATTAGTCCAAGTGCAAATTACTGTTCGCTGCGCCATCTATGTTCTGTGCACACAACTCCAGTTCACAGCGCGTGGCAGGTGGACATCTCACTGCAAGTCTGGGGGGCAACTGCAGAACCACGTTCAGTGAGGTCACCGTGGTCGCATATTAGGTCACACACTAGGTCAATGTGCACTGTTTCGCATATCTACCTTTTTAAGAGTTTGCTGGTTTAACCTGGAGACTAAGCAGATATTATGTGTTGTTCCTTCCCGTACTTCCTTCTTTCTTCTTGGACTTCTGCCTTGGTCTGTGCGTGTAAACTTCTTGAGAATGAAAAGGTCGCATCTGCAAATAAGAACATCCAAGTATGCAAACTGTGAAACTCCTCACACCAGATAACAAATCTACCAACTAGTGTAGTAGGTCTGACTATGAGGAACCGTTCTTTTCATACAACAGGTAGTGATGGATACACTATAATTATACCAAGCAGGCGAGAAAATGACGAAATTCAATGCGTTCACGAGGTGGAACTTCTTATGTTGAAAACAACCGATCCTAGAAATGTCAAGAGGTGCTAGTCAAACAGCGCTATCGGGCAAAAACTTTTATGTTGAGCAAACCCGACATTTCCGTGCCGCGCTCATGATCGCGGACGCACAAGGTTAAGCAAAACGTTAATCATTCTGTAGACGTTGTCGCTGTCCGAACGTGCGACATCCCGCTGTCTGGATGCTGGTGGCGTGTGCTGGACGGCTCCGACGGTGATGCCTTCAGCGCCCGGGTCAGTGACGACCTGTCGAATCACCGCACGTGAGTACCACTGTGAGTAGGCACTGTAAGCCAGCGTCATTGGTGGAGCATTTGCCGATTGACGAAAACACCGTTTACAGGCTGCGGACGTAGCCGGCTTGCCCATGCGGCTGATCACGTACTAAGACTTCAAATCTAAAACTCTTGTGCGCACAATTTAAAATCCGGAACACCATCTATGTGGCGGCATCTATGTGGCGTATGCATCATATGTGACGCACTATGTCGCAGTGGATCGGCCGGAGTTGCGGGTCACTGGTTATCTGGTTATAACGGACCTGTTGGTTATCTGGTTATGAGAGCTTTCGGGCGCATCGATTGCGCGGTCGTACCGCGCCCGACACAAAATGTTCATTAAAACTCTTCAAAATCTTGCAAACTTGTTACACGTGGTGTTAACTCCTCAGGGAGGTGTACATAAAGCGCAGAGCTTAACATGCCGTACAAATTTGAAGATACGTCCGATGTATAGTGAATTGTCACACAGGGATCGTAGAGCGTCGCAGACGGCGCAACCGAGTCGAAGAACCTCAGACTATCGACACATAGTGCGGATCAGCACACGAGCACATGTTCCAGCTGTCCCTCAAGCGGCAGCGAGCCGCCAGCGCCGCCGACGCCCCGCCGCCGAAACAGCCCACGAGAGCGAGGACGTGGTCAGGCACGACATCGTGCCATTGCCGCAGGCTGACCAGCCAGATGCGGCCATGTCGACCTTGCCGCTGCCGCGCGGTGTCGTGGCGAGGTCGCGGTGCGGCCCGCGCCAGTCTCTGGCCGCGTCGGCAGTACATGCGCGGAGTAGAGGACTGACTTCCAAATGAAATGTCATGTGCCGCGCTCATGCATGCACACATGCATACAAACATACCTACACGCATACACGCACGCATACACATACATTAATACATACATACACGCGTACATACATACATATACACGCACACACTGCATACATGCATAAACATATGCGTGCATACAAATACATGCGTACATACTCACATGTACATGCGTACGTACTCACATGTACATGCACGCACTGCATACATACATGCATACAAATATTTACGTACATACATACACGCAAACAATATACATACATACATACGGGAGACGGCCGGTACCGCGCCGCTCTTACGGGGTGTGCCGGCTCCGCCGTGAGACTTTAAACGCAGGTCACCGAGCAGATCGACAAGCTCAAGTGCGTCAGGGAATGGTTCGGTGCCAGTACCCTGCCCGCGTGAATGTCTGGTGTGGTTCTTGCCTGTAGGTGCCTGGCTTTATTAGAAATTTGGCCATGGGCGATTTTCATAGCGTATTGCACGTGTACTGCCTTCCTATTGCGTTTGTAGTGTCGTGCGCGCGTTTGTGTGGGTGTAACCAAGTGACGACTGGTTTCAGCTGTAGCGGAGGGTTTTGTTCTTGTTTATGGGAGTTTACGGGCGCGCCGACTGCGGTGGTCACGGCCCACCGGATCATGAGAAGTGGTGACCAGATACCTACGAACAACATAATTATGTCTTTCCACCGACCACATCTACCTTCAGACATCCGTGTTGGCTACGCTGTCGTCGAGGTTTGGGTGTATGTTCCCAGTCTTATGCGCTGCTTTCGTGTCAGCGTTTTGGCCACACCAAACCACACTGCCGAAACAGACCAGCCTGTGGCAAATGCGCGTCGTTCGAGCATGAAGGGAAAAGATGATGAGATAGAGGGTCCAGTGTGACATTGTGCAGTCCTGGTGTGTGAGCTGTGGCGCTGGTCAGGTACCTCCCACCACCCTTGACCGGAGCTGTCCGACATTCATGAAAGAGAAGGAAATCATCTTGGTGAAAACTGCTAAAAACATCTCATGACTATATGAGGCCAGTCACCCTACGACGTCTCACGCAGATAAAGCCCAAAGCTCAGCACAACGGCCCACTACCGTCGACCAGATGTCAGCTCTTTAGCTCACCTCGCCCCTGAGGTCTCACGGACTCTCAGTGGTGCCAGCGGGACAGGCGGCTGGCGCCCGGTCGGAGCCCTTGGCCCCCTCCGCGACGCCGGCCCGCTCGGCAGCGGCAGGTGAGGGGTTGCTGCTGAGAGTTGATATCATGACGGGATCGCAGTACTCTGTCGCCCGTATGATTCTCGTCCTTGTCGCTGGATGCCCGTGCTCGCGGTTCATTACCTTTCGTTACCATTCGTTTACATTACCTTTCGTAAGCATAAGCTATCTTTATAGACAAAACGTTTCGCAATCAGTTCAAAAAAGCATTTTACCGCTTCCAGTTCACAGCTTCCGATATGTTTCTTTTTATGTTCTATATCGTTCGTTGCGGCTGTCATTCGCGTTCTTATGAAAGACCTAAACACTACCATGTTTCAGGATCGGGCATGAAGGCTGTGACGTCATAACAGTGAGTGATTGTCCGGCATCGAAGGTGACGTCAGCAACGACGCCGTTCACGACGACACGATGGGAGATTGCAGGGTTGGAGATCGCCGACGACAGAAAGGAAAACAGAAACCATCGGCAGGAAAGGAAACGTCATCGAAGAAGGCGGCAAAACAACGGAACAAGTCGACGGCGAGAAAACATCATCAAGGGGGTGACACGCAAGACAAGACCGGACAGTCGAGAAGAATGATGTCGACAGAAAAGTGTGAGTGTATCCGAAATTTGACCTGCCCACACATAAGCGACTGTGTAAACATGTTAGAGGAGAAAACACTAAGTGCACGCGCTTGGCGAGACCTAAAATAACGTGCCTATAACATGATTAAGAACCTTTCTACCAAAGACTGAGTCTGATAGGTTAACGACGACTCTTACATTACGTGCAATGGCTGCACTAGATTAAAGTGGTTTAACCTGGTGTACATGAAAATCGTCAAGGGTGTCATGATGACGCTTTAGATTGCTGTACATGCTTGACAGCCGGACACTTGACCTGGCTCGCGGGAGCAGAATGAAAAACGATGTGCTTCACAGCACAGGCTGAACGTTATGCCTAAGTTTTCAAGCGGCAGAGGAGAGTTCTGAGCGACGAAAAGAGCACTGACCAGCTACCTAAATCCCAAGTACACAAAGGGTGACGAGGATACTTCGCTGGCTGATGAATATCAGTCGCCGGTGGTCTTTACAGGATGTACGTTGTTCCGGGTGACTGTAGATAGCTCTTCGAGGGACCGTCCGGACACCTGCACAAGATGCTCTGGTGGAGACTCTCTACATCCTGCTAAGTGCTGCACGGAACTGAGGGCTGCTGCAGACAGGAGCGCGCGATGTCAAAACTGAAAGCCCCCGTTTGCGTGAATCCGCAATCGACTGTGTCCCCGCTAGGAATGAGAAAGGGAAACCAACGACACCGTGCTGGTCGGTTAACCGCGCGGGTCTCTGCTTGGGGCGCCTGGCCGTGCGCAGCGACTTAAGGGGTCAAGGGGCGGCGGCGTTGAACCACAGTCAGGACGGCGAGGGGTCTCACCGGTTGCACTTGGCCGTGTGGGGGGCGTCGTCCGCCCCGTATAGCACTGGGGTAGCCCTGGCGGCGACCACCTCCCGAGGGAGTGTTGGGCCATCACCCAGTTGGGCCCCGAGGTGGGTGGGGAGCCCCGGTGCCGAATGCTTGCTAGAAATCGCATGGTTCTCAAAACTCAGCAAATACCCGGCCCCCGAAAGGAGATCGGACAGCGCTGGGGCCCGGGTGCTTGGGGGATTCGGTCTCCCGTGCCCTCGGATTCTGATCTTCTCCAGCGGAGATGTAAAGCTCTCCACCCTGCCACCGTTCCAACGACGCAACGGCTGTGACAAGTTTGGAGACATCACGAGATGTGACGGATGGCAACATCGAGGTAGAGTTCGCCAATGGTCTAGAGGCTAAGCGTGCATTAGACGCAAAGGAGTTAATTTATAGTATTCGTGATGAGAACCGGAAACATAACAGAACCGTGGCTTTCACAGTAGCACTACACACCACAAAAAAACTCGTCTAGAGGCGTCGTAAATCCCCGGCGCCTGGCCGGTCAGCACCCTCCGTGTTGTCGACTCCCCCGACACCGCTGTCTCCTGCCGGAGAGGAGGGTTGGACGGTGGTCCGGCGAGGCCGCGGCCCGCGGGCTCCACCGGCCTCCGTATCGGTTTCTTCATCACCCTCGTCCGCCTCCGCTTCGTGTGCTCCGCTGCCTTCGTCACCTCCGACACCACTAACGAAAGCATGCGGGCTGGCGATAGAAACGCTGGAACGGCACGAGGCGGACAGGCACGCCCGCGATGCCAAGCGGGCGCGCTGGGCAAAGGCGGCGAACCGTATGTCTGGGGCGGGCAAGGAGTCCGTCCCCCGCAGCTGTGCTCTATCGCCCAGAAGACCACCGCTGGTCCTCAGATGTCTGACAGGGCCCCATCCATGGCTCCTCCCCTCCACCACCCAGGATTGGGCACGCTGGCTCAAAGCGCCCCCCAGCCGGTCCTCCGTCTCCATCTGACGGAGAAAGCCCAAGGATTCGGCCCAGAGTGGAGCACCGTTCTGCGGAATCGAGCCGTAACTCCCAGACCGAGTTGTCCGGTCCAGGTTGCCAGGCCAGGTCACCAGGTATATGTTATTCAGGCCAGGCATATTTTTGTCACCTGCCTGCCGGGAGCGGATAGGGCAACTGCTCCCGCTCCCGTGCGTTGAAACCCGGTCGGTTATATTTCTGCCCCGCAATGTTTGGGAGGTCCCTTTTTCCCAAACCACAACCATCGTAACTACCTGTAAATTGCAAAAATTCAAATCAAAGAGGCCCCATTACTGAGCTCGAGTCACCTATCAGCATGAAATCTTCACCAATCGATGTTCCATAGTCGTTTTCCTGCTCTTTCTATAGCATGGTGACCTTGTGTCAGGTCAAATGTCACCCAAAACACACAAAAACATTAGCATTTGGTGCCGACAACCCCATTCTCAGAGCTAATGGGACCAAACAACACAAAAGCTTCATGAATTGATGTGCCATAGTCAGTATTATCTTGTTGGCAGGATGAGGTGACCTTGGGTGAGCTCGAAACTTACCAAAACGCCTAAAGCGTTTTTGGTAAGTTTTGGTTTCTGTAAGTCAGGTTGATTTAGTTCACATGGTTTGTGTTTTTCGACTCCCCTACGAAGCTAGTGTTGTCAGCAAATTCAAATACTTTGCCTTCCGGTCTAGTCTCGAAATGATTCGCAACAATAATAAAGAACAAAGGGCCACCACCGACCCCTGTGGAACCCCACTCTTTACTAGCTACCACTGACATTGTGTACCATTTAACACTTTTCTTTGTTTCCTGTCAAACACCCGGGATCCTACATAGCCAAGACTTCCTCCCCCAATGTTTTGCAATTTTAGTCACCATTTTAGTCACCAAAGACATTTGGGTCCACCTGAAATTTGCTTACCATGCTCCAAGGCTATGGGACAGATCAGCACAAAATCTTTACTAATCGATGCGCCATGGTTGATACTCTATCCTTTTTAGAACGCGATGACCTTGGCCCAGGTCAAATGTCACCAAAAGACGCCCGAAACACGTGAAATTACTTGGTTGACAACCCTATTTTTCGAGCCTTTGACACCGATCGGCACAAAACCTTTACCAGTCGATGCGTCACTGTCGACACCTGCTGCGCCTGCGCCTTCATATATAAAAACGTTTGAAATCGCACGCCGTTTCCCTTCATATCACCTGTGCAGCTAGCCCGCCAGCATAAGGCCATACGCTGTCCGGGATCAACCGAAAAAGACCAAACCAGAAATCGGACAAGTGCGTTGCCCGCGCACGTAATAGCCCTATCCCAGTTTTATCGAATGCACCAAGCCACAATCTTACAGTATGATCATATTTATTAAATTCCGGTCGCTGTAAGCTCTTCGCTGTAAAGAAGCAATTTGAACAAAAAGTGATTTCCTGTTTTTTACATACCCTGACGAAGGTTCTGAGCCTAGGGAACGGTCACGGGATGGAGCAGATGCGATAGGACAAGCCTGTCCTCTTCGGCATCGTCGGATAAATGCCCCTCCTCCCCCCCCCCCCACACACACAGCCCCTCAAACACAATCTCACACTCCGCGACGTAATCGTCACAAAGTCTCCGCGGCGCAGGACGCCCGCCGGCCAGTCTGTGTACGGAGGGCGAGCCGGACAGGCTCGACGTGCCACCGGCGGCACTAGCGCCACCCCCGGCGTGTCGGGAGCCCACCAGATGGCGCTCTCGCCCCTTGATGTCGTGCCGTGGCACGGCGTCCTGACGCTCATTGCCGTGGTGATCATCTTCCTGTTCGTGTGAGTGCACATAGCCGCGCGCGTCGGGGGAAGCGCGTGCAATTAGCCAGCGGGTCATATTGTGAAACTACAGGGTGAGAAGTAATATGTGTGTGGTCTCACGACAGTACATCGGTTGGAAAGGGTCGCCGGCAGTGGATCATAAAACAAAGGTATTACGACAAAGCGATGGGCCCAAAGCACGATAACTAATAGGCCATGTAGGACGGATTTCATTAGGCAAAATTTTGCGAAGATAAAGATCGTTGGAAATGGACTTAATTTAAACGGGCTGTTCTACATTTGTATGAGGTTTTAAACTGAAGTTGCCATCTTGAAGATCATTCGGTACAGGTCACAACCCTGCCCCCCTGTAAAGCTAAACCATTTAAGTTTCTAGGCTACACATGTGCGTCCAAGACACCATAATAGCACCATTCAAATCCTGCCCTTTCATCGACCATACAGCGATCAATGCCAAGAAAATATTGCCGGGTCGTTGATATCTGGCGTAGTAACCACGATTTACTGATATAACGGCTTGGTAGTGGTAATGGCCTCGCCATCAATGTTGGGCGAGGTTTGATGACGAAATGAAACGATGAGGCATTGGGGAGCATATTCATTAAACAGAGAAATTGTGTCTAGAGCAACCGTTCCCGCCAAGTTTACCAATAGTTCTATGTGACCTTATGTCATCGTATTTGATGTTTGCTTCAACATCGCAAAATGCGGAACATTCGCTTGAAAACAAATCGTCAACAAAACGTACGTGATGACGTCCGCCGAAAGTGTCACCGTTATGTTTCAAACACATTATCGTAGCATGATAAGTGGGGACGTGGAGCAGGGGAAATCAGCCATAATCGCCGTCTGAAATAACCAAAATAACATGTCGATCTCTCGGACCGTGTTACTAACTTAGCTGTTGGTTTATGGATCGTTTTGACTTTCTGGAAAAGGAAGCGTCATATATATTTGGATGAATTGTACTGCTGTTCAACGATACAGAACCCCAGAATGGCCCGAAACCGAGTCGGCAGACCATGACAACATATTGAGCTCCTAGCGCAACTGTCATGTTAACTCCATGGGGATTTCCCAAATATATTCCACACGGCATTTTGTCATGCAGTCTTTGTTATTCTGAGTAATCCTTCGCTATTGTGGTATCAATATTGTTTGATCTTTTGACGCACAATCCACCGCATACGATAAATTGTCATGCGACTTTTTGCCCACTCACTTTGCGGTATGCTGTTCGTTACCACGTTGCATTTGCATTGCTATTCAACGCGTGGCCTCGATTGCACCAAACTTCATTCGAATGTCCCCCCGATCCGATCGGTAAAGATAATGACGATCCGGTAAAGATAATGACGTAATGTGATGCCTGCTTATGTGGAATGTTCCAATACCAATCTGGCAACAACAATGCAAGTGTTTCTTTGTTGACAAGCAACAACATGCTTAGCTCCAACATTAAAGTATACCTCAGAGCACCTTGACCAGTCCCTGATCATGTAGCAATTGACAGATGGTAGCTTATGCCACACCGTTCATAACTGACTCGCCGTGCAGTCACCGAGCCGTTATGCGGTCAATTATGATCCAGATTGCTTAAAATGAGTCATGATGTGCGAGCTCAAACATAATGTGAGTAGGCACAGAGCGATGAGTATCAGTTTAACCTAGGTGCATGTGAAATTGCTTTAAAACAACCCGACCCCGCAGCCCCAAGTCCCACCACTACACCGAGCTTTAAGCGTCTTACGACTAGTAAACGCAAATGCAGTTAATCGCCACAACCACACCAAAGATGCCGTTAGCTCAGTATTGCCAACTTTTGGTACAACATCCCAAATTTGGTCTTAATCCCGATTCTGGTATACTTGTGGTATGTTCTGATACCCACAAGGCAAAAGTTTGGAGTGCCCAGGGCTCTATTGCCCTGGTTACCAAGCATGCTCATACTCCCATAGACTCGAAGACGTAAGGCTGTTTTTTGGTTGTGCATGTTGACATTGTGGTGTGGGGAAGTGATCATGAAAGTGATGTACTGGCTCATGAAAGCTCTAGCCGACGAGCTCTATCTTCCCCACGACATGACATTTTCACGGGGAGGACCGGCGGAGACCGATCGCCACCGCGACCCCGGCACGATCCCTTCCCCACATGTTAAAGTCATGGTCGTCAACCCATGTGCCCGCTAACAGTTGGGACAGCAGATGCGTTGGCCTGTCATGGCGCTGCCGAACTGTGCCATGCATCGTCTCGCTCGTGCGCTGCACGCGTCTGCAGCTAGCGCGACTGCGGCGCGAATGCTAGGCGAGAGGATACCCGGAATACCAGGTCTGGGTGTCCGAAGAGCGTCGACGGTCTTCAGTCGGTCTGCGGCCACATGCCATGTCAACAACCACAAGCGATGTTCTCTTCCGGTACAGCATGTCCATTCGGACCGCTGTCCCCGGTGGATAGTCTGCCGCCACTGGGACGCTTCTTTTTAGGGCCTTGTGAACAGGGGCGTAGGCACGCAAAATAAGTTGTCGGGTGGTGCAGCTTGTCAGGGAAAGTAGCAAAGTTTAACCCATGAATTGCACGAAAATAAACTCTGCTTTCCCAATTTAAAACACATTCCTTTGAAAGCTGGGCGGGTGGGGGGAGCATCCACCCAAAGTAAATAGACAACTACACCCTTGTTTGGGGAGCAGCTGTGCTTGATAGCAGAACGGTCCACATTACAGCAATAAACATCCTGAAAGCTAGGCGGTACTGCACGGCATGGCATGCTGTCGCCCTGAAATGTGATGACCTGAAAACTTATGTGAATGATGTGGAAACATTGAAAGACCTGAAAGACCTATCTAACCATATCAAGCTCAAAACAAGTAGGGTGGAAGTCGGCATGAGGAAAGTGTGAATGTTTTCCGTGAGCTTCACTAAATGATCAAGCAAAATGTTCAAATGTTTCACTGCCTACCAAAAGCTAGCTGTCAGAAAAAAACATGCACTTTACGAAACTGGTGGCCGAATATGACTATACATATGCTCATGTTTTCCACCCAGCTGAGTACCAAGGCGGGCATATGTAACCAGCTGGAGTGAAAGGAGCATCTAAGCTAGATTTTGAGAACATATCACTACCTGCAACCTTGGCAGCATTGGGTCTCCACGAAAATGGGAGCACTCAATGTGACCTTAGACCGCCGAGACTATCCCCCCCCCCCCAAGCACATTCTCAACATCAAAAATGTAGCAATAGGTATTGGTGCCATATCTATGCATCACTGTCTTTCACTCCAAAATTAACTACACTTGTTAAAAGACGATTCTTGTTACAGGGTTTGCTTTGCTTCTGTCGAATTCCTAAAAGAAATAATGCCTGGAATATAACCTGCCGCTGAACGTTCGTATTCCAGCATTTCAGTATTTTTCCCAACTTTAATTTCTGCAAGCTTTAGTTTCAGACATTCGAACAAGCTTTAAAACATTTGAACTGAGTCGAACGTTTGGCGTGATCGGCGCCAAGGGCGCACTGACCGGCTTTAGAGGCCCCAGACCCGCGAGACAGGCCCCTGGATATGGTCTCCGACGGCCCTTCGAGCCCTTAAAGGGAATATTGCGTAGCATGTACTCCATTCGGTGATATTAAAGCCAACAGCAGATGCTATAAAATGCGACCGTTTATAACTATTGGTGTACCTTAAAGTAGAAAGGACTGCTCTAGATAACACAATTTCTCTACTTAGTAAATATGTTGCTTCATACGTCACTGCTTGAATGCGTGGCTGTACCTTGCACAACATTAATTGTGATCCATTTGGCAGCTGTTATGTTTGGAATTCGTGCTCACGAATGCCAGATAAGAACAAACCGACATTTATATTTCTGCTGATCTTTATGAATGCATGGCCAACGATATGACAGGATGTTGATGACGTTATCATGGCGTCATGGATGCCTCGGTGCCGTTGAGGAAGTCTGCACGAAAAGGCCTGCACATCGTCATTGGCGTGTGGCTCAGAAAATAGAATGGCTTAGGTCTTAAGAAAGGTAGGGCTGCCAACCACACCGAATGATCTTCAAGATGGCCATTTCATTTCAAAATCATCATAGAGACATTGAGCATTCTCATTAGTCGTCGGACTAGAGGCCCTTTGGGCCCCTTGGAACTTATGTGGGGGGGGGGGGACGTGCCCCAGTGCACCCTGCCTGCACCATTGCTGGCGTGTATTTTGGCCCCTGCGTTAAAAAGGCCAAAAGCTTAAAGAGAGTGTTTCACATTTGCACGGGGCTCTGCAATGAAACGCCCACCTTGAGGAACATTCGGTGCAGTTCACAGCCATGCCGTACTGAGTACTTTACACCCTCTAGTTTCTAAGATGCACGCTCGTAAAAACGTTCTGACTATTTTAAGGTCATTGAATTATGCATGGCGCTATAAAACCGCCTTTGGAATTCTGTTACCTTATTGGCCATGCGGCGTTCAAGCCGAAGATGAGCATATTCAACTATTTAATTATTTCTGACGCTCGTTAGCAGGATTTCCAGATATGACGGACGCCACTTGGCTCCCAACCAATGTCGTGCAAATTGTGGAAGTTTCAAGCACGCATCACGTTTTGTGTTATATTATACAAGAAGCTGGCCATCCTTACTAGTTGTTACAGAAATATGACTTGCAATCAAGTCGCTTAAGAGTAGCACCATAAATGATTATTTGGATACTAGTAAGAAACTTAAGTTTATCGACAAATATGCAAGAAAACGACGAGAATAACCAAAGCACGAGTATCTAACGATACTTGGCTCAACATCCGGCACCGCTGCGGCCACCTGTTGGGAGATTGGAGAACTTCAAGGGAATACTAGGGTGTCGATTTCGCATGGTCAGTTTGGCAGCAACTCTAACGTCTCACAGACATTCCATGACGCACTCAATCAGTGACGTATTGAGGACCATATTTAGTAAATAGAGTAATTGCAATATCTAGAGCAGTGTTGTCAGCTTAAAGGCATAACAATAGTCATTAGCAAGCTTGATTCATGATATGAATGCTTGCTTCAGTATTTTCTTATGTGAAGCATTCCTTTTAACGGCGAACGGGTATCTGTGACAGGTAAAATACAAACCCCAAAACACTTAAACGGCAAGAAAGACAAGAAAATCTCAAGGGTAAAAACTCCGTTTGAGTTTTTACAGGTCATTGGCTTTTCCAACGTCAAACAATTTGTATGACCTTGGATGACAATTGTGTTTGTTCTTATAGATGTTAACATGCCAATTTCCAGCGATGGATATGAAAAAGGAACGTCTTTATGCTTACTTGGCCGTAAAGAGATACATTTCACCTAAACTGTCGTTTTATTTCCTGACACACCTACGAATGGAAGACCGAACCCACAAAGTTTTTGTTAAACCTCCTGCAATGAATGTGGTTCATATTGTGTTTAAGGTTTAAGGTTTAAGGCTAGCAATTTATTTTTGGTGTCATGCCGTTGCCTGGAGGGACAGAGAGCGAGAAAATGTTTTCCCTATTCTTCTGTTTAGGATTTGGTAGAAACGCTCAGGGGACATTCACAAATAAAGTATTTGGTAATTTAAAGTATTTGGTAATAAAGTATTTGGTAATTTACAAGCTCCCATCCTCTTCCATCTTTTTTACACGCATAGTCATGGTTACTCGATGCTCTTATATTCATTACATTCGTTACGCTTCCATTCGCCTCCTCTTCAATGTCAAGCGTAATTTATGGACGGCGTTCTGAGGCTTCCTAAGGCATCAATACAGATCTTGTCAATGCCCAAGTCACATTGCACAGAATGGACTAGGCTGTTTGACCATTCGACAATTTTACATTCGGTTAAATGACCATTCGATGAGTTTTCAATCATCTAATTGCCATTCACCCCATTTCCTTTTGGTTTATTGATATTGGGCTAATACACATTTCGGATGCTTGTTTTTTTAAGCTAGCTAGCCTTTCAACAATTTGTCCGTCGTGTAAAAGACATGTCATTATGCTATTCGCATGTTACCTGTTCGGCTTTTTAACATTACAGTAAAAGGAATTGGAATATTCACATTTGACGGAATAGCGTCGGTTGATCGCTTGATGGACTCACGCACGGTCGTTTGTTTCAGGCAGTGATATGCATTTTGGCCATGCGTCGCTTCTGCATGTACTAAATATCTTCTGCGGGTTTGCAGACGACGGCTTACAAGTTCCAGACGCTGCAGAGACTAGGATACAATATACCACCATACAGCTTGCTTTATGGGCACGCCGGCAAGCTGAAGGGCACCGCCGGTCCGTCGGAGTTCCAGCGTCTGTTCGACGCTTACGGGGTCCAGCATGGAGCGCGAGGCAAGACGGTGGCGCTGTACGTCGGCACGAAACCCACGCTGTGCACCACGGACCCAGACCTGGTGCGCGAGGTGTTCGTTCAGCGGGTGGACACGTTTCCTGACCGGCAGGACAACAAGAGCCCTGTGCTGACCATTCCGGACCATAACCTGCTGACGCTGAGGGGCAAGCGCTGGAAATACGTCCGCCGCGTCCTGAACCCGGCCTTCACCACCAACAAGCTGAAGGGCATGTCGCCGGCTATGAACGTGTCCATTCAGACGTTTCTGGACGTGCTAGAGGGCAATAGGCTCCAGGGCCAGCCGACCAACGTATACGCCGCCTTCCGCAGCCTCACCCTGGAGGTGATTGGCAAGTGCGCGCTGGCCATGGAGGTGCACTGCCAGACGGACCAGCGCGACCCGCTCCTTGTTATGATGAAGACGCTGCTTGGGTCCGCTCCGCTAATGGGTGTGCTGCGCGGTCTGCAGCCGCTGACGCGTCTGATGCTGCCCCTGCTGCGCGCCTTCGGGCCGGCCTCGCGCGCGTACCACGTGGACCAGCAGCTGCAGCGCTGGCTTCGCGGAGTCATCCAGCATCGCCAACGGAGTGGTGCGACGGTCACGGACGCCCTGCAGCTGCTGCTGGAGGCGCAGCGCGCCGACAGTGGCAGCGAAGCCGTCACTGACCAAGAATTACTCTCCAACGCGTTCGTGTTCATTGGGGCCGGCTATGAGACAACAAGTACAGCGCTAGCTTTCACCTCGTACCTTCTGGCGCGCCACCCAACCGTACAGAGCCGTCTGTACGACGAGATCGTGGCTAACGTACCGGCCAGCGGCGACCTCGACTACGAAACCGTGCTCGGCCTGCCCTACCTGGAGATGGTGATTCAGGAGTCACTGCGTCTCTACCCGCCGATCCCAGCGCTGTACGGCCGACAGGCTAGCTTCGCGACGGAGGTTCAGGGGATGCGCGTGCCGCCCGGCGCCTTCGTGGCTGTGATACCGATCTGCATGCATCACGACCCTGACCTGTGGCCCGACCCGGAGCGCTTCGACCCGGAGCGGTTCAGCGCCGAAAACAAGCCGCACATCGTGCCCTGCAGCCACATGCCGTTCGGCGCCGGGCCGCGCCACTGCATCGGCATGCGGTTCGCCATGATGGAGATCAAGCTGGCTCTGTGTCACACGCTGCGTCGGTACCGGCTGCTGCCGACCAGCGAGCCGCTGGAGCTAGCCATCGTTCCGCCGTCTCTCGCACCCGCCTCGGGCCAAATCAACCTGCGGGTGGAGCTGAGGCAGCCTCGGGGAGACGGGGTGACGGACAAAGTGTAGAGGGAGTAAGGGAGTGTAGAGGGAGCACTAAAGGGAGTGTACAGGGATCTATGAAAGGAAGGGGAAGGGACGACGGGACAGGGATTGCGTGAAAAAAGAAAGATTGATGAAGGAGGAGTGTTATAAGAAGAATGTTTTAGAATTGAGGAAGAGGTGAAAGATCCAGGATGGAGGGGAGAGACGGATGTATGGGGGTATGTATGCATGTATGTATGGGGTGTATGATGAGATGGGAACGGTTGAGGAAAGCTGGAATAAAGTTAACGAGCTCAAAGAAGCTGAACAGGACCAGATGAAAGAGTAAAATGTACCAGCACGTGGAAAGGAGTAATAAATGAGGCCAAACTGGAGGAAAGTGATAAGTGGGACGGGGCAAGGGTTAGCAAGATGAGAACGAAGGGAGGAAGACGTGGGTGGGATGATGAAAGAGGGTGGAATGGATGGCGGTGTGTATGTAGGGAATGGGCTGGGAGGAGAAAGTGGTGATGAGCGGACGGAAATATGGCTAAGGGGTCGGGATAAAAGGGAGGGGAGGAAAGTGGAAGGCAATGAAGGTAGGTGAAGGATGATGGCATAATATGAGGTAGAAAGTAGGAGGTGCAGAGTGATCCTGAGAGCGAGAGGAAGCACTATTTCATAAACACACACGACGTAAGGTCAGATTTTACTTTGGTTTCCTGAGGTCTGTGAGGATAGAGGCATAAATAGAGTACACCAAATAAGGTATGCAATTTCTGACGTTTTAACACTTACAGATGTGCTATGAATACCGGCGCTGGTCCACTGATGTGGCCCCAGAACTCTGCGCCGCGTGACGAGCACGAGGAGATCAGCGCCTCTGCGACTGTCGCTGCTTTTTGCGAAGTGACAGGGGTACACGTGGAACCAGTGTCATTTGGTCCCGATTAACGTTGCCTAAATGCAATGGGAACCTGACTGTAGACATGTTGATGATTACCACAGCCATACCGAGTACCTATCTCAGGCCTCGCTTACCATCCAGGTGGATTGCATCAAGTCTCTCGGCGTCAGGTACCATCATCAAAATAATAAGTTGCATTCAATCAATATTTAACTGACAATTCTCGGGCTGTCTTAACTTTGCATTGTGCAAGGGCACAGGAAGTGTTTGTAACTCAAAAATGTTACCAATTAACTTTTTTTTGTTTTTTACCCACACCACTTCTCGTATCGTTGAGAAAAAAAGCTACAGCGATGAGCACTGTACGATGGATAGATCACTTATGCCACCCCTAAATCCTGGAGGGCCTGTGGAGCGAGTTGCCTGCCAACTGCGTCCACGCCCACGTCTCACCATTCGCAAACGTCACCGATCGGACCACACCCAGCTTTCACCGCCCGCTCACATGCTGTGCCGTGGGAAAGTACAACCGTAAAGGCTCATGTTCTCTGAGAACTCTGTTTCGTTTGGTTCGCTTCCGGTGGAGACGGGACATTGCGCGCTGATGTTGAGCGGCAGCGGCGAATCAATGGACTTGACGTGAGAACACATTGGTTCTCCATTCAAAGCAGACGCCGGCATCGCGGACTGCATCTCGAGATCGAGTTCAACGTTTGTAGCACCGAGAGGCATGTATGTAACAGCGAAGTACGAACGCTCTTGAAATAAGTTACATATAAACGTATGATACAAACTGTGGCATGTTTTACCATAGGAAAACTCCGTATGTCCATCTTTTACCCTTCTCCATATTTATTTCAAGTTTTCCGCCAAATAGAAGGATCGCTCTAAGTGAAGATATTATCTCGCGAAGTTGCGTTTGCACAACCTTAACTCCAAAATTTTAATCGAGAAATGGACTCGTATCGACCCTGCACTCGCTGCTTCATCCAGCGCCGCTTGCAACACCAACATGGCAGTGTGACATTCTCACAATACGGAGCTTGTCTCGTGTTATCAAGCCTCATTGATGAGTTTTGATAGACCCGGCATACGTTCCTATTGTTATGGGTTAAATGTCGAGCCCAAACTTGCCAGCAGACATGGGGAGAAATGGAGTGTGTCTTTGCCCCTCAAGGCTTTTGGGAGACCCCATTTGCACAAACTGATGGCTTTGTAGCTGTAAGGTGTTGTTAAAGTTCAGGTTAAGGAGGTTATCATACTTGAGCTTGTCAAAGCAGTCAGGGCACTGATCCGGCTCAGAAGATTCTTTTCTGCGCCGGGAATCCCATTTACCTGAACAGAAAGTCATTGTTTTCATTAAAGTAGCCCGTGTTTTCCGTTAACTCTACCTCCAAGAGCCCGTTTGACCGTGAGCTCTCGTGACAGGCAGACATGACTAATGACAGACGTAGACTTGGTGGCCCCATCGACGTCTGGCACCACTTGTTTGGACTTCCATATCATCTGCGCGATAGTAATGCTCATATCCGCCGTCATATCTTCCTCACCACGGCGAATACAGGTCACACGTATGCTGTTTCGAACGTTTGAAGTGGGCGGAACTGGAGCGAGAGCGGGATAAGACGAACGCTCCTACGTTTGACTTTAGCCTCTCCGCCAGAGTGCTTTTGGCAGGGAGTGATTTATTGGCATGCACTGATAACTCTGATGTCCTTGGCCTTATATTAGGACGACGAAGCCTACAGTGCAGTGTAAGCGCGCATTCAACAAAACACGCGTGCGCGTGCTAAAGATTCATCCCTATTGTGAGTATCATGAATCTAGCCAGGCTTACATTGTACAAAGGTAGCAGACATTTAAGCACACACAACAAAAACGGTAACGGTCACGATATATGCAAAATACGGTAAGGGTCACGATATATGCAAAAAACGGTAACGGTCACGATATATGTAAAAATAACACGAGCACCGACCGGACTCTAACATCAGTCTGCCGCAGCAGAGCGAGAGGTGGCGCACCTCCGCCCGACACTAACAGCGCTAGACCTGGTCGTGACGAACCTGACCGGCCCCGCCAGAAGACGTCGCTGTGCTCCAGGGCTCAGTCAGTGACCGCTCGTCGGCACTTCTTCCTCCGTGCTGTGATGTCCAGACGGTGCCCTCCGCCGCCGGGTGTTGGTCACGAGGAGGCGCTGGGACTTCGCGGCATTCGAACCAGAGTGTTCTGGTTTCGAGTACGGTGCTCTTCCAACTGAGCTGACCGGAAAGACAATGTCTCGATGTTCAAAATTGGTGTCATTCATCGACATGTTCTGGGATTTTTCCGAGAAAAAATAGGTGTTCTATTGGGCTGACGCTCACGCTTAGCTTACGGATGGAGTTGTCAGCCAGCGTCTTCCTAATCTTCCTAGCTTTCCAGTGTTACTCTCTGTCTATGATGGTTATCTGATGCTATGAGGACCGGTGATCACTGTCTGACCATGCATACTTTGCCACACCAAACTTTGGAGTTTCACCCCTTTCTGTGTTCTTCCAGTCCGACCAAGAAAGATGGGCTGGTAAAAACACGCACCATAGTAATAAGACTACTGGCATAAGAACACTTACGGTCAACTACGCACCAATGATTATATTTTAATGAGCGTTTGTGTGCAGGTTGACATCTACCATGCTTCGATGTCCAAAATATCGTCGTTGGAATGCAGTCGATCAAACGTGTTTTTAATTGCACTAGTACTAATATTAATGCAATATTGTGATTACTGCACAAGTGTCCTGTGGTCAGAAGCGTCAAATGAGCTGGTGTCCTCGATTCATACTCCACTCACCTCGCTCATCTCAGCGCCCGGAGGCCGGATCAGTGAGGAGTGATGCAACCCATCCCTAAAAGACGCCAGCAAACACAGTGTGTGCCACAGTGTGACAGATGCAGGGACCGGTTGTCTGCGGAATATGTCCCTGCTTTTTGCCGGCGCCTTGAAGCGGACAGACCACGGTATTTTCCATCAGCGCCCTCTATCTGCTGATCGGTCGAGACCCACGCTGTGAAATGAGAGATATTCTCGCTTTTTTTGCACGCATTGACGTTATCATTATCTTTACCCACTCTCAGTGTAAGCGCACCGTTGATAGCGCTGTTGCCAGCTGAACGCACCTAAATCATTCCTTTTAGCGAAATGACACACAACTGACGCATTTTAGCATTGGATCATAACCAGAGGCACAACAATATGTTCCATATGGATGAGGGTGTGTGTGTGGGGGGGGGGGGCTGATCAGTAGGTTACATTTTTAACCATTCTTTGATGCTTCAGATGTTGTTTTCTTTCTTAGATAGTGTACGGCAAACACTGGGGCCTTCAGGCTCAGTGCGTGGGAAGTGAGTTAGTCAAGTTTTATCCTAGGGAGTTTGGCCTCTGTGTGTTAATGACCCTCATCGTGACACTTATTTCATGACATCAACATTTAGTAGACAATTCTAGGGCTGTCTGAATAGCATTACGTCATGGAACAGGAACTATTTGTAACTCCAAAATATTACCGATTAATGGTGTCGTTTTTCACCCAGACAACCTCTCATTCTGTTGGAATGCAATGCATGAACAAGCTACTGTAACCATCAGCATCGCAAGATCGGTGGATCACTTACACGGCACCATAAATCATGTTGGTACCTTTAAAGTGAGTTGACTCTGCTTGCCAACTAGAACTGTCATCCTGCTCTCATTTTTAACATTCACGAAATGTGATACCTTGCCCTGCACACCTCAATCTTTGGAATGTATCTGCCAAACGGAAAATATCAAAGAAAATCCATGAAAGACTGTAAATCACGCCTCAAGGTTTACCTTGAGGTATGGAGCGAACATTTTTTATTTAAGATTTGATTTGACTGATTAAGATTTGGATCAATTTTGTTCGTTTTAATTGAATTTGATTCAATTTTCATTTGATTTCTGATTTTATGAAGCCAAGAAGCTCCCTCCATCATCAATGAGAATGCTCCAAATTTGAAAGTACTAGAGCAAGCATCGGATATAATGAAATAAGTTTGCTTGTAACTGTTTGTGTACTGTTAAGTGGAAAAGATTGCCCTGGACAACAAAATTGTTATATCTAGTAAGTATGCTTCTCTTTACTCCATTGACTGATTCCGTCATAGTACCTTGCACAACATTGATTTGGGGCAAATTAACGAATATTGTGTCTGGAAATGGCGGTTACGTACGAAAGATATGGACAACTCGACAATTATATATTGCTCGGTCTGAATCGCCGCATGGCGAATAGAATGGTAGAATTTGTGACGGTTTTATAACGTCATGGATGCCTGAGTGGCATTGAAAAAGTCTTCAGAAAATAGTCTGTTCATCTTCACGGGTATGTAGGTCAGAAACTAGGGAGGTTTGGGTATTAAGAAAGCCATGGCTGTGAACTGCAACGACTGATCTTCAAAAAGACTATTTCATTTCAAAACCCCATAAAATGTGGCACGCTCCGTTTAAGATAACTAGAGCCCTGGGAAAATAAGGCCCTATTTTGTGCTGAAGGCAGTCTTTGTTGGCTGTCTTATCATGAATTAGGAGATCCGTGTTCTGGGTTAAGAGGCAACCGCTATGCATCAAGATAATAAGGTTTGGGAGTATCAGGTTTTGAGATGTCAAGGTCATTTGATGGACGTGGAGGTTCTATATTGTGAATAGGATGATCATACTCTAGGATTGGAAGGCCACCTCCACATCAGAAGGCCCTGCTTTGGGACAGAGAGACCCTTTGATGGATCTGGAAGCTGATATATTAACCTGCGTCCCAGCCGTGGGTCTGAGAAAAGCGCGCCTGGCCGAGAAACCTCAATGTCGTGCGAGAAAACAAAGATAAGATACCGTTGTGAACCCCTCGCCAAATCATGAAAAAGTCACACAAATATTTCACCTTAGTTCAAAGGTGAGATCACCAGAGGTCACGAAGGTCAAAAATGGCCGTTCTAACAGATTAAGTTAAAATGTCTGTCAACATGTCAAGATGAATATAAAGGGCACAGAAGAAAACGTTAAGCAAAATTGTTCTACCTGTGCCCAATCAAAACTATACTTATTTAATCTCTTTCACAATGCGCTTCTCATTAAGTTATTGATTCCCATTATAGCGTCGTGGAAATGGTCCAGAAGTGTCTTTGCAATAATTTATAAGAGGTATTTTCGAATCTGCACATTAGCAGAGGAGGTTGTTCTTTTCGCAATTTCCGCATGGTGCAGGTTACACAAGTTTTCAAGTACTGAACTGCGTCTCGGCACATGCCAGGCCAATAATAACAAGAACGGAGTATATCAAATGTTTTACCGATGCTTAGATAAGCATCAAGATATCCTGACTGGGTTTCTTCGACAAGAGGGCTTTGAACGATGCGAAAAATGACTGCCTGCAAGCCAGGAAGTGGAATGCACATTTGGGTGTCTGCAACACGAAATATTGAAACGTCAAACATCGTAAAATGGACGGAGATTTCAGTAAATTTGGGATGTTCCTGACTCGCAAGGATGTTGCTTACCATCATGATATCACAGTCAGGTTTCTGCAAACTCCTAACGTCTGGATTGTAGGACAGAAATTTCCTGAAGTTTTTTCGGATGGTGCACCACTTCTGCTGAGCAATTTTCACTCTGGAGTCATACCCTAGGTGTTTGGTCGGAGTCTATATACTTTTATCTGATGGCGGTTCGGGACGTCGGAGTGCGCCAGCAACATTTTGCTTGCCAAAAATGTTCTGGACATAGCAACCATTTTCGTCGAGAATTATGGCCAGCGTCGGATTCTTGCATTTCTCACTCTGCCGGTAAAAAGGTGTGTTAGGAGTTTCTGGCCCGTTATGACAGTAAGTTTTTTGAATGCCGCAACCAATCGCGTGTGCTTCTTTTCCAGGACAGGCCATCGTTGCTATGTGGCATTCAATTGATGTGAGAGATATTGAACCCCACTTCCGCCTTGCTCCGTGTATTGCACGAGAGCTGCACCAATGACTTGGTTAGATGCATTGGCGTTAAGTTTGTATGGCTTTGACGTGTCTGGGTAAGCCAACACAGGAGCTTCGGTGAGAGCTTCGCGAAGACTTGCCAATGCTATTTGACATCCTTCATTGTGATAAAGTGGTCGTTTTTCTTTGGTAGTTCCGTGAGAGGTTTGGCCGTTTTCGCCAAATTTGGAATGAAACGGCGATGATACCAGCACATGCCAATGAAAGAACGACCGCCTTTCACATAGAAGGGATGATTCAGGTCTCTAGTGACCTCTACTTTAGCAGGATCTGTCTTGATCCCACTTTGTGACACTACATGGCCTGAGTACTTAGCTTCAATTTCAGTAATTCGCATTTTGATATGTTGAGCTTCAAACGTTGCACTTCGTAGACGTTCAAACATTGCTTCGATGTGACTGGGATATTCTTCATGGGATGAATAGCCATCAATAGAAATACATCAATAGAAATATATGTTTTTTGAAGACATTATTATATCATCAACGTGCGCAACTGCAAAAATACGTTGGATACATGCCAAAACTCTGCTCGTTAGCTCAGAGAATAGTCCAATGGCATTGCAGAGACCGAACGGGGGTGCTGAAAGGAATACAACCCTAAGAAACAAGTGGAAATAGTGTTGTCGATAGAATCAGGATCCATAGCAACTTGCCAATAACCGCTTTGTAGGTCCAAACAAGTGAAACATTTTGATCCTCCAAGGGAGGCGAGGATGTCGATGATGTAAGGGAGGGGGTACCAGTCCTTTAGATTTACTCGGTTTAATTTTCTGTGACCTACACAATACCTTGTTCCTCCATCTTTATTGTCAGCTATAACCAGCAGGCTATACCACGGATTCCAGTGGGATAGACCAATTATTCCAGCCTTTAACAGACACTTTATGTGGTCTTCTACCATCTGTCTCTGACTGAAATGATGCCTATGGATTTTGTCTTATAGGGGGATGATTCGTTGTATCTATATTCATTGTTACTAGGTCTGCACGATCAGTATCCAAATTGCTTTTGGCAAATATGTCCGAAGGTCTGTCCAGCGGGTTTTCGGAATGCTGTTTTTGATGGCAAGTTATGTTTATTTATTCATTTAGCTAATTATCTAAGCTGCATGAGCAACCCGCAGGTTCAATAGGTAGCCAGTGATGGATGTAGCCAATAAGTTAAGAACAATAAACACCCAAACACAAAACACAAGCACACTCACTACCACGCTTGCAGAGTTAGTCAAGTGCTTTGACGAGCAGATTAACTCGGTGAACGTGCCTTCACTGCTGACACACCTGCGTGCATGGGAACGGAATTACAGCAGATGAACAAATTTAGCTGTTGGTGTACCTTAAAGAAGGCGGCTGCAGGTGACGGAAATGCGGACAGGGAATCCTGTTTTTACGGTGCTGACTCTTCCAAGCGGCGCGTGGAAGAGACCAGTATGGCGCGGACGTCTTACTGGTGCTGCCAGCCCGAACAGTGTGGTCAGCTGAGCACAGTCCAGTTGATGGCGAGATATGTCGTGCGTGAATAAAACATTCGACTGGATGAATTGGGCCTTGACTGATAGCATGCGAAAATGTGTGAGAAAACTCAGATTCCAGAAAAGGGCACTTATCCCGGGTGTTTGCAGCCATCCATATAAGAAATATGTGCTGGAGTCGCTCGAAGCGAGCTAGGTGTGTGATGGTAGCCCGCTCCAGATGACACTGCCGTGCACAACTGCCGCTTTCACACGAGCGTTGAACGCGCACAGCAAGGCTGTGTGGATGAAACGCGTTTGGCGTGCGCACCTCGGCATTTGCATGCCCCGTACGATTAATCCAAGCATTCCTTTAACTATGGCGATCGTAGCGTCAACATGTGAAGCAAAAGTGAGCTTTGCGTCCAATAGAAGGCTGAGGTCACGGATCTGATCACTCGTTTACAGGTAGTGACCGTCTGTTTTGCACTGATGGACAAGAGGAGAGGTCCGGAGCATGAAAGAAATGAAATTGCACTTTACTGGGTTGACGCCGAGTCGCCAGGTTCTGGACAAGTGGCGGAGACGATTCAAGTCCAACTGGACGGGGGCACAGTCTGCGCTGCTTTCAATACATCCGTGGAGTTTTACATCATCGTCGCACATGATGCACTCGTTTGCCATGCGACTGGGTAGGTTCCCCAGAAAAGATGCCAAAAGCGGTCGTAAGGTACTGTCCTCTGGTACGCCGGGTAGGACTGGAACCTAGTCAGACTGCTTGCCATTCAGGACGACTCGCTGCTTGCGATCGGTCAGGTACGACTCAAGCCAGTCGTACGCGACACAAGTAATTCCGAAAGAGTGTCGAAGCTTGTGCAACAGAAGCATATGGTTGACGCTGATGAGCGCCGAGGAAAAATCCGTGCAGATGACGTCAGTCTGTTTGCCTCAGGCAATTAAGGTCCAGCAATGTTCAAGAAAGCAGGAGAGGTTGGTGATGCAGGATCGTTTCGGAAGGAAACGACACTGGGATGATGGTACGACCGGTAGGGAAGCAGGTAGCAGGCTATCATAAGCGACCCCCTAAAATATTTGAACAAATTGGCAGAAGCGATGCAGATCGATGATTTTCAGGTAACATTTTGGTGCATTTTTATACACTGGGATCACATTAGCCTCTTTCCACTCGTTAGAAAAGGTGCCGGATCTAACTGATAGTTGGCATGCCCCTTGAATCGGTTCCGGCCGCTCATCGGCACACTCCCGCAAGATCCTGACGCTTAGTTCATGAGGACCACAGGCCTTTTGCGCATACACACCGTGCAACAGTTGTACTACCCGGTCATGTGGCACGGTAAAGCAGTTTAGCCCAAGCGCATCAGACAGTGGCTGGCCGGATAGAGCCCTGACTGTAGGGTCACTAAACTTTCGGGAGAAATGCTCATTTAGGCAGTTGGTTCGCTCTTCATCACCCTCGAACACATCGCCGTTGTATTCGAGAATAGGGATACACGTGCGGATGATTTCACACATCTCAGTAAAGACATACACCGCTTTGTATTGTCCTCAAAGACACGCATGTGTAACAGATCGGCCTTTTGAAGCTTGGAAGTAGGATCCAGAGTGGTCCTTTGATGTCCGGAGTCCTTATCTATTTCTACGGGTGCGCAATTCGGCTTGTTGTAACGTTTCAGCAATGCCCATAACATGTCGGGCTGGCAAAGTATGGTCTCTGGTAGTGGTATTAACCAGGACGGTTTTGCGCGTCCATTTCTATCCGGACACCCCCACGGGATTCATCGGAAAAAGACCTGGCTGTTCACTGAGACAGCGAGCGCTACTCAGCGGTTCGATTAAACAGTTCTGCTCTTTGAGCTGTGCACGGTTGATGAAACCTGGCTAATTGACGTAATTGACGAAATTAAATTGACGTAAGACTGCGCAAGAATTGTTTCTCTCTGAGGAGTCCGGACTAAAGATGTCACTAACTGACATGTCAGATTTGGAGGGCGTGGAGGAATGATGCTATTTTGAATGTCATGTGTATTCCTGCCAAAATTCAATTGCGCCAAAGCGTTTGAGAACATCATTTCTCAAAACACAGTGGTTTTTAGGACCTTCTGCAAGTTAGAACTTGAATGTTTTATGGAGCTTTGAAATCGCTACAGGAAGAATAGCGATTCCAAAAGCTTAAAGGCTATGTCCAAAAATGGATTGAAAGAGGGTAGTTTTTTGTCGAAAAATCGTAGACATTTTCAAGCGAGGTTCTGTCAAATGCTTCACGGAAAATAAGAGAGATAAGGAAGTCCGCGCCCCTATCTACCAGCGAGTACGTTCTACGATTACCAAGTTATGTCCAGCATATAGGAGTGTTCGATTTTATAAAGATTCGCGCACTTTTGCCAGGTAAGCCATTTTCACATTGGCCTTCCTTTTGCTCAGTTCTAAGAACAGAGGACCGACTTAGTTTCCCGGACTATTTTGACGTTAGAGCGCTGAGGATTGTTTCCAGCACGACTTTTACGTTGAGAGCGGCCTATTTTTGTGCAAATAGCCATGCAGGACAACCATCATTTACCCACTAATAACTTGAACGCGCATCATAAGGCTCGTTTTGCTGCAAGTTTGGAGGTTGATGCGGAGGCTGAAACGAAGATGGAGTGAAAATCCGTCGCGGTAAGCTGCTTTTCCCGACCGTTGAGACGGCTGAAAGTGACGTGATTGTGCAAAATTTATGGATGTTTCCGCGGCGGTCCATTTCGGGTTGTATATCTTCGATTTTGCGGTTGATCTTGACTCTTTGTTACGCACGGATGCGAATTCCGTTTTGAAGCTGACACCTATTTCGAGACTATCCAACTTTGGGCCTAGTTCTTTAAGCGCCTCCCCTATTTTTTCCACTATTCCAGAACCAGGTACGCTGCGGACTATTTCGATATCCCGGGTTCCGCAGTGGGACTTATTGTTCATTCTACACATTTTAAATGTGAAGTAGGTTTTTGCGGTCTCCGCACACGCAAAGCTGCTTCCTGAAACGTGTAAAATTGCAAACGGGTGATACCACGGGCTAAGTATCGTCAATTTCTCCTTTTTTGGAAAATTTCCGCCGAAAAACGTTGCCCGTCGGGACTAGACACATCATGAAAAGCCTCGCATGCATGCGCCTGAATCCTCCTGAAAAAGCGCAAGTTCTCCAGAATGCTGTTTGACTTGACGCAACTGCATTTAAACGCAATAGGGATCTTTCTCTCATGCAATTACGTACAGAGACCATTCAGGCCTATTTGTGTATTTTTATCAATAACCCTAGAGACATGTTTTCCTGCAGGTCCACTCGGAGTACGGGTTGCTTAAAGTCGCATGAGTTCATCGTCCGTTGTGCAAAAAATGCTCTCCACATCCCTTGCCCAATCTTGAAATTTTGACGGACTCTCTTCGCTGAATATTATAACGGGTTGTGTACGCCCTTGAACCCCACTTTCGTGTACAATTTTTTTGCATAGCTTGTGCAATAAGCTGACCCTCAGAAGGTATAGGTGCGGATGTAGTCGGGTGAATCAGTAAGTAGCAACATATAAGAATGCGTGAGAAACCCTTTCACACACTTAGATATTGGCTCAAGCTTTTAATGATAGGTTCAGGATGGGTTAAGAAAACTTGGAGATTGACGACTTGCAAATGGATATTTGCGAATCCGGATCATGGCACCAATGCGTACCCAATTTCTTACTGCTGGTGTGATAGTTATACCAGTGTAGACCTCGCTCGCGCCAGCCTTTCTCGAGAGTCAGTCAAAGAGAGATCTTGGTAACTCATCAACCTCCATTTTGTACACACTTCCACACACCAACATTCACACCACAATGCTCACTCACACAATCAACAGTGGTTCTGCTCCTTTTTAGCCCAGAGAGAGTATTAACCTACATGGTAACCAACGGTGCGCCTTACCTACTACCCACATTGGAAACGATTCCTGGTCACAGGTTCCGGAAATGATGTAATAGTTAGCCGGTAGAAAGCGAGTACGACATAGTACGATGACCGGCTAAGCTTACCACAAAGTAGAGCATCACCTCGCGATCCTAGAATTATCTGGTGCAATTGACAGCTAATGAGGCACTGAAGGCGACTTTTTAAAGGAAGCATCGAATGCTGTTTCGGAAGTTAGGCTTGGTTCCGGTTCCAATGGAACAAATGGCATGGGGTGAGAGAGCTCTATCTAAGAATGTTGAAATGTCTTCCAGTACTTTTTACGTTCAAAAGACTTGAGGAATTTAAAGACTTGAAGTGGTTAGACACATAGAGGTTTTTATATTTCTAGGGATATTTGCTGCTGAGAAAAGTAACTTTGTTGCACCTTTTTAAGGTGTTATCTGTTGACCAAAAACATTATTTTTGTAATCTATAGCTGAATTGTGTGCTGTCCAGCGTGCCCATACATGGCTTAGAGTTGAAACTAATGCAATTTTTAGTCTAAATGTTTTCGTTCCGAGTTGATCACTTAATGGAACATTTCAGGGACTATTTAGTGATTACTTCCATTACAATGGTTTTCAATTCATGCAATGTGTGTGGGCCTGGTCTGAAAATCAGGTCTGGTCCTAATCCATGTTTTGATGGAAATACCTGATCCGGTCCGATCCGGTCCGCGGATTGATGCGCAATCTGTGGCCGACCCAATCCGTGAAGTGCTCTGCTAAGCAGTATCACGGAGCATTGCTGGCGACAAGCATCTTAGCTTCTATGCTCTTCCGCAGTATCATTTATGGTTGTCATATAGAGGATAATGTCGTCAAATCTTGTTACTATTTGCAACTGCCTTCGTCCCCAACACAAAAAGTACATCATGGCGGACCTGTCAGCATTCAAGAAGCGGACGAATGATAATAGGTTTATTCAGAAGCAACTATAGCGCATTTTTTTGAACAAATGAGACCAAAACGCATATTCTTGAATGTGTCGTTGCTTTAGCGCCATATCTGTCGAGCTGTTCTGTTGTTGAAGTCTGTTGCAGTTGGTGCCAGTAACAGTTAGTGCTTGCAGTGTTTGCCATAGCAGGCCTTGCGGCAGCAGTAGCCAATCTTGCACTTGACGCAGTGGTTGGGCTTCCGGCAACGCCGTTGGCATTCGTCTAAAACGGGATACGCGGCATTTGTAAGCGTGACGTATTCCATGGTCACTTGCGATGTAGCGGAACTTCGGAAATAGAACTGAACCAATTTTGCCATTTCGTAAGGGAACTAACAGAATGCAAGGACACAACGAATCGACATAACACTACGCAATGGTCAAGGCAAAGCGTGATTACATATTGAGAGACAGATAACACTGCAAAAAGACGAAACGAGCCATGACGCAGACCCAGTTCAATCAAATCCATTTCAGATTTGCTCTAGTCAATTTGCGTTATGGGCACGTCTCCACTGTCAGGCCTATTGGTGTGTCCTCGGCTCAATTTCGATGGGATGTCTTCGACAACGAATGCTACGGGTGCGGCTCGATAGTACTGGCAATATCTGAAGAATGTGAACAAATAGAAAGCTCCGTAATCAGACAAGGTAAACACGATTATGCAAGTAGCTACAAACTGCCAACGGACGCGAGATGTATCTCAAGGGTCAAGATATATTTCGAGGATCAAGGGGTCGTAATGGTGCAGGCATGCAATGGTATTTAATATGACAGATTGCGCTGTCATGGACTTGTGCTACAAGGGGGTGGCTTGGCCAACGAGTTGAATGAAGACTGCTGAAATGATGGGGCACGGAACGCCACAATTCATGTGCATGTGCTGATGTACTGCTCCCAGCAACCAGTGGATGCTCAGTCTTACACAGCGAGACCCTGCGCTGGCAGCAGAGACGTTTGAACGGTCCGCAGGGGAGGCACCGGCGACCTTTACCGCAACTCTGGTTGACATATCTGCAAGTATTGACTGAAAAAGGGTAATTACCCAATCAGGTCACCTCAGATGCTGGCTCGCTGTGCCATAGGGATCATTGGACACTGTGGTTGTTTATGATATTGAGTTTTTGAAGACATGACACACAAAACACTCAAACGACACATCGCAATTTAAAAACAGCTGAAGGTAATGCTGTGGATAGTGCATGCACTATAAATGCATGCCTTTACTTCTAAATGAGTATTTATTAAAGAGACCTGGTAATTCCAACGCATGTCATCTACAACATGTTTAACATTAGCTTCATGAAATTGCCGTTTGGCACAAAAAACACATGTCAATTGTCCTGCATTTGCTTGTCGAAGAGCTTCTCCTGTTTCAAGCACATCACATCACTGACTGGTGCATAGTCGACAATCTTCGTCTGCCCCAGACTCACTCGGTCTGCAGCACCTGCCGTGTCCACAAAGACTGACAGGAGTAGCCCTTACGGCACCAGACGCCTCCCGGCTTGCCGCAGGCAACTGAAGCGTAGGACAACGGTCAGACTCGACAACTCATTACAGTTACAGGATGTCGCGTATTGGGCATTTTCCTCCACATGCATTGTTGTGTGAAGGCATCCATGTCACAACAGTGAAATGCTCATAACTAATGCACCTATAAATCACTTTTATACGGCAATTTTCATTATCATTTCCGCGGTGCAAGGCGGTGCATTTTCACGTTGCAGCGACGACTCGCTGCTTTTACTGGCTCCCTTTGTTTTCGAAGTACAGTTAGTCCATGCTTTGTGCAAATCCTTGTTGTGTCATAAGGCCTGACCTCGTGCCAAATGCGCATAGTACGTTAAAAAAACTCGTTGCACGCAATAAAGGGTTCAGTGCGAAAACAACCCGTAGAATCCATTTCTGTAAAAAAACATATGCTGCGCATAGCGCATTGTGGAGCGAATTGTGCTTTTATCTAAATTCATAAAGCAAAATATGTAGGTTTAGCCTCGTCACTATCAACCGCCAACTATCGCCAGATCGCCATCGCATACAGTTTGGATGGGACATTATGGTTGTGTTGCGATATTGTGTTTTGGAAGATATGGCACAAAATGCACTTATCCGACACATCACAAAAAAAGCGCAGGCGAAAGCAACGCTGTAGATAGAGCATGCGCTGTGGATGCATCCTCTTCCCGCTAACTAATATTTATCAAAGAAATGTGGCAACTGCAACGCACGCCATAAACATCACAATCAGCCTGGGCATCATGAAATTGTCTTTCGAAACCATAACACACATATCATATGTCGACAGCCCTTTCTGCCCTCGTCTGCCCCAGGACTCACGGGGCTTGCAGCACCTGCCGCGTCCACAACGCTTGACAGGAGTAGCCCTTACGGCACCAGAAGCCTCCCGGCTTTACCGCAGGCAACTGAAGCGTAGGCCACCGTCAGACTCGACAACCCACTACAGGTTGGACAACAGTTACAGGACAACCATTACAGGACAACAGTTACGGGATGTCGCGTGTTGGGCATTTTCCATTGCATGCGTAGTGGTATGAAGGTATTCATGCAACAACAGCGAAATGCTCATTAGTAATACAACCGATAAGTCACTTCTAACAAGGTCATTTTCAGTGTCCATTCCTCAGTGCAAGGCCGTGCATTTTCACGTTGCAAGCGGACGACTCTGCTTTTACTGCTCCCTTTGTTTTCGAAGTACCGATAGTCCATGCTTTGTGCAAATCCTTGTGCCATAAAGGCCTGACCTCACTGCGAAATGCGCACGCTGCTCGTTGCACGCAATAAGGAATTCAATGCAAAAACGACCCCAAGAACCCATTTGTGTAAAAACATATGCTGCGCATAGCGCACTGTGGAGCGATTTGTGCTTTTATCTAAACTCATCAGGCAAAATATATAGGTCTAGCTTCGTCACTATCAACCGCCAACTATCGCCAGATCACCATCGCATACAGTTTGGATTAGATATTATGGTTGTGTTGCGATATTGTGTTTTGGAAGATATGACGCAAAATGCACTTATCCGACACATCACAAAATAAGAGCAGTTGAAAGCAATGTTGTGGATACAGCATGCACTGTTGATGTACCTCTTCCCGCGAACACATATTTACCAAAGAGATGTGGTAACTGCAACAACGCCATCACAATCAGCCTGGGCATCATGAAATTTGTCTTTCGAAGCGGTAACACACATCATGTGTCGACAGCCCTCGACAGCCCCTCGTCTGCCCCAAGACTCACTGGGCTTGCAGCACCTGCCGCGTCCACACAACGCTGACAGGAGTAGCCCTTACGGCACCAGAAGCCTCCCGGCTTGCCGCAGGCAACTGAAGCGTAGTACCACAGTCAGGACTCGACAAACTCACTACAGTTACAGGATGTCGCGTGCTGGGCATTTTCCCCTCCACATGCATTGCTGTATGAAGGTATTCATGCAACAAGCAGCGAAATGTCTCATTAGTAGTACAACCGATAAGTCACTTCTAACAAGGCAATTTTCAGTATCATTCCTCAGTGCAAGGCCGTGCATTTTCACGTTGCAACGACGACACGCTGCGTTTACTGCTCCCTTTGTTTTCGAAGTACTGATAGTCCATGCATCGTGCAAATTCTTGTTGTGCCATAAAGGCCTGACCTCATGCGAAATGCGCACGCCGCTCGTTTTACGCAATAAGGAATTCAACGTGAAAACGACCCGTAGAATCCATTTCTTTAAAAACAGATGCTGCGCATAGCGCATTGTGGAGCGATTTGTGCTTTTATCTAAATTCATCAAGCAAAATATGTAGGTTTAGCCTCGTCACTATCAACCGCCAACTATCGCCAGATCACCATCGCATACAGTTTGGATTGGACATTATGGTTGTGTTGCGATATTGTGTTTTGGAAGATATGGCACAAAATGCACTTATCCGACACATCACAAAATAAGCGCAGTCGAAAGCAACGCTGTAGATAGAGCACGCACTGTGGATGTATCCTCTTCCCGCTAACTAATATTTATCAAAGAAATGTGGCAACTGCAACGCACGCCATCAACATCACAATCAGCCTGGGCATCATGAAATTGTCTTTCAAAGCGGTAACACACATCATGGGTCGACAGCCCTCGACAGCCCTCGTCTGCCCCAAGACTCACTGGGCTTGCAGCACCTGCCGCGTCCACAACGCTGACAGGAGTAGCCCTTACGGCACCAGAAGCCTCCCGGCTTACCGCAGGCAACTGAAGCGTAGTACCACGGTCAGACTCGACAACTCATTACAGTTACAGGATGTCGCGTATTGGGCATTTTCCTCCACATGCGTATTTGTATGAAGGTACCCATGTTACAACAGCGAAATGCTCATAACTAATACAACCGATAGGTCACTTCTAATACGGCAATTTTCTTTATCATTCCGCAGTGCAAGGCGGTGCATTTTCACACTGCAACGACGACTCGCTGCTTTTACTGCTCCCTTTGATTTCGAAGTACTGATAGTCGATGCTTTGTGCAAATCCTTGTTGTGCCATAAATGACTGACCTCGTGCCAAATGCGCATGCTGCTCGTTGCAGGCAATAGGGAATTCAATGCGAAAACAACCCATAGAATCAATTTATGTAAAAACATATGCTGCGCATAGCGCACTGTGGAGCGATTTGTGCTGTTACGTGAGCCCATAAAATAAAATATGTAGGTCTAGTCCTATCAGCATTAATCCCAACTATCACCAGATCGCAATCGCATAGAACTTTACTTGGACGTTATGGTTGTGTTGCAATATCTAATTTTGGAAGATCGGACGCAAAGTTCACCTATTCGACACATCACAACTTAAGAACAGTTGAAAGCAATGTATGTATACGGCATACACTGTGGATCCATGCGTTTACTTAAAACAAATATTTATCGGACGTGGCAATTGCAACGCACGTTATTTACATTATGTTCAACCTTAGCATCATGAAATTGCATTTCGACACGAGAGAACACATATCATGCTTGGATAGCCCAACAGCGCTCGTCCGCCCCAAGACTCACTGGGCTTGCAGCATCTGCCGCCTTTGCAGTACTGGCAGGAGTAGCCCTTACGGCACCAGAAGCCTCCCGGCTTGCCGCAGGCAACTGAAGCGTAGGGCCACCGTCAGACTCGACAACCCATTACAGGTTGGACAACAGTTACAGGACAACCATTACAGGACAACAGTTACAGGATGTCGCGTGTTGGGCATTTTCCTCCACATGCATTGGTGTGTGAAGGCATCCATGTTACAACAGCGAAATGCTCAGGATTAATGCAACCGATAGGTCACTTTGATATGGCAACTCTTCGTTATCATTTCGCAGTGCAAGGCAAGGTAGCGGTGTAGTTTCCACTGCAACAACGATCGGTGCTTTTACTGCTCCATTTGTTTTTCGAAGCACTGCTTAGCGTTAAAGCGTTAAAGCGCATATCGTTAAAGGTTTTTTGCTGATCTATGAGGATTTTTTTGTTTGTGGATAATGAGCCGTGCTGCGTGGTAACGGAGGAACGTGGGGCGACTCCTGTAAGCGTTTCATCCGGGGCCCTTGCTGCTGAGAGGAACAGCGGCTTTGAGGTAAAAAGCCAAGCGTCGCTGGCACGGACTCTCACACTGCCCGTTTGCACCTCATACTTAGCGTATTGATCAGTGGACAGGCATGAGATTAAACACTTTCATTCTCATCATATTGCACATAAAGATGATCAGGTGCTAAAAGTGACCAAAAGTATTTGATTTTCTGTTGATACCAAGATTACATGGGTTTTATTGCAAATAGTTAGGGTCATGTTCGAAGGGCGAGAGCTCTGCACCGGTAACGATTATGCAAAGACAGTGAAGGTTGCCCTCGTTTCCAGCTGATTGTACGATATCACAAAACGAAAGGTGATATTGTCTCCAGGCTGTGTAGAACCATGATTCGGGTAAATGAAAGTCTCCAGGGATGCAGTTTCCAAAATACGTAGGGGTTAAGCGAGGGAGGGTCGTGTGAAGAGGATTTTGACAGAAGAGGTAGGTTGAATTAAGAGGATGCAAGTAGGAAAACATGGCTAACTGCCTCCGAAATGCATTCAAATAAGTTTTTCCCCAGATTTGATGCGCTTCTTTTCACTGCCTTGGGAGCAGTGGTTGTAGTTTCTCAAAATTAGTTTTGGGGGCTAAACCATACAAGGTATAAAAAGTGAAAATTATGGATAGATAGATAATAACTGAAAATAGGCAGCCTCACCATTGGTTTGGGGGCACAATCCCACCCTCCCTCAAATGGACAGGAAACTACACATCTCTAGACTGGTTATGTCAATGAGGCCTTTATCTCATTCTTTTGTTAGTCAACTCTCAATCATCGTTTAGTATTTTACGGCCATTACATGATACTTTCGTGCAAATAAACTCGCAAAACGAAAATGTTTGATGGGTTTACCGCATTTCATTTAATTTGTCTCCGTTCTTGTGGTATATCGCATATAGAGTTGTATTCCAACGGTTTGTGAAATTTTTGGCTCCAGGTGACAATTCAGATGGTGCCAAATTACGTTAATGACAGAAAAGGCGTCTTTTCTCCTTTGTTACCAGCCACAGGATGGCCGAGGGTTTACCTGACATCGAATTCAGAACAACGCCGCTGGTCGCTTTGGCGGGGTACGTTTGTGGCTCGCGCACTCGATCAATTTTTTTTTAAAAATCACCCAGGGCGCACACACGAAAATTTTACCATCGATGTTTTTATCGGGATCGGGGGATAATAGCCCTGTCGGTCAGTTTTGACCATTTTAGGGCTATGGGACTAGGCAGAGAGGCAGGGTAGTGGGGTGGTGGCGCGGGTATCGTGAGTGACCTCCGCCACCAAGCCTGGCCCCGCACAGTCAGATTTCCTAAAAGTTTGCGTAGAGCTCTGACGGAGCCTCCGTCGGGGCGACCGTGAAACTGAGCCACGGCTGACAGCTGCTGCTGTAGCATGTCCAGGTGAGAGCGAGCGTCGAAACCACCGGGGAAATGTGATTTCCACGCTCCCTGTCTTTCTTGGTGACTTTCCCCGTCTTCCTCTCACCCCACTTGATGTGGGATAAGAGGAGGCCAGGGAAAATGTCGTCAAATGCGGGGGCTGATTTTGCTGATTTTTCTTGGAGATACATGCCCTGGCAAGACTATGCTGCGATTGCGTCGCACCATAAGTACGCGTTGCATCCCTACATTTGAAATAGAGTGGGCATCGCGGCTAGTATGGCTCGATAAGTGGCCAGGTGGGCCAGCATAAGTGGGCACGACGCTCCGACACACGTCACCTGGAGCCTATAGTTTGCCACTTGCCTCACTGAGCCTCAGTTCTACCTGGTATCAGCATTTCGTTCACTGGATAATGCGATTTGAAATGGAATGAAATATATTGATGTCAATGCCGTCATTTATGTCGATATTATATACCGATATTATTTACCGACAGCGATATTATATGGCGGTGTTGTTCATCTGCATGCAACGCGGAGACATGCGCATCAATAGGATACCGTCTGTCACCCATGCAGTACTCACGGTTTACGGGCCGGCAGCATCTTCCCCTGCCACAGGGTCTGCAGACTTGGCCCTTGGGGCACCAGAGGCCACCCTTGCCGCAAAAGCCCTTTTTGCCTCTGCCTGGAAGGGAGAATCCGTCACACGACACACTGCGCGGTTCTACCGGCTGCTTTTGCCGTGCTGTTGTTGCCGAGCCCGTACCTAGTTCCTGGGCGTATTGTGGCGCACTTATATGAACTCACTCTCACGCACACCGTATTTTCGTTCTGGGTTTCGGAGGAGACAAGACATAACATCCCGCGGAGTTGGCAGGGCGGCTCTACAACCGACAAGAGTCGGTGTTGTACTTGAGGACTTGCCGCGCCATATCGGCAGACTACATTTGCTGCTGCTCTCAACTCCTCTATTTACTGGAACCAACAACCTGTTATCAGCGTGTGCGGCAACCTACCTTCGACGGCGAAGACCGCCAGACAGAGCAGCAGGATCAGAGGTAGCAGGCGCATGTTTGGCGACCGAAGAGAAACCTGATGCCCAACCAGGCCCCCGCCCACTTTATATACGCACTGGCGAGCCAGGAAGGGCCACAGTGCAACGTCAGTACTCCTGACACGTTCAATAGCTGTCGTCAATTTTCTGTGCGCAGAGTCTCTAACCTCTGCGGGAATGTCACCGGCTGTCAAAGGCTGGCAGGAGGCTGTACGGTGTCCAACACGGCACTGTGCAGGACATCAGGCGGAACTGCGTGCGCCCTGGTCGTGGTTAGTGGGACTATGCAGATTGCGCACTCCCAAATAAATCACGTAACATTCGTAAACGTCGCCAGATTTTGAGGAATTTGATCGTCCAATAAAGTGGGCTGGCATTCGCATTCGCAAATGTCGCTAGAGATTTTGAGGAATTTGATCGTCCAGTAAAGTGGACTGGCATTCGCATTCACAAATGTCGCTAGAGATGTTGAGGAATTTGATCGTCCAGCAAAGCGGACTGGAATGGACTGGGAGACTGCCGAGAGACGCCACTTAAGTTTTGGTTGACTTTGATATGACTAGTCCGACTGAGACACAATGGATTGGGTACTGTTTTGTTTACTCGGAGAAGAAATAATGGTGCTCAAGGGCGTTCAGTTTGGCGTGATGCGTGCAGTTGCAGATATGTGATGGAGCGACACCCGTTACATTAACACACAACTTCTTTCATAACATTACATAACGCAAAACATTTTTCAGTGGGTGTCTTGGGCATACCTATTCGATCGTAACATTCTAAAAACCGCGAGATGGGAAAACATTGCATATAAAATAAGTGGAAGGCTCTACAGAGCTGAGTATTTCGCTGCGATATTGTAGTATCTCATGCCTGTCAGACCAGGGGGGGGGGGGGCGGGGGCGGCACTGTCACATGCCACTACCCACCGCTGTGCCCCTTCAAATATGCGCGGTATCGCCCCCCCCCCCCCTCCCCCCCACACACGCACTCCCGACATTTACCCACCTACACAAGCCTCCAGTGTGCCCGTGCGCCGCTTTGACCGTTGCACTAGCCTTCATGTAGTGAGGCGTGGCACATGACATTGCCATGCCATGCCATAAAGTCGTCGCTCATGCCACACAGATCCGTGTGGCATGAGCGACGCCTTCATCAACTTAAACGCCGACGCCATCTCCCTTGAGCAGAAATGTTCACAGCATGTTTGTGGGCAGTACTACCTTGTTATCAACAAAATGCTTCACCAGGTATGTGTCAAATACCAAAACGGTCATCAATTTGCTCATTTCAGAGGCTCTAGTGACAGTTTTCAATACTTGCGACATTAGATTAGTACTTGTGGTCTTTAGAAACTGCGGCCCACACGAAACCTTCGTCCATTGAAACATAATTATTCTGGCGAAATGGTAAAAACAAATTCGGCTGATTATAAGTGTAAAGTGAAAAACTACATGGAGATAATCTCCCCGCTAAGTGTCAATTCAATGTCTTGCACATGGAATGCCGCTAAGCGAACGCACTGCGTACATCAATAATCTACTGCACTGAGCGTAAAAACTTAATGAATGTAAAGTTCCACATTTGTATGGGGTTTGAAAATTAAAGAAGCAGTTTGAGATTACTCGGTGCAGTTCACAGCTCTTCCCTTCTTAACAAATATTTCCTATAGTTCTGAGCTGCACGCCTGCGAGATGTGCAGCCTATTTTGTGGAGACTATTTTGAAAGCATTAATGCAAGTGCACGACGCCTTAGCAACGTCATTCAAATCCTGTCACCCCATGCAACAGGCTGCGCTCAATGCCACAAGTAATATTATCGTCCGGCCGTTGAGATCCAGCGTCCGTGAGCGTGATTTCCAAATCTTATGGGCATCAATTTGCTCTCCATCAACGTTGAGCAATCTGTGCAAATTTCAATCACGAATTGCGTTTTGTTCGGCATGGTATAAGAAACTGGACATTTTTCCTATTTATTACGGAAATATGACTTGTAATAATCGAATAAGTTAAAGGGGGCGTCCCACATTTATGTGAGGTTTTGAACTAACATAGTCATCTTAAATGCTTTTTGGTGCTGTTACAGGTCCTGCCCTTCTGAAGACCAAAGCCCCTCTGTTTTTCGAGCTACACGCCCGCAAAAATTGGGAAAGGTATATCGAGGAGAGTATTTCGAAGTCACTTTGGCATTTATGACGACATAGCAGCGTAATTCAAATTCTGCAGTTCCATAAGCCGACGATTACCAGCTACACATCTTCAGCAAAACTGTCCCATCATCTGCGCTGCAGGTCTAATGATATCGTCGGCGAAAGACACAAGCTACACAACAACAGGAAACCAACGAACATCAATCACATTGCGACATCCTTCACTCAGCTACAGACACACAATTGTACGAAACAGACATTTCACGAGATTCCGGCACGAGCGTGTGACCCAGCGCGGCTTCACACAGTTGGCGGGAGCGGCGGCGGCGGCAGCTATGGCGGCAGAGGGGGCGGCAGCAAAGTCGAGGGGGGGGGGGGGGGTGAGGGGAAGGGCATGTTGACAGGTGCGAGGCGGCAGCGGCAGCAGTGACAGGGCCACACTGCGGGGTGCGTAGTGGCGCGGGCCAGAGCGCCAGTCGGCCAGGCGCGGCAGGACCGAACGGCACGCTTGAGAGACTGAGCGAATAGCATGGCTAGGGGGACGTTGAGGAGAGAAGGCACAAAATCCGCTGTTGGAAGAATAGAGATGATTTTAACAATCTTGCCGAAAGCTTTGTCTGGTCTTTTATTCATTGACAGAATTTATATTTCCCGATGAAACATTTACTTTTTCTTTAGTTCTTCATTTTACCATGCTCTCTGCTATGTATTTTTTCAGTGTCAAAGTCTCGCTTGAACAATGTGTTAAAGTAATTGAAGTACGGGTGAATATATCGACGCCTCGCATCGCATATGACATATTTTGCAGTTGTGACGATGTGGGTTGTAACTTACTGCTGCAGTCGCCGAATACTCTTACTTTGTTGCTGAAGTGTCCCAAGCCATGTCCGGACAGATATCGAGAAATATCATCTCATGATCTTTTAACACATTCACATCAATGTTCAAATTAACGTCAGGGTATGTGTTTTGCACGTGTAAATGCCTTAAGTTTTATCATCGGCGCATTGGATGACTTTAACGGGTGTTTCGCTTAATATAAATCCTCGAATGGTATTATTCTGTCTGATTCAAACTTGGCCGAATTTCAGGACCTGTTTTGAAAAAATGGCGTGGTGCGGGGGTCTCCCTTGTCTGCAACCCTTCTCCAGACGTATTGTGTGTTTCGACGAGTGGTCATTGAAGATAATGTGAGGAAACAGTATGTTTGTGCGAACAACGAAAAACATTTATGAGCATTGGTGCCGAAATTGAGCTTTTGTAAGCAGTAATATATAACGTTCCAACTCGTCGTGTTAAATGTAGACTTAAAAACTACGGAAAAGTAGGATTCCTTTTTATCATTTGTGTACACATCCGACAACACACCATATACTACCTGAGTATTTCACGTACGTTGTTGAGTGCATGCGCGAGGAACGGTGTTCACATAGATAACACAGTAGTAATAGCCTTGTTCTTCGGAGAAAAATCAGGCGAATGGAAATGTCAATGCCTTGACATTTCGGCAAAATGCTTCAATCGAAAGAATATCAGAAGTGAATTCAAAACGACCTGCCGATGATCGTACTCGATTTTTTTCTATTTTAAAATAGCAAGCCACAGTTTTTTTGGACACCAACACCCAGGAACCAAACAAGGAGCAATTGCCAGTCATTACCACAATACAGTACGTATCTAAGAATTAAAAAACGCGAAAATACGTGTGCATGCACACGGATTCAAATAAACAGGCATCATGAGTCACGCTTCATGCAAGCACGCTAGCAAGTTGAAGTAAACAGGCACCACACACCAAGCATCAATTATACATGCAAGCGACTTTAATTAAACAGGCATCGCGCATCATGGCACATATTGCGTTTACATAATCGGCCATGATGAGCCCTGTGTGTTGAGGTTTGGTCGTCGACTTTTATAAGAAAACATTCACTTAGTTTCCTGTCTGAGTACTTCCGTACTCTGTAGATAACTTTGAGCTCTAAAAGGGGCATATGGTCCATACCTTCCAGGATTTTGTAAAAAGTCGGCGACCAAATCTCAACGTACAGGTCTCATCATTTGCTGATTATGCGAACGTGAAACGTGGCTTGATGTGTAATGTGTGATAGCTTAAATCGTGTACATGTGTAAGTGACGCCTGATGCATGATGCGCAATGCTTGTTTAGTTGAAATCGCTTGCATGTATAATTGATGCGTGATGTGTGGTGCCTGTTTGCTTCAGCTCGCTTGCATGCTTGAGTGAAACGAGGGCGTGATGCGTGTTCAGTTTTGACCAGATCTAGATGGTTCAAATTTGTAAGCAGGGAGCAATTTAATTTCCAAAAGCCTTTTCCTTGTGCATCATTGCTTAAACCAAGCCGTAGCGATTCGTGGTTGATCTGACCTACACGCGGGGATTATACGATATGATAAGGTTTTATTTAGCATCGACTCAGAGGTAAGAAAGAAATAAGTCTCGCATTTATACTGGTCTTTTTTCTGTCCTGTATTTCTTCCTTTTCCATTTCAATGATATTTTCTTGTTGATGACACCTAGTTTTTATTAGTATTCATTATTTGCCAAAAATCGTGGAGATTCAAAATGCCACACTTTGTATTACGAAACTATGTGCTCTCAGCCTTTTGTCTCTGGATGTATAGTTATATGTATGTATTTTTAAGTTCATGGCCAAGTTCCATTCAACGCAAAATATTTGGTTGTGATTGTGAGAACTGACCAACTCAAAACGTCTTAAAAAAATGCGGGGCCGTCGCGATCGGGGGAACCATATATATTTATTATTTTCATTTGTAGGCATATAGACATATACGCATCAGCCGACAAAGAGCCACAAGAGCCCACCGAGGTTGGCTGACCCCAGGTTCCTCACTCATCCTTGAACTAATTTTGCTACCTGAGCTGCCTGAGTTTAGCTGTAAATGAGATCCTTAGACCTACACAACTTGTCGAAACGGTTTTTAAATGGTGCTGGGGAGGGACTTTCACAACTTTGTTTGGCAGTCCGTTCCAATGATTCATTATTCTTTGACTAAATAGAATCTGCCTCTTCGAAGTTCCACTCCCTACCTTTTGTTAATAATCAGACCTTTTTTAATGATCCTAAATATAATCCTACCTCCTACCTTTTGATTTCCTCTAAGTCCTCGGCCTATTTTTTGTGTCCCTTGTAGATCTACTTTACCTGTTTCTTTCATAACCTTGACTACCTCTCTCAGATCATCTCTAAGTCTGTATTATTTCAGTAAATACACATCCTAGGCCTTAAGGTTTTCCTTATATCCTAAGTTGCCAATCCCGTTTATCATCCTAGTTGCTTTTCGCTGTACTCTCCACGGCCTATCCATATATTTTTGCAAGCATGAGGACCAAGCCTATTTACGATACTTTAGCTGTGGTCTGACATAAGCTGAGAGCACATTTTTGACAATGTTCCAAATCTTGTAATGGACATTCTTGTTAATAAGTCCCAGCATCGGAAATGCCACGCTCCTCGCAGCCCCACATTGTTTTTCAGCCTTTGCATCTCTGGAATTCAAACCATTCCTCGATATGGTCCAGCTCTCGACCTGTCATTTCATAGCTAATGTCATCACTGCCGGAACCACTCATATGCATCACCTTACGCTTGTCATGATTAAATAGCATTTGCCATACTGGAAGCCCATTTCGCTAGTTTTTCTAATTCGAGTTTTACCTGGTCTGTATTTTCGACACCTCTGTCAGTCTAGAATTGTCATGAAATTTAAGCGCTTTACTTTCTAATTCTCTCCATATTATTCACAACAATAATAAAGAGCGAATGGCCCAACACCGACCCTCGTGAAACCCCACACCCTACAAGCTCCCACTGAGATTTTGTACCATTAATCACTACTCTCGGTTTCCTGTCTTGCAGCCAAGTCCCTACCCAGCCAATAATTTTCCCCTCATTACCATGCAATTTTATCTGATACAAGACACGCTGTCGTGGCCACTCATCAAATGTCTTACTAAGATCTAAGTAAGCGACATCTTAACTATTGTCTCCATCTACCTGACTAGTAACATTCTCCATAAACTCCGGAAGATTTTCAAACACGACGTACCAGAAGCTCTAACGTCATTGCACAAGGCGGGGTTAAATCTGACTCTGTGCCTAAGGAGCACGGCACTGGGCATCAGCTCATACATCCGTTGCCTGGGTTTCAGTATTTCACTGTAAACATGCTGAAACTATGCAAATAGTTCTCGATATTTATTATATATATATATGTATATATATATATATATATATATATATGTATATAGATACATATATGTATATGTATATACGTATATGCATGTATGCATATGTATACATACATATATGTATATCTAAATGTCTGCAGACAGCAGTGGGGTTTCACTAAACCTGTCTACTCGTGCCAAGTGCGTATAGTACTTCAAAAGAGCTCGTTGCACGCAATACGAAATTAAATGAGAAAACGACCCTTAGAATCCGTTCTCCTAAAAGGCATGCTGCGCATAATATATTATGGAGGTATTACGCTTTTAAGCAAGCTCATAGAAATGAAAACGCTGATATAGTCTCGTAGTCCCGTCACTATTAACCACCAAATATAAAGGTACATAAAATATGAGGTACAAAATATATGGTACACTAGATGTTTGATGCCAGACGATCTGCTAATTAATCGTCTACAGCTATGGAAAATTTGGTGAGGCTTCACCGCGCCGTTCGGAAACCATTCCAGAAAAACCTTCAGAGAGGCATTTTGATTCCCACCCGAGCGTGTGTTTCAGGAAACTCACTCCCACGCACACGACATATTTCTGTGTCGGGTTTCAGAGATATGTCATAACACTCCCTGGGTTTGGCAGGGAGGTTCTGTAACCAACAAGAGTCGGTCTTGTGTTTTAAACACTTCAATAACTTCTGTTATTGAAGTGCCACGTCAATAACTTCTGTTACTTTGAACAGTCAGTGATCCATATCGTTACGCAATTATTCTGGCGCGAAACCGCTGACCTCTACGCAAATTTCGTGACCTTTGCGAGGTGGAAAAGGCACCAGCAGACCTAAACAACCGCTGTGGGAGATGTGTGCTCGGGTGCTGTATGGTATTTGTCAGGACCGTGCAGACCGTCCAATCATTTGAAAAGAGCTCTGGATCCGGTCAGACATTGCATCTTCCCGAGACTGGCGCGTACTGAGATGAGAGGTAGCCGGAAGACATTGGATGAGATTGTGCTGGAGTTGTTTCTCCAGTCAGAACGTAGAACTCCGGGTGCAGACCCCTCCGAAGTTGAATGGGAGATTAAATAATTGCGGTGACGTCTGTATGATTTGCCGATGCATGCGCAACTTCGTTTGGATTGGACGGCGCGATGCATGTTGCCGTGGAATTTGTTTCCAATAAGCTCGACCTAAGAGTGTTGCTTGCCTTATCTAGCTGCGTTGTAAGGACATTTTGAGAAGGCTAGCTCGGAACCAGTTATTTTGAATTCCACGGGGAGGCGCACAGATCTGTAATGTTCGCAGTGAGGTAGCATCGTATTCGTGTGAGACCGAGGTGAGGAGGGCCACTGACACAGACCCCCAACCTACGCTTTGCCCTTCAAACGCTAACTATACTGGTCTCCCTTCTCCCATCCACCCACACACACGCATGCGCTCGTGGCGCGCCCCAGCACCCCTTTGACCTTTTGATTGCTGTTATGAACTTCAGGCGTTCGGGCCAAGGCGATGACATTCAACACGGCTCTTTGTGACACAGGCAATGCCTGCGTGAAATCTGAATACCGATACCCGCCAGAACGTCGGGCAATTTCGCTTGCATTCTCTTGGCCCCTCATTCCTAGATTTTCTCATCATGGGCGTGCTACAGCGGGACTGAATATGTTGCAGTTGTTAATTATGACTTTCCGTCAGTCACGACAAAGTTTCCCGGGCAAAACCTTTTTTAATTTTTTTATTATAAATTTGGTCCGAACCCTTTTGAATGGATGGATCTCTGGGATCAGCGCTCACGCTAAGCAGTGCTTGTTGTGTGAGCCTGACCCCCACCATCCGATCGCGCAGTCCTAGGCAACGGCAGAATTCAGTGGCGAAAGCTTAACGTGCCGCAATGCTCGGCACGGTCCGTCCTGCCCTCTGACGTCAACTGACCTTTAGCGCGTCCGCTGCCACCGGCCGCAGGCCATACCTGTCAAGGGCAAATAGCGAGCGCCCTAAAGCGACTCGAACCCACCCAGCCACGGGTGGGTGGATCGGAAGGCAGGCGCTCTAACCAACTGGGCCACCGGGACGGACATACCTGACCTTCGGACCTTCGTTCGGACCTTCGTTCCGTTCACGTAAAAGTGATCGTTCTGGCGAAAAGGATCCAAACAAAAGCGGAAGCGCTTCTAGCCGGGGACTAAACCAACGCGGAAGCGCTTCTAGCAGGGGTCTAAATCAACGCGGAAGCGCTTCTAAAAGAAAATACAAGGCTATGACAGCAGGGGTCGCCCTAAACGGAAACTGTCCATATGAAATATGGCGAATGGATAGATGTTATTGATATGGAAACTTGGAGCCGAGTGCACAGGAGGTTCCAGGTTCTTTTAAATGACAAAAATCGCCTGTTCTGTTTCGAAAATATAACACAACACGTGCATTACGGAAAAAAGTTTAATGTACGCTGGTAGCGTGGGAAAATTCAAACATCTACGAGCACGAAAATGCGAGACCTGGTGGGGATAAATTTAACCCCTCGTAGGTTCATCCGGAACGATTTCCGAGTGGCGCGACTTTGCCGCGCCAGATTTCGCTTAGCGGTCGAAAATTAAACATAGGATCGTTTGGTATAACAACTTGAGATGAACCTTGTAAGGTCGCTGACATACAGCAGGTCAAAGGCAGGCCATGGATTCAGCGAAAACGATTTCTAGGGAAACTTTCAATCTGATGCAACAACAGAGTGTTAGACGAAGCCATACATATCTGAGATCATTTCTTAGGCAACACAGCAATTAAATAAACAAATTCCATTGACCTAGGGTCGGTCATGAAGGCCAGACCAAGGTCAAAAACCAACATGTTTTATTACCCTGTAGCTTGCTGTATGGGATAGTTTCTGGTATTTATTTCTAATTTATTCACAAGTGAATCCGCATCCTACGTCTTCCACAGGCTTCTTCAAGGTCATAATACGTCACTGACCTAAAATAACCCAGATCAACATTTCGACTTTAGAAACATGCTCCCCAGCGTAATCTTTCACGCTTATTCAAATGCAAATCTTCAAGTAGTCTAGCACAATTTTGGTCACCATGATCTCCAAAAGTTCAAACAAGACTGCTGACATTAAACGAGCACCGTTTATGTCTTGCTTGGAGCGTGTATCTAGGTTTTGGGGTGCTTTGGGCACCGATCTGAAGTTTGGCCTGGTTCCACCTTATTTAACCCCGACATAGGAGCCCCAAATTTTAACGCGTGAGTTCACATAGAAGTCAGTGCACCCTATGACTTTGGTGTCTCTAGCTCCCTATTTTCTGAGATCTCAAGCGGGTCCAATTGGCCCACACCCAAGCGAAGGGTATTCAACCGGCCACCCGGGCGCGTGCTAAACATTGTGCTTCTGTATCTTTCAGTATATGAGTGCGCCTTTACCATAATTTTTGCGTACGTGCCCAGCGTTTATGATGTAAACGACTATATCAATGAAACCGCGAGCTTTATTCCTCAGAAGTGCAACCGAAAAATGCGCAAGTCATGTCTCAAAAAAATTAGGTTGCTAAAAATTGTCGAGCTGTTTTTTGAAACATCGAATAGCTTCTATCTACAACCAATAACACTAGTCGCTGTTCGCGTCACTGCATTTCCTTATTCAAATGGAATGAAAAGAGAGAAAATGATCGCAAAATGTGTATCAAGATGAAGTAAGTAACGTGCATTACAGACTTTCCTGAAGGCAGCCAGAATTTACAATTCACGTCGATTTCCGCCAAGCTTGACTTTCACTAAATCGACGACGGCAGCTTAGTCTGATACTGTGTGAAATATGGGAAAGCGGGGCGGCAGTGGAAGAACGAGGGGGGGGGACGTAGCGTACAGTCATGGGCTGAGCTGTGACTTGATAGGGGCCCGAGAAGTCGCGACTCGCAACCAAATGCGATCTTAACCCCCTGGACCACCTAGGAACCTTATGACCACTGGACGGTTGTGTGTGAAGCCAAACTACTTTTAAAAATGCATAGAAACAACTAAAAGAAGCAAAAACAAAATATTTCGGGAAGTTTTGCTGTCTTCCTATCACTTTTATCTAAAATAGGTTCGACAACGTAGGTTTAATTGGTCCGAACATTTATGCTCCAATGCGCTGTTTCTCGCTTTTCCTGAAAGTTAGTTGTAGAACCCCAGGAAAATATGAATGCATATCAAAATGATATCCTGAATCTATTTCTTATCATCCCCAACATTTCGTAAGACAAAACATTTTGTCATGTCAAGAGCTGGACGATTCCCGTCAACGCTACTTTTAACACCGCTGACAGCGGCTGCCAGCAAACGCATGTGCGAAAAAATATGCTCTCTGTTCACGCAGCTGGAAAACACCAAGTGGTAACTGGCAGGATCTTCTCCGACGGCTCCACAGTCGTCCCGCGGAGTCAGGGTCGGTCTGAGCCTGCACAGCAAACTTTTAGTAGAAGTACTACCTGCAGTGTCTGCGTGTCTCGAGTAGAAATAGTACGTGCAGCATCGGCAATTCTGGTGCAGACGTCACCTCTTCGTCGGAGCGTCATGGTGCAGATGTCACCTCTTCGTTGGAGCGTCATGGCGCAGACGTCACCTTTTCGTCTGAGCGTCATGGCGCAGATGTCACCTCTTCGTCGGAACGTCGTGGCGCAGATGTCACCTCTTCGTCGGAGCGTCAGCTGCCTTCACTGGGTCACAAACAAACGGGGACAACGTCCGCTCTTCAGTTGATAACCGACGCGCACACTCATCAAGTTCGAGAGCCTTTTATAGGCTGAAGCCGATTCATTGATTCAGCGGCGCGCAAGTTGGGAGTTACCTGCAATGGCTGCTGAGGTGTCATGAACCATCACAAACGCCTCAAGACAGGAGATCCATGGCTTGTGCACGAAAGCGCACGACCGTCTTCACACATTGGTCCGCACTTTTGCCAGCAACATTATTCATCTTCTCCTCTGTCAGAATCCGTTAGCCTTGTGGCATGGCGGCGTTGGGCTGCCTTGACACACGCTCTTTTCTTGCGACATTTTCACATCTTCCATGTCAGTCGGATGGAGGATGTGCAATGGCAGCAATATCGCAATGTTGCGGGAGATGCCGTCCGATCAAACACCTTGCGAAGGAATCCTCCTCATAAGGTGTACAGCACAACCGGTGAACGACTCCGCCCCCCGTTGCTGGTTTTTTTTGCTTTTTTAAGATTCTTCGTCTGGAATCCTGCACCACTTTTCAAGGATCTCATGTCTTAAATAAAAGGCGTCTTGCTCAATGACGTGGGATGACCAGAACACAAAAACACTATGGTGAAAGCAAATATGCTGTCCAATGAGTTCGCATCGGAGCCAGAAATCTCGCGAGGGCAGGTGCCTAAACCCCCTCGCCACGAGACAGATCCAATTATGTTATGATCTGAGACATCATATTTCGGGTAACAGACTCAAGTCCATCATCACCTCTGCTACCCACCTACACTTAAGGCTGACATCCAAATACACCCACACTGACCTTTTAGGTCCAATTGACTTGCGAAGGTCACCGAACTTTTGACACGTGCAGCCGCTCGGAAGCTCTGACAGTTGTCCTCGACAGCCGCGGTGACGCGGCGACCGCGGGCGCCGATCCAAATGCCACGCAAGCGGCTAGTTCAGGGGTGACGTCCGTGTTTTACACGGACAGCTCTCCGGACAGCTGTCCGGACAGCTCCTGCAGCTGCGTGACTCCGACGCGGATCCCTGTCAACGCCGGGTCGTGGGCGGCGGTGCTGTCGAGTTCACACAGGTCGCCGTCAGGTCGTTAGTCTCCTTTGGCCTTTTGGGGTGGGGGGGGGGGGGGGGTGGGGGGGAGGGTGCGGGAGGCGGGGGAAGGGGGGTTGACGCTGCCGTGATCTAGACCTTCTGCAGTTCTCTGACGCCCCCACCCTTTAATGTCGATTATCCTCACGATAGTATGCATGACATACTGTGATATGATGACATGATGTGATGTGAAATGATATATAAGATATGATATGACATAATCTATGGTTGTGTTATTACACAACCTTTACCTTTATGCTGGTCTCAATTACCATCATCAAACAACATCAAAAACCATTACCTTGGTGCTGGTCTTTCTCACAAACGCATTGACTTGATCTCGTATATATGTATATATATATATATATATATATATATATATATATATATATATATATATATATATATATATATATGTATATATAACCAAACCAAACCAAACCAAGCGCCTTTGCCTTGAAAGCAGGGTGGCTCTCACCCTCAGAAATTGCCCAGGTAGCGTCCTTACCTGTGAGGGGGACCTGTCTTCCACGTGCCAATCTCTAGGGACTTATGACTGGGATCCTTAGCCGGCTTCATGGAACACGACAAATTTGGAAAAGTCTTTATGAGAGCCTGTGAGACGCCGCCGAGTCGCACCTTCACCAACGCCTTGTGAGCAAGGTTCCTGTGTTACGAGAGTCCTTCTGACTGACTGCACCTCCTCCTTGGACGAGATCAGCCCTTCTACTTGATCACTTCTGCTCTAGTCCGTTTCTCTACTCTGCATGAGCCCGGCTTGGTCCCGCTGAGGCGCGGCCGCGAGCGGCGTGGGGCGCTGTTCCGCTTGATGTCCCGGTAGCAGATTTTCTCCCTGCTCCAGACATGCCTCTAGCACCTGGGCGTGAGACGCAGCGTCGTCGGCCCACCTGCTACACTCCCACCCGGATGTCTCACCCCTAAATGGTTTTGTTTTCGACAGGGCCCTCGCCTGCTCTTCCGGCGCGGCCCGTGCGCGCGCATGCCCCGCGCGGTCTGCTGAACCATCGCTGGATGTCCGGCCGACATTGTGGCAAGCGATCTAAAGAGCAGGAATCGTAACAGGGGTAGGGAGAGTGGGGTATAATGCGAGCAATATTTACAGAAGAATGCGTGCACACGCGGCAGTAGTCAAAATGTGAATTCCGCCTTACATGAGTAACAGTTCTCTTGACCTTTGAGCCGGTGCTAAGCCGCGATCACCCCTGTTCACGTTAAGATGTAGATTGTCGCTGTAAACCCGCTCCCTCACCGGCGAGGCTTTAGTGCTGTGCTTTCCCTTTAATTCTGTACTTTCTCCCAAATAAATCTGAGTTTGTATTGTATGAAATCTGACTTAGTATAGTTCCATGTATTTCAAATGCTCGCCGGCCGCTGCTTCCAGGACCGTGGTGATGTTTTCTAGTTGATATAGGCTTCAGGTTGTAGGACGGGAGTCTTACTTTGCACCTTAAATCACAGGAATGTGCTGATGGACGTTTTTCTGAGAATCTCTATTTTATCTGGGTAATTGAGCTGAACTAGATCGTTAGCTGAATAGTTCTCTTGACCCCTAAGTACACGATGTGCCTATTAGTCCACTGAATCCCAAATTCCGACCATATCACAGAAGAAAGTAAAGTGTCATTGTCACAAAGTGATGTCATGTACGTATTTTCAACTGACAATTTACGTTTACCTTACTTACGCACAATCGGGTAGGGGTCAATTTGACGCCCAAAAGGTTTTTCCAGAATGGATTCCGAACGGCGCGACGTAGCGGCGCTAAATTCTGCATAGCTGTAGACAGCTGAATAGCGGAATGTTTGAAGAAACTTTTGGATGTGCTTTGTAAGGTCACTGGTCTACGGCAGATAAACATCAGGCCATGGATTCAGCGAAGACAATTTCTAGGAAATCATTCAGTCTGATGTCACAGCGGAGGGCTAGACATAGCCATACATCTCTGTGATAATTCCTGGGCAACACGGCACGTGATATAAATTTCCCTCACCTGGGGAAGGAAAGTCAGACTACGCTCAAGTCAACCTATTTTGTTTCCCTAGGGGTTGTTGTATAAGGTAATTTCTAGTGCTCATTTCCAATTTACTGACATCAGGAACCGCATTATTTATCTTCCATGGCTTTCTTAAAGGTCGAAATAGGCCACTGACCTAAAATGACCCATGCCAACATTTTGTTTTAGGAAAATACTACCCAGAGTAATCTTTGACATTTATTCGATTGCAAACCTCAAAGCAGTCTTGTATGATTGTGATCACCATGACCGTTGAAAGGTCAAACAAGGTCACTGACCTTAAAAGAGCACCAGTGTCTTTTTGCTTACAACAGGTACCTAGGTTCTGGAGGCACTTTGGACACCAACCTGGAGTTTGGGCAATGTTTAACCTCGCTTCCACCCGAGGCTCATAATGTCGGAACTTCTAATTTTGATACAATAAGTTCACGTGCATGCTAAAACGCTGTGAATTTGGTATATTTAGCTCTCTTAGTATCTGAGATATCAGGGGGTCAAATTGAGACTCTACACGGGCGAAGGGCATTCATCCGCCCACCCTGGGGCGTGTTAACTTGCCTCTCTTATCGGCTTTATATCGATTGCCAGTGTACCTGCTTTCGTCGTTGGACGATGTCAGCTACGAGTGTGGATTTGTGTGCTTCTATGAGGGTTGAGCATGTGCATGTTAAGTTGCCTCCCCAAATTTGGCTTGGAACCTGCGATTTTTTTGGCTGGGGTAAAACAAAAGCGTAGGTAAAAGTTGGCCCACCACGCACGGGCTACTTTTTTATTGTTTCTGATAGTGGCGTCGCCATGCAGTAGGGTAACTTGACGCCACAACCACAACTGGGGATTATTTTAAGATAATGGAGGAGAACCATTTATGTCCGACAATTTTTCTGTCGTTTTGCCTGTCAAACGCAAGCCCACGCGCTTTTTCTCTCTACAGCCTGAACATATTGTTCCCTGGATGAACATGATTTATTGCTAGCACTCTGGGCCCACTATCCCATTATTGCAGCGCACGCTCAACGGATCTATCTGACCTTGATCCCATACTCCAATAGTGAGGAGTGACCTTTGCCGTGGCATGCGACGACACGACCGTCGGCCGTCCTGTGACCAAGCTGACACTATCAAGCCAAAGGCCAAATGGGCCTCTGCTGAGCTTGAGATGGGTTCACTAAATGCTTACTTCATATAGGTTCACTGATTCTGGAAGGCGAAATTACCACAATGCGGTTCGCCACATCACGAATGTTGTCAGGAAAACCACAGCGCTCAACCAAGGTCGGGCTTCCGCCGTGACCATTGGTGTGTCTACGCGGCAATGTAGTTCTTTTTGCAACCATTTCATGCATTGTAGCCAACTGGTTCGGAGACGGACGATGCATATGAATTGTCCCGTAACTAACCGTTCTGTTGAGAGGTATCACCTGTGACCTAGACGACAGTGAAGCATAATTAAGCTCGAATAAATGCATGCCACCATTTAATCGAAACAGTGGTATTGCTTTAGCATCCCTTATGCTTTTGGGACCATGTTAGGAGAATGTCTGAGCTTCACCGGTAATCCTGTGACCTTTGCGTTTATCAAAATTTCAGAATACAAGAAAGAAGTATTTTACCATGCTGGACAGAGAATGATGCCATTTCATAACGTGCCGTCTTACGCATTTAAGTCACAGTTATTTTGTAGGCTGAGCGTTTGTTATTTTGTCATGCTAATTAGGCACTAGCATCATGAAATTTACATGATATGTCGTACTTCCATTCAACCGAAGTTCACGTGCACCTCAGGCGTGCAGCAACAATTCAGTGATATGCGTGCATGTGGCTAAATGTGGAAAAACTAATTGCACATGCATTGTCCAGGCCACGGTTATCTCGAACTCATTTTCAGCACTATTTTTACAGCGCATTTTTACTTATCTACTTGAGGCAGTTTGCTTTTTGTCTCACACTTACGCAAGTATTGTTCAAATGCGATTAGTCTGTAACGAGCTGTGGAAATTTTTCAACACTGTTGATTTTGATTATGCTATTCATTAAAATTGTAAATACCATAATATACGCCAGCTAAGAAATGTGGTGTGACGCCAAATTCGGACCAAACTTCCGCAACCCGCACGCGAGTCACGTGAAAATCGTAATTTTAATAAACAGCACTGTTTACACGAGGGTGCTACGTCCTATATCAAAGGACAGTAGCGAAAACTGGACTAGGCTGTGTAATTTGGCTGAATAGCTTGGCCCCCACACTACGTAAATGGATCCGTCAAAGTAGCTGCATGTTATCTGCCCCTTAGACACAAAACATATATGTTCGTCGTGTGGAGGCAGTGCTCATACCAACACAAGAGGACATCTCCCCTCGTAATACAAAGTGGTGTTACCCTCACCGCCAGATCAAAATCTTGACTGATGAGCGGGCAAATGGTGTAATAAGCGTAACACGCCTTGGGCCATCAGACCAACAAAAGTTTAGGTATTAACAGGGCTATCTCATCTTTGGGGCATATTGCAAAACTGTACTCTGGTGAAACTTCAAACCATTTAGTTTAATAATAACACTGGATGCATCACTGCTGCACCATGAAACTTTAATAAGGATGTCAAGCGCAATTATTTTCGAGTTCACGTGAAGCTGTCAACGCTCTGTAACATCACCACACGTCTTCCTTTCTTGGTAACCCCAGCGTGTATCCCGAGTTCGCGACAACCGCAATTGTTGTGACGGCTGCTGTCATGACAACCGCTGTCATCATGATGACGGCATAATTTGCTGGGGGCTGTTGACAGCTCTCGCAGGTTTGAAGTACTATGTTTGAGCTGTCTTAATCCGCACGTGACGGGAACGCGGACCTAAAAAGCGGCATCTCTACTGGCATGAATGACGTCAGGACAAATGAGCATTTGTGATTGGCACAGCGGGTGGCAAGGCAAGTTACCGGGAAAACACACTGGTTGAAGTATAAAGCAATGTGTCACTCAGACCGCGTAATATCCCGTTTCCCAAAGCCAACGTGCGATTCGAAAACAACAACCGCTGCACTAGATGCCATGAGGAGGAAATCAAAGCTCTGGTATGGCGTTTTCATTCGATTCACGGATTAAAACCCTCATATTTGGATGTTTTTCACTCCAAAGAGCTTTTCAAGCTTTCGTGGCATTTATCACACAACAACTTTGACAAGCTAGCGTGTTGCAAACATTAACGAACACATGCGTCTGAGAACAACGCAGATGGAATGTTCTAATTTTTCAGTGGTTATCATGGAAACCACTGAGAGTTCTCACGCAGGAAAGGCTCTTCAAGTAAAAATCATGGGATTTTCAGAGGGCTTTCGAGAAAACTGGTGATACCAGTCAAAGCAGACGCGTCTGATCCAATAAGTGAAATGACAAAAAAAAGGTTAAGTCCTTCGAAACAAACCCTGTCCCCCGTCTCTTACAACCCAAACTACGCGCCACCGGCCATGACTGCCATAGAAGAGTGCCTTCGGTTGTCTTGAGAGGGGCGCCTTTGCTTTCCAATCGGAATGGGTGCGTTCCTCCAGTGCGTCATCCCTTTAGAGCGGCCCTTAAGTCAGCTGGCCCCCCCCCCAATCAATTGCACAAATTCTCCCCCCCCCCCCCGTGCCAGAAAATTGGAGAGCGTACGTCCCTGCGCACGTCCCGGCAAACTACCTAATGGCGATGACACCAACTCAAAGTACCTCCTACCGTCGTTCGATCAGTGAAACCTCATGGATCTAGTTGCAGGCACACACACCAACGTCACTTTTCAGCCAGCGCCAACCTTTTGTGCTGAGTAGACGGCAGTCTGTCATGACTTAGACATGATTTGACATGATGATTGTTTGTCTGTGTGCATTCGATAGAGTGCCATAAGGTTAGTAGCTGTTGTGTATATTACACTCCTCCGATTAACGCTATCTATTTCATGCGGAAACCTGGCGACCGTCTAGCTAAATACTTGCCAGCCAACCGTCAGCGAATTACAAAGGTAACGGCACCCAGTTTAAGGGAATATCGTACATTTGCCGGATTTGGAGCAAGGTTCAGATATGATGAAACAAGTTCTACTACTCACTTACGATATTTTACTTACTTACTAATAGAGCGACGCGTAAATTTCGTTGAGCGGTGAGATTTTCTGAATCAGAAGGTATATCGTTAGTTAGGTTTCTTGACTGATCTCTTCTCTCCACTCCTAGAGGCGGCATCCCCATACTGGCCACCATTATGTCACGCGCGGTTTTTCCAGTCACATCGTTAGTTACGTTTGTTGAGTTTTATCGCTTCACTTTAGGCGGCATACCCCACTTACACCATACTAAACCGATAGTAGGCGTTATATTCGGAAGGCGCTTACAGTGCTACCAATATGCCGATGACACACAGATTTTGGTTACTGGAAAGAAAAGTGCAATGCAACAGCTTGTCGCAACCATGGAGAGTATTTTGTCACTTGTATTGGACTGGTTTAACAACCACTCTATGAAAGTCAATGCAACAAAAACACAGTTCAATGGATTTTGGGACGAAGGCAATGCTGCGTCATATGCCCCCTGTGCATGTCAAGTTCGGGTCAGCTGTCATCACTGAAAGCAGCACTGGCAAAAACCTTGGTGTGGTGATGGACAGAAATCTCACATTTAAACCACACATTGATCAGCTTGTTGCCAGGTCGACGGGCGCTCTGATGGCCCTGTCCCATGCCAAGCATGTACTCCCAAGAGACACCCTTGTTCGCATTGTCGGAGCTCTAGTTCTTTCCTCCATTAGATACTGTGCAGCACTGTATGGTTCTCACGGAGCCACCCAGTTCCATCGCGTGCAAAAACTCGTGCACTTCTGTGCGCGGGTGGTGAGCGGAGGGAGAAGGTGTGACCAAATATCGGATGTTGTCAGGGATCTACGATGGCTTAATGCTGATTAGCTCGTCAGATATCATACGCTGTGCGTGCTCAAAAAAGTCTTACTCACGGGTCAGCCACCAGATATAGCTGCGATGTTCGCACGTGCTGAGCACAGTCATGAAACGCGACAGGCCAACCAGCTGAGGCGCCCGAGCGGTGAACAACTCAGGCACTCGCCGATTTAGCCACAGAGCATCGGATTTGTTTAACTGCCTGCCGCCCGACTTGCGCAATGTTCAGAGTCTAGGCCGCTTCAAGCGCCAACTTGTGGAGTTTCTACCGAGTGAGGCGAATGTTGGTACATGAGTGGGTGCGTGCGTGAGTTCGATGTGTGTGGATGCCACAATGTGAATGCGGTAGTGTGATTCACCGAGATGATCCCTTGACCGATGTGTGACGTGTCAGGCTATTTTTACTAGGTTTCACATTGTCTCTTTTATGCCCGTTTTATCAATGATGACGTGTAACTTCTAAAAAGCCACTGGATCTTGTGGAAAATTACGAAATATATGGACAAATGGTCACTATCATGTTGTGCGTGATTTTTTGGTAACATATCGTCGTCGTTTCCTTCAACTTGATTTTTGCTGTCCGCGTAACCAGGGCCACTGGCTCTTCTGCTTTCAGAAAAATTTGTCATGTTCACCCGACGGATTTCTCAGTGACACCAAACGGGAATCGCGTGATTCCCGAAGCCCAGCTTGGATAAAAGCAACAAGAGCCGTGTCTGACTCAATGATTTAGGTTTAGTTCACGTACGGTTTTTGAAGTTACGCACTCGCATATGACGTTGTGCTAGGCAGGATGCTATGATACCTTTCCAAAGATAATGATGGGAGTAATATGTTTACCGGCAATATTCGTATCTGCTTAGAATAATCATGAATGTAATTATTTATGACGGCTGCTAGCTAGATGGCCCACTGCATTGATCCGTAGGTGATTACCCCCGTATCAATGCCCTGTCATAAACCGGCTAGCAGGGGGGTCTACAAATGGTGGCGAAAACATTGGCGCACCGACATTGCATTGGCTTTTACGAAACGGATGCTTTCGTCCTAACACGGGCGACAAACGTCACTTTACTGAGATTCCGCAGCTAGCATTCAAACATCCACACCATTTCATGCATGCTTGTCACCGGTTATAATAAAGGGAGGCCTATAGTATGGTCGCTACACACAGTCTGCCCAGGTTATGTGCAACGAACGGACCCCCTAATTATGAGCGGAACTGTACAGCCATACATCACGCATACATCGGAATTTATCCCCAGTAAATAGCAGCCACCTGGTGTAAGGCTCATCGTGGCATCACCGCGTAGCCCCCACCTTGTCTCGTCACAGAATAATGCCGGAATCATTCATCGGCTCCGAGGAGTCATAACGCAAAGCATCTGTGGTGCATTTAGCCGATAGTGATACAATAATTTCACAAAACCCATGAAATTCACACTCGCCCTAAGGTGTGCGCAGTATGCGAGTTATGCAAGACAATTAATTTGACGTATAAACACGCCCATGGCCACAGCGCGTCCTATCTTATGGCGCCAAATTTAGGCTCATATTGTCATTGGTCTGCTATTTTCCTACAGACTGTTCATTTAAGCATATAGAGCAATACCGGACGGGGGGAGCGCGCCGTTTAATAACACAAAGTAGCGACATGTTTGTGCATTAGAAATGCTAATCATTATGATGCGATGCAAGCACAAGAGGAGCGCACATGATATAACGGATCAGAATTTATGTGCGAGTAGGTAATCTCAAAAAGGCCCACAGAACACGTATTCTCAATTACCTAAAAAGAGAAAACAAGGCCGGGGATTTCAGAATCGCTGAAGGGTCGGTGACTCCTTCGCCGGGCCTACTTCTTCTGAGGTGTAGGTGCCAAATGCCGGCCGTCGGCGCGCCAGGCCGATATGGTCTCCGATCACCGCGTCCCTTTCAATGCACCGTCCGAACGTGCCCATGCACTGGTTGAACGTGTCCATACACTGTTCGAACCTGTCTTCTCCGACGAGGTCGGTGCTTTTAAAGGGCCGCTCCCTATTGATCGTCCTGGCGCGCATGTCCGGATCGAGCACTTGGGCCAAACGTAACAGCCAAAAAATACTCGCACATTGAAAAAAACAGCGTGTGGTCCGGGACGGATTATCACGCTGCGCGCGACATCTGAAGCTAACCTATTCAATCGCGCCCCCGGGATTACAAAATACACAAGTCGTAAGAATGACGTAACTGCACTAAAAAATTGTGACCCGCAGCGGATAGATACGCCTCGCGCCACAATATGCTCCCGAATACGCCATTTACGTCATGGGGCTCTTTGAAGTGCTCCATGACGAAGGTATGGGTCACTTCGAACACCAATCTGGATTTTGACCTTTTTGACCTTACTTGACCCGAAGGATTGGATCCAAGAATCTCAAGTTTTGACACAAGTGAGTTCGCGTACTGCTAGCACACCCTGTGAGTTTTGTGTCTCTAGTTCTGTTCGTTTTTGAGATCTCAGGGGTCAAATTTACCCCCACCCGAGCGTAGGCATTTAATCGATCACCGGGGCGCGTGTTAAAGAGAATTTTCCACACATGAAGATACTGAAGCAGGCATCAGG
>NW_023597055.1:14052678-14205178 GCF_011947565.3 Pollicipes pollicipes
GGCGGAGTCGTTCACCGGTTGTGCTGTACACCTTATGAGGAGGATTCCTTCGCAAGGTGTTTGATCGGACGGCATCTCCCGCAACATTGCGATATTGCTGCCATTGCACATCCTCCATCCGACTGACATGGAAGATGTGAAAATGTCGCAAGAAAAGAGCGTGTGTCAAGGCAGCCCAACGCCGCCATGCCACAAGGCTAACGGATTCTGACAGAGGAGAAGATGAATAATGTTGCTGGCAAAAGTGCGGACCAATGTGTGAAGACGGTCGTGCGCTTTCGTGCACAAGCCATGGATCTCCTGTCTTGAGGCGTTTGTGATGGTTCATGACACCTCAGCAGCCATTGCAGGTAACTCCCAACTTGCGCGCCGCTGAATCAATGAATCGGCTTCAGCCTATAAAAGGCTCTCGAACTTGATGAGTGTGCGCGTCGGTTATCAACTGAAGAGCGGACGTTGTCCCCGTTTGTTTGTGACCCAGTGAAGGCAGCTGACGCTCCGACGAAGAGGTGACATCTGCGCCACGACGTTCCGACGAAGAGGTGACATCTGCGCCATGACGCTCAGACGAAAAGGTGACGTCTGCGCCATGACGCTCCAACGAAGAGGTGACATCTGCACCATGACGCTCCGACGAAGAGGTGACGTCTGCACCAGAATTGCCGATGCTGCACGTACTATTTCTACTCGAGACACGCAGACACTGCAGGTAGTACTTCTACTAAAAGTTTGCTGTGCAGGCTCAGACCGACCCTGACTCCGCGGGACGACTGTGGAGCCGTCGGAGAAGATCCTGCCAGTTACCACTTGGTGTTTTCCAGCTGCGTGAACAGAGAGCATATTTTTTCGCACATGCGTTTGCTGGCAGCCGCTGTCAGCGGTGTTAAAAGTAGCGTTGACGGGAATCGTCCAGCTCTTGACATGACAAAATGTTTTGTCTTACGAAATGTTGGGGATGATAAGAAATAGATTCAGGATATCATTTTGATATGCATTCATATTTTCCTGGGGTTCTACAACTAACTTTCAGGAAAAGCGAGAAACAGCGCATTGGAGCATAAATGTTCGGACCAATTAAACCTACGTTGTCGAACCTATTTTAGATAAAAGTGATAGGAAGACAGCAAAACTTCCCGAAATATTTTGTTTTTGCTTCTTTTAGTTGTTTCTATGCATTTTTAAAAGTAGTTTGGCTTCACACACAACCGTCCAGTGGTCATAAGGTTCCTAGGTGGTCCAGGGGCTTAAGATCGCATTTCGTTGCGAGTCGCGACTTTTCGGACCCCTATCAAGTCACAGCTCAGCCCATGACTGTACGCTACGCCCCCCCCCCCGTTCTTCCACTGCCGCCCCGCTTTCACATATTTCACACAGTATCAGACTAAGCTGCCGTCGTCGATTTTAGTGAAAGTCAAGCTTGGCGGAAATTGATGTGAATTGTAAATTCTGGCTGCCTTCAGGAAGGTCTGTAATGCACGTTACTTACTTCATCTTGATACATATTTGCGATCATTTTCTTTCTTTTCATTCCATTTGAATGAGGAAATGCAGTGACGCGAACAGCGGCTAGTGTTATTGGTTGTAGATAAAAGCTATTCGATATTTCAAAAAACAGCCCGAAATTTTTAGCAACCTAATTTTTTGGAGACATGACTTGCGCATTTTTCGGTTTGCATTTCTGAAGAATAAAACTCGCGATTTCATTGATATAGTCATGTACATCATAAACGCTGGGCACGTACGCAAAAATTATGGTAAAGGCGCACTCATATACTGAAAGATACAGAAGCACAATGTTTAGCACGCGCCCGGGTGGCCGGTTGAATACCCTTCGCTTGGGTGTGGGCCAATTGGACCCGCTTGAGATCTCAGAAAATAGGGAGCTAGAGACACCAAAGTCATAGGGTGCACTGACTTCTATGTGAACTCACGCGTTAAAATTTGGGGCTCCTATGTCGGGGTTAAATAAGGTGGAACCAGGCCAAACTTCAGATCGGTGCCCAAAGCACCCCAAAACCTAGATACACGCTCCAAGCAAGACATAAACGGTGCTCGTTTAATGTCAGCAATCTTGTTTGAACTTTTGGAGATCATGGTGACCAAAATTGTGCTAGACTACTTAAAGATTTGCATTTGAATAAGCGTGAAAGATTACGCTAGGGAGCATGTTTCTAAAGCCAAAATGTTGATCTGGGTTATTTTAGGTCAGTGACATATTATGACCTTGAAGAAGCCTGTGGAAGACGTAGGATGCAGTTTCACTTGTGAATAAATTCGAAATAAATGCCAGAAACTATCCCATACAGCAAGCTCCAGAGTAATGAAACATGTTGGTTCTGACCTTGGTCTGGCCTTCATTACTGCCTCTAGTTCAATGGAATTTGTGTATTTAATTGCTGTGTTGCCTAAGAAATTATCTCAGATATGTATGGCTTCGTCTAACACTCTGTTGTTGCATCAGACTGAAAGTTCGTTTTCGCTGAATCCATGGCCTGCCTTTGACCTGCTGTAAGTCAGCGACCTTACAAGGTACATCTCAAGTTGTTATACCAAACGTTCCTATGTTTAATTTTCGACCGCTAAGCGAAATCTGGAGCGGCAAAGTCGCGCCACTCGGAAATCGTTCCGGATGAACCTACGAAGGGTTAAATTTATCCCCACCAGGTCTCGCATTTTCGTGCTCGTAGATGTTTGAATTTTCCCACGCTACCAGCGTACATTAAACTTTTTCCGTAATGCACGTGTTGTATCATATTTTCGAAACAGAACAGGCGATTTTTTGTCATTTAAAAGAACCTGGAACCTCCTGTGCACTCGGCTCCAAGTTTCCATATCAATAACATCTATCCATTCGCCATATTTCATATGGACAGTTTCCGTTTAGGGCGACCCCTGCTGTCATAGCCTTGTATTTTCTTTTAGAAGCGCTTCCGCGTTGATTTAGACCCCTGCTAGAAGCGCTTCCGCGTTGGTTTAGTCCCCGGCTAGAAGCGCTTCCGCTTTTGTTTGGATCCTTTTCGCCAGAACGATCACTTTTACGTGAACGGAACGAAGGTCCGAACGAAGGTCCGAAGGTCAGGTATGTCCGTCCCGGTGGCCCAGTTGGTTAGAGCGCCTGCCTTCCGATCCACCCACCCGTGGCTGGGTGGGTTCGAGTCGCTTTAGGGCGCTCGCTATTTGCCCTTGACAGGTATGGCCTGCGGCCGGTGGCAGCGGACGCGCTAAAGGTCAGTTGACGTCAGAGGGCAGGACGGACCGTGCCGAGCATTGCGGCACGTTAAGCTTTCGCCACTGAATTCTGCCGTTGCCTAGGACTGCGCGATCGGATGGTGGGGGTCAGGCTCACACAACAAGCACTGCTTAGCGTGAGCGCTGATCCCAGAGATCCATCCATTCAAAAGGGTTCGGACCAAATTTATAATAAAAAAATTAAAAAAGGTTTTGCCCGGGAAACTTTGTCGTGACTGACGGAAAGTCATAATTAACAACTGCAACATATTCAGTCCCGCTGTAGCACGCCCATGATGAGAAAATCTAGGAATGAGGGGCCAAGAGAATGCAAGCGAAATTGCCCGACGTTCTGGCGGGTATCGGTATTCAGATTTCACGCAGGCATTGCCTGTGTCACAAAGAGCCGTGTTGAATGTCATCGCCTTGGCCCGAACGCCTGAAGTTCATAACAGCAATCAAAAGGTCAAAGGGGTGCTGGGGCGCGCCACGAGCGCATGCGTGTGTGTGGGTGGATGGGAGAAGGGAGACCAGTATAGTTAGCGTTTGGAGGGCAAAGCGTAGGTTGGGGGTCTGTGTCAGTGGCCCTCCTCACCTCGGTCTCACACGAATACGATGCTACCTCACTGCGAACATTACAGATCTGTGCGCCTCCCCGTGGAATTCAAAATAATTGGTTCCGAGCTAGCCTTCTCAAAATGTCCTTACAACGCAGCTAGATAAGGCAAGCAACACTCTTAGGTCGAGCTTATTGGAAACAAATTCCACGGCAACATGCATCGCGCCGTCCAATCCAAACGAAGTTGCGCATGCATCGGCATATCATACAGACGTCACCGCAATTATTTAATCTCCCATTCAACTTCGGAGGGGTCTGCACCCGGAGTTCTACGTTCTGACTGGAGAAACAACTCCAGTACAATCTCATCCAATGTCTTCCGGCTACCTCTCATCCCAGTACGCGCCAGTCTCGGGAAGATGCAATGTCTGACCGGATCCAGAGCTCTTTTCAAATGATTGGACGGTCTGCACGGTCCTGACAAATACCATACAGCACCCGAGCACACATCTCCCACAGCGGTGTTTAGGTCTGCTGGTGCCTTTCCACCTCGCAAAGGTCACGAAATTTGCGTAGAGGTCAGCGGTTTCGCGCCAGAATAATTGCGTAACGATATGGATCACTGACTGTTCAAAGTAACAGAAGTTATTGACGTGGCACTTCAATAACAGAAGTTATTGAAGTGTTTAAACACAAGACCGACTCTTGTTGGTTACAGAACCTCCCTGCCAAACCCAGGGAGTGTTATGACATATTATATAGACAATTAAATAGCAGATCGTCTGGCATCAAACATCTAGATGTACCTTATATTTTGTACCTCATATTTTATGTACCTTTATATTTGGTGGTTAATAGTGACGGGACTACGAGACTATATCAGCGTTTTCATTTCTATGAGCTTGCTTAAAAGCGTAATACCTCCATAATATATTATGCGCAGCATGCCTTTTTAGGAGAACGGATTCTAAGGGTCGTTTTCTCATTTAATTTCGTATTGCGTGCAACGAGCTCTTTTGAAGTACTATACGCACTTGGCACGAGTAGACAGGTTTAGTGAAACCCCACTGCTGTCTGCAGAAATTTAGATATACATATATGTATGTATACATATGCATACATGCATATACGTATATACATATACATATATGTATCTATATATATATATACATATATATATATATATATATATAATAAATATCGAGAACTATTTGCATAGTTTCAGCATGTTTACAGTGAAATACTGAAACCCAGGCAACGGATGTATGAGCTGATGCCCAGTGCCGTGCTCCTTAGGCACAGAGTCAGATTTAACCCCGCCTTGTGCAATGACGTTAGGGCTTCTGGTACGTCGTGTTCGAAAAATCTTCCGGAGTTTATGGAGAATGTTACTAGTCAGGTAGATGGAGACAATAGTTAAGATGTCGCTTTCTTAGATCTTAGTAAGACATTTGATGAGTGGCCACGACAGCGTGTCTTGTATCAGATAAAATTGCATGGTAATGAGGGGAAAATTATTGGCTGGGTAGGGACTTGGCTGCAAGACAGGAAACCGAGAGTAGTGATTAATGGTACAAAATCTCAGTGGGAGCTTGTAGGGTGTGGGGTTTCACGAGGGTCGGTGTTGGGCCATTCGCTCTTTATTATTGTTGTGAATAATATGGAGAGAATTAGAAAGTAAGGCGCTTAAATTTCATGACAATTCTAGACTGACAGAGGTGTCGAAAATACAGACCAGGTAAAACTCGAATTAGAAAAACTAGCGAAATGGGCTTCCAGTATGGCAAATGCTATTTAATCATGACAAGCGTAAGGTGATGCATATGAGTGGTTCCGGCAGTGATGACATTAGCTATGAAATGACAGGTCGAGAGTTGGGCCATATCGAGGAATGGTTTGAATTCCAGAGATTCAAAGGCTGAAAAACAATGTGGGGCTGCGAGGAGCGGGGCATTTCCGATGCTGGGACTTATTAACAAGAATGTCCATTACAAGATTTGGAACATTGTCAAAAATGTGCTCTCGGCTTATGTCAGACCACAGCTAAAGTATCGTAAATAGGCTTGGTCCTCATGCTTGCAAAAATATATAGATAGGCCGTGGAGAGTACAGCGAAAAGCAACTAGGATGATAAACGGGATTGGCAACTTAGGATATAAGGAAAACCTTAAGGCCTAGGATGTGTATTTACTGAAATAATACAGACTTAGAGATGATCTGAGAGAGGTAGTCAAGGTTATGAAAGAAACAGGTAAAGTAGATCTACAAGGGACACAAAAAATAGGCCGAGGCTTAGAGGAAATCAAAAGGTAGAAGGTAGGATTATATTTAGGATCATTAAAAAAGGTCTGATTATTAACAAAAGGTAGGAGTGGAACTTCGAAGAGGCAGATTCTATTTAGTCAAAGAATAATGAATCATTGGAACGGACTGCCAAACAAAGTTGTGAAAGTCCCTCCCCAGCACCATTTAAAAACCGTTTCGACAAGTTGTGTAGGTCTAAGGATCTCATTTATAGCTAAACTCAGGCAGCTCAGGTAGCAAAATTAGTTCAAGGATGAGTGAGGAACCTGGGGTCAGCCAACCTCGGTGGGCTCTTGTGGCTCTTTGTCGGCTGATGCGTATATGTCTATATGCCTACAAATGAAAATAATAAATATATATGGTTCCCCGATCGCGACGGTCCCGCATTTTTTAAGACGTTTTGAGTTGGTCAGTTCTCACAATCACAACCAAATATTTTGCGTCGAATGGAACTTGGACATGAACTTAAAAATACATACATATAACTATACATCCAGAGATAAAAGGCTGAGAGCACATAGTTTCGTAATACAAAGTGTGGCATTTTGAATCTCCACGATTTTTGGCAAATAATGAATACTAATAAAAAATAGATGTCATCAACAAGAAAATATCATTGAAATGGAAAAGGAAGAAATACAGGACAGAAAAAGACCAGTATAAATGCGAGACTTATTTCTTTCTTACCTCTGAGTCGATGCTAAATAAAACCTTATCATATCGTATAATCCCCGCGTGTAGGTCAGATCAACCACGAATCGCTACGGCTTGGTTTAAGCAATGATGCACAGGGAAAAGGCTTTTGGAAATTAAATTGCTCCCTGCTTACAAATTTGAGCCATCTAGATCTGGTCAAAACTGAACACGCATCACGCCTCTCGTTTCACTCAAGCATGCAAGCGAGCTGAAGCAAACAGGCACCACACATCACGCATCAATTATACATGCAAGCGATTTCAACTAAACAAGCATTGCGCGTCATGCATCAGGTGTCACTTACACATGTACACGATTTTAAGCTATCACACATTACACATCAAGCCACGTTTCACGTTCGCATAATCAGCAAATGATGAGACCTGTACGTTGAGATTTGGTCGCCGACTTTTTACAAAATCCTGGAAGGTATGGACCATATGCCCCTTTTAGAGCTCAAAGTTATCTACAGAGTACGGAAGTACTCAGACAGGAAACTAAGTGAATGTTTTCTTATAAAAGTCGACGACCAAACCTCAACACACAGGGCTCATCATGGCCGATTATGTAAACGCAATATGTGCCATGATGCGCGATGCCTGTTTAATTAAAGTCGCTTGCATGTATAATTGATGCTTGGTGTGTGGTGCCTGTTTACTTCAACTTGCTAGCGTGCTTGCATGAAGCGTGACTCATGATGCCTGTTTATTTGAATCCGTGTGCATGCACACGTATTTTCGCGTTTTTTAATTCTTAGATACGTACTGTATTGTGGTAATGACTGGCAATTGCTCCTTGTTTGGTTCCTGGGTGTTGGTGTCCAAAAAAACTGTGGCTTGCTATTTTAAAAATAGAAAAAAATCGAGTACGATCATCGGCAGGTCGTTTTGAATTCACTTCTGATATTCTTTCGATTGAAGCATTTTGCCGAAATGTCAAGGCATTGACATTTCCATTCGCCTGATTTTTCTCCGAAGAACAAGGCTATTACTACTGTGTTATCTATGTGAATACCGTTCCTCGCGCATGCACTCAACAACGTACGTGAAATACTCAGGTAGTATATGGTGTGTTGTCGGATGTGTACACAAATGATAAAAGGAATCCTACTTTTCCGTAGTTTTAAGTCTACATTTAACACGATGAGTTGGAACGTTTTATATTACTGCTTACAAAAGCTCAGTTTCGGCACCAAGCTCATAAATGTTTTTCGTTGTTCGCACAAACATACGTTTCCTCACATTGTCTTCAATGACCACTCGTCAAAACACACAATACATCTGGAGAAGGGTTGCAGACAAGGAGACCCCGCACCACGCCATTTTTCAAAACAGGTCCTGAAATTCGGTCCAATTTGAATCAGACAGAATAATACCATTCGAGGATTTATATTAAGCGAAACACCCGTTAAAGTCATCCAATGCGCCGATGATAAAACTTAAGGCATTTACACGTGCAAACACATACCCTGACGTTAATTTGAACATTGATGTGAATGTGTTAAAAGATCATGAGATGATATTTCTCGATATCTGTCCGGACATGGCTTGGGACACTTCAGCAACAAAGTAAGAGTATTCGGCGACTGCAGCAGTAAGTTACAACCCACATCGTCACAACTGCAAAATATGTCATATGCGATGCGAGGCGTCGATATATTCACCCGTACTTCAATTACTTTAACACATTGTTCAAGCGAGACTTTGACACTGAAAAATACATAGCCAGAGAGCATGGTAAAATGAAGAACTAAAGAAAAAAGTAAAATGTTTCATCGGGAAATATAAATTCTGTCAATGAATAAAAGACCGACAAAGCTTTCGGCAAGATTGTTAAAATCATCTCTATTCTTCCACCAGCGGATTTTGTGCCTTCTCTCCTCAACGTCCCCCTAGCCATGCTATTCGCTCAGTCTCTCAAGCGTGTCGTTCGGTCCTGCCGCGCCTGGCCGACTGGCGCTCTGGACCGCGCCACTGCGCACCCCGCAGTGTGGCCCTGTCACTGCTGCCGCTGCCGCCTCGCACCTGTCAACATGCCCTTCCCCTCACCCCCCCCCCCCCCCCTCGGACTTTGCTGCCGCCCCCTCTGCCGCCATAGCTGCCGCCGCCGCCGCTCCCGCCCAGCTGTGTGAAGCCGCGCTGGGTCACACGCTCGTGCCGGAATCTCGTGAAATGTCTGTTTCGTACAATTGTGTGTCTGTAGCTGAGTGAAGGATGTCGCAATGTGATTGATGTTCGTTGGTTTCCTGTTGTTGTGTAGCTTGTGTCTTTCGCCGACGATATCATTAGACCTGCAGCGCAGATGATGGGACAGTTTTGCTGAAGATGTGTAGCTGGTAATCGTCGGCTTATGGAACTGCAGAATTTGAATTACGCTGCTATGTCGTCATAAATGCCAAAGTGACTTCGAAATACTCTCCTCGATATACCTTTCCCCATTTTTTCGGGCGTGTAGCTCGAAAAACAGAGGGGCTTTGGTCTTCAGAAGGGCAGGACTGTAAACAGCACCAAAAAGCATTTAAGATGACTATGTTAGTTCAAAACCTCACATAAATGTGGGACGCCCCCTTTAACTTATTCGATTATTGCAAGTCATATTTCCGTAATAAATAGGAAAAATGTCCAGTTTCTTATACCATGCCGAACAAAACGCAATTCGTGACTGAAATTTGCACAGATTGCTCAACGTTGATGGAGAGCAAATTGATGCCCATAAGATTTGGAAATCACGCTCACGGACGCTGGATCTCAACGGCCGGACGATAATATTACTTGTGGCCTTGAGCGCAGCCTGTTGCATGGGTGACAGGATTTGAATGACGTTGCTAAGGCGTCGTGCACTTACATTAATGCTTTCAGAATAGTCTCCACAAATAGGCTGCACATCCTCGCAGGCGTGCAGCTCAGAACTATAGGAAATATTTGTTAAGAAGGGAAGAGCTGTGAACTGCACCGAGTAATCTCAAACTGCTTCTTTAATTTTCAAACCCCATACAAATGTGGAACTTTACATTCATTAAGTTTTTACGCTCAGTGCAGTAGATTATTGATGTACGCAGTGCGTTCGCTTAGCGGCATTCCATGTGCAAGACACTGAATTGACACTTAGCGGGGAGATTATCTCCATGTAGTTTTTCACTTTACACTTATAATCAGCCGAATTTGTTTTTACCATTTCGCCAGAATAATTATGTTTCAATGGGACGAAGGTTTCGTGTGGGCCGCAGTTTCTAAAAGACCACAAGTACTAATCTAATGTCGCAAGTATTGAAAACCTGTCACTAGAGCCTCTGAAATGAGCAAATTGATGACCGTTTTGGTATTTGACACATACCTGGTGAAGCATTTTGTTGATAACAAGGTAGTACTACCCACAACATGCTGTGAACATTTCTGCTCAAGGAGATGGCGTCGGCGTTTAAGTTGATGAAGGCGTCGCTCATGCCACACGGATCTGTGTGGCATGAGCGACGACTTTATGGCATGGCATGGCAATGTCATGTGCCACGCCTCACTACATGAAGGCTAGTGCAACGGTCAAAGCGGCGCACGGGCACACTGGAGGCTTGTGTAGGTGGGTAAATGTCGGGAGTGCGTGTGTGGGGGGAGGGGGGGGGGGGGGGCGATACCGCGCGTATTGAAGGGCACAGCGTGGGTAGTGGCATGTGACAGTGCCGCCCCCGCCCCCCCCCCCCCTGGTCTGACAGGCATGAGATACTACAATATCGCAGCGAAATACTCAGCTCTGTAGAGCCTTCCACTTATTTTATATGCAATGTTTTCCCATCTCGCGGTTTTTAGAATGTTACGATCGAATAGGTATGCCCAAGACACCCCTGAAAAATGTTTTGCGTTATGTAATGTTATGAAAGAAGTTGTGTGTTAATGTAACGGGTGTCGCTCCATCACATATCTGCAACTGCACGCATCACGCCAAACTGAACGCCCTTGAGCGCCATTATTTCTTCTCCGAGTAAACAAACAGTACCCAATCCATTGTGTCTCAGTCGGACTAGTCATATCAAAGTCAACCAAACTTAAGTGGCGTCTCTCGGCAGTCTCCCAGTCCATTCCAGTCCGCTTTGCTGGACGATCAAATTCCTCAACATCTCTAGCGACATTTGTGAATGCGAATGCCAGTCCACTTTACTGGACGATCAAATTCCTCAAAATCTCTAGCGACATTTGCGAATGCGAATGCCAGCCCACTTTACTGGACGATCAAATTCCTCAAAATCTGGCGACGTTTACGAATGTTACGTGATTTATTTGGGAGTGCGCAATCTGCATAGTCCCACTAACCACGACCAGGGCGCACGCAGTTCCGCCTGATGTCCTGCACAGTGCCGTGTTGGACACCGTACGCCTCCTGCCAGCCTTTGACAGCGGTGACATTCCCGCAGAGGTTAGAGATCTGCGCACAGAAAATTGACGACAGCTATTGAACGTGTCAGGAGTAACTGACGTTGCACTGTGGCCTTCCTGGCTCGCCGTGCGTATATAAAGTGGGCGGGGGCCTGGTTGGGTATCAGGTTTCTCTTCGGTCGCCAAACATGCGCCTGCTACCTCTGATCCTGCTGCTCTGTCTGGCGGTCTTCGCCGTCGAAGGTAGGTTGCCGCACACGCTGATAACAGGTTGTTGGTTCCAGTAAATAGAGGAGTTGAGAGCAGGCAAATGTAGTCTGCCGATATGGCGCGGCAAGTCCTCAAGTACAACACCGACTCTTGTCGGTTGTAGAGCCGCCCTGCCAACTCCGCGGGATGTTATGTCTTGTCTCCGAAACCCAGAACGAAAATACGTCGTGTGCGTGAGAGTGAGTTCATATAAGTGCGCCACAATACGCCCAGGAACTAGGTACGGGCTCGGCAACAACAGCACGGCAAAAGCAGCCGGTAGAACCGCGCAGTGTGTCGTGTGACGGATTCTCCCTTCCAGGCAGAGGCAAAAAGGGCTTTTGCGGCAAGGGTGGCCTCTGGTGCCCCAAGGGCCAAGTCTGCAGACCCTGTGGCAGGGGAAGATGCTGCCGGCCCGTAAACCGTGAGTACTGCATGGGTGACAGACGGTATCCTATTGATGCGGCATGTCTCCGCGTTGCATGCAGATGAACAACACCGCCATATAATATCGCTGTCGGTAAATAATATCGGTATATATATCGACATAAATTGACGGCATTGACATCAATATATTTCATTCCATTTCAAATCGCATTATCCAGTGAACGAAATGCTGATACCAGGTAGAACTGAGGCTCAGTGAGGCAAGTGGCAAACTATAGGCTCCAGGTGACGTGTGTCGGAGCGTCGTGCCCACTTATGCTGGCCCACCTGGCCACTTATCGAGCCATACTGGCCGCGATGCCCACTCTATTTCAAATGTAGGGATGCAACGCGTACTTATGGTGCGACGCAATCGCAGCATAGCCTTGCCAGGGCAATGTATCTCCAAGAAAAATCAGCAAAATCAGCCCCCGCATTTGACGACATTTTCCCTGGCCTCCTCTTATCCCACATCAAGTGGGGTGAGAGGAAGACGGGGAAAGTCACCAAGAAAGACAGGGAGCGTGGAAATCACATTTCCCCGGGTGGTTTCGACGCTCGCTCTCACCTGGACATGCTACAGCAGCTGTCAGCCGTGGCTCAGTTTCACGGTCGCCCCGACGGAGGCTCCGTCAGAGCTCTTACGCAAACTTTTAGGAAATCTGACTGTGCGGGGCCAGGCTTGGTGGCGGAGGTCACTCACGATACCCGCGCCACCACCCCACTACCTGCCTCTCTGCCTAGTCCCATAGCCCTAAAATGGTCAAAACTGACCGACAGGGCTATTATCCCCCGATCCCGATAAAAAACATCGATGGTAAAATTTTCGTGTGTGCGCCCTGGGTGATTTTTAAAAAAAAATGATCGAGTGCGCGTAGCCACAAACGTACCCCGCCAAAGCGACCAGCGGCGTTGTTCTGAATTCGATGTCAGGTAAACCCTCGGCCATCCTGTGGCTGGTAACAAAGGAGAAAAGACGCCTTTTCTGTCATTAACGTAATTTGGCACCATCTGAATTGTCACCTGGAGCCAAAAATTTCACAAACCGTTGGAATACAACTCTATATGCGATATACCACAAGAACGGAGACAAATTAAATGAAATGCGGTAAACCCATCAAACATTTTCGTTTTGCGAGTTTATTTGCACGAAAGTATCATGTAATGGCCGTAAAATACTAAACGATGATTGAGAGTTGACTAACAAAAGAATGAGATAAAGGCCTCATTGACATAACCAGTCTAGAGATGTGTAGTTTCCTGTCCATTTGAGGGAGGGTGGGATTGTGCCCCAAACCAATGGTGAGGCTGCCTATTTTCAGTTATTATTTCTATCCATAATTTTTCACTTTTTATACCTTGTATGGTTTAGCCCCCAAAACTAATTTTGAGAAACTACACCACTGCTCCCAAGGCAGTGAAAAGAAAGCGCATCAAATCTGGGGAAAAACTTATTTGAATGCATTTCGGAGGCAGTTAGCCATGTTTTCCTTTGCATCCTCTTCACCCTCCCTCCTTAACCCCTACGTATTTTGGAAAACTGCATCCCTGGAGACTTTCATTTACCGATATCATGGTTCTACAGGCACCTGGAGACAATATCACTTTTCGTTTTGTGATATCGTACAATCAGCTGGAAACGAGGGGCAACCTTCACTGTCTTTGCATAATCGTTACCGGTGCAGAGCTCGCCCTTTCGAACATGACCCTAACTATTTGCAATAAAACCCATGTAATCTTGGTATCAACAGATGCAAACAATACTTTTGGTCACTTTTAGCACCTTGATCATCTTTATGTGCAATATGATGAGAATTGAAAGTGTTTAATCTCATGCCTGTCCACTGATCAATACGCTAAGTATGAGGTGCAACGGGCAGTGTGAGAGGTCCGTGCCAGCGACGCTTGGCTTTTTACCTCAAAGCCGCTGTTCCTCTCAGCAGCAAGAGGCCCCGGATGAACTCTTGACAGGAGTCGCCCCAACGTCCTCCGTTACCTACGCAGCTACGGCTCATTTATCCACAAACAAAAATCCTCATAGATCAGCAAAAACCTTTAACGATATGCGCTTTAACGCTTTAACGCTAACGCAGTGCTTCGAAAACAAATGGAGCAGTAAGAGCAGCGAGTCGTTGTTGCAGTGTGAAACTACACCGCCTTGCACTGCGAAATGATAACGAAGAGTTGCCATATCAAAAGTGACCTATCGGTTGCATTAATCCTGAGCATTTCGCTGTTTGTAACATGGATGCCTTCACACACCAATGCATGTGGAGGAAAATGCCCAACACGCGACATCCTGTAACTGTTGTCCTGTAATGGTTGTCCTGTAACTGTTGTCCAACCTGTAATGGGTTGTCGAGTCTGACGGTGGCCCTACGCTTCAGTTGCCTGCGGCAAGCCGGGAGGCTTCTGGTGCCGTAAGGGCTACTCCTGCCAGTACTGCAAAGGCGGCAGATGCTGCAAGCCCAGTGAGTCTTGGGGCGGACGAGCGCTGTTAGGGGCTATCCAAGCATGATATGTGTTCTCTCGTGTCGAAATGCAATTTCATGATGCTAATGGTTGAACATAATGTAAATAACGTGCGTTGCAATTGCCACGTCCGATAAATATTTGTTTTAAGTAAACGCATGGATCCACAGTGTATGCCGTATACATGGCATTGCTTTCAACTGTTCTTAAGTTATGATGTGTCGAATAGGTGAACTTTGCGTCCGATCTTCCAAAATTAGATATTGCAACACAACCATAACGTCCAAGTAAAGTTCTATGCGATTGCGATCTGGTGATAGTTGGGATTAATGCTGATAGGACTAGACCTACATATTTTATTTTATGGGCTCACGTAACAGCACAAATCGCTCCACAGTGCGCTATGCGCAGCATATGTTTTTACATAAATTGATTCTATGGGTTGTTTTCGCATTGAATTCCCTATTGCCTGCAACGAGCAGCATGCGCATTTGGCACGAGGTCAGTCATTTATGGCACAACAAGGATTTGCACAAAGCATCGACTATCAGTACTTCGAAATCAAAGGGAGCAGTAAAAGCAGCGAGTCGTCGTTGCAGTGTAAAAATGCACCGCCTTGCACTGCGGAATGATAAAGGAAATTGCCGTATTAGAAGTGACCTATCGGTTGTATTAGTTATGAGCATTTCGCTGTTGTAACATGGGTACCTTCATACAACTACGCATGTGGAGGAAAATGCCCAATACGCGACATCCTGTAACTGTAATGAGTTGTCGAGTCTGACCGTGGTACTATGCTTCAGTTGCCTGCGGCAAGCCGGGAGGCTTCTGGTGCCGTAAGGGCTACTCCTGTCAGCGTTGTGGACGCGGCAGGTGCTGCAAGCCCAGTGAGTCTTGGGGCAGACGAGGGCTGTCGAGGGCTGTCGACACATGATGTGTGTTACCGCTTTGAAAGACAATTTCATGATGCCCAGGCTGATTGTGATGTTGATGGCGTGCGTTGCAGTTGCCACATCTCTTTGATAAATATTAGTTAGCGGGAAGAGGATACATCCACAGTGCGTGCTCTATCTACAGCGTTGCTTTCGACTGCGCTTATTTTGTGATGTGTCGGATAAGTGCATTTTGTGCCATATCTTCCAAAACACAATATCGCAACACAACCATAATGTCCAATCCAAACTGTATGCGATGGTGATCTGGCGATAGTTGGCGGTTGATAGTGACGAGGCTAAACCTACATATTTTGCTTGATGAATTTAGATAAAAGCACAAATCGCTCCACAATGCGCTATGCGCAGCATCTGTTTTTAAAGAAATGGATTCTACGGGTCGTTTTCACGTTGAATTCCTTATTGCGTGCAACGAGCAGGCGTGCGCATTTCGCATGAGGTCAGGCCTTTATGGCACAACAAGAATTTGCACGATGCATGGACTATCAGTACTTCGAAAACAAAGGGAGCAGTAAACGCAGCGTGTCGTCGTTGCAACGTGAAAATGCACGGCCGTGCACTGAGGAATGATACTGAAAATTGCCTTGTTAGAAGTGACTTATCGGTTGTATTACTAATGAGCATTTCGCTGTTGTTGCATGAATACCTTCATACAGCAATGCATGTGGAGGAAAATGCCCAGCACGCGACGTCCTGTAACTGTAGTGAGTTGTCGAGTCTGACTGTGGTACTACGCTTCAGTTGCCTGCGGCAAGCCGGGAGGCTTCTGGTGCCGTAAGGGCTACTCCTGTCAGCGTTGTGGACGCGGCAGGTGCTGCAAGCCCAGTGAGTCTTGGGGCAGACGAGGGCTGTCGAGGGCTGCCGACACATGATGTGTGTTACCGCTTCGAAAGACAATTTCATGATGCCCAGGCTGATTGTGATGGCGTTGTTGCAGTTACCACATCTCTTTGGTAAATATGTGTTCGCGGGAAGAGGATACATCAACAGTGCATGCTGTATCCACAACATTGCTTTCAACTGCTCTTATTTTGTGATGTGTCGGATAAGTGCATTTTGCGTCATATCTTCCAAAACACAATATCGCAACACAGCCATAATATCTAATCCAAACTGTATGCGATGGTGATCTGGCGATAGTTGGCGGTTGATAGTGACGAAGCTAGACCTATATATTTTGCTTGATGAGTTTAGATAAAAGCACAAATCGCTCCACAATGCGCTATGCGCAGCATATGTTTTTACACAAATGGGTTCTACGGGTCGTTTTTTGCATTGAATTCCTTATTGCGTGCAACGAGCAGCGTGCGCATTTCGCATGAGGTCAGGCCTTTATGGCACAAGGATTTGCACAAAGCATGGACTATCAGTACTTCGAAAACAAAGGGAGCAGTAAGAGCAGAGTCGTCGCTGCAACGTGAAAATGCACGGCCTTGCACTGAGGAATGACACTGAAAATGGCCTTGTTAGAAGTGACTTATCGGTTGTATTACTAATGAGCATTTCGCTGTTGTTGCATGAATACCTTCATACCACTACGCATGCAATGGAAAATGCCCAACACGCGACATCCCGTAACTGTTGTCCTGTAATGGTTGTCCTGTAACTGTTGTCCAACCTGTAGTGGGTTGTCGAGTCTGACGGTGGCCCTACGCTTCAGTTGCCTGCGGTAAGCCGGGAGGCTTCTGGTGCCGTAAGGGCTACTCCTGTCAGCGTTGTGGACGCGGCAGGTGCTGCAAGCCCCGTGAGTCTTGGGGCAGACGAGGGCAGAAAAGGGCTGTCGACATATGATATGTGTGTTATGGTTTCGAAAGACAATTTCATGATGCCCAGGCTGATTGTGATGTTGATGGCGTGCGTTGCAGTTGCCACATCTCTTTGATAAATATTAGTTAGCGGGAAGAGGATACATCCACAGTGCGTGCTCTATCTACAGCGTTGCTTTCGACTGCGCTTATTTTGTGATGTGTCGGATAAGTGCATTTTGTGCCATATCTACCAAAACGCAATATCGCAACACAACCATAATGTCCCATCCAAACTGTATGCGATGGCGATCTGGCGATAGTTGGCGGTTGATAGTGACGAGGCTAAACCTACATATTTTGCTTTATGAATTTAGATAAAAGCACAATTCGCTCCACAATGCGCTAGGCGCAGCATATGTTTTTTTTTACAGAAATGGATTCTACGGGTTGTTTTCGCACTGAACACTTTATTGCGTGCAACGAGTTTTTTTAACGTACTATGCGCATTTGGCACGAGGTCAGGCCTTTATGACACAACAAGGATTTGCACAAAGCATGGACTAACTGTACTTCGAAAACAAAGGGAGCAGTACAAGCAGCGAGTCGTCGCTGCAACGTGAAAATGCACCGCCTTGCACCGCGGAATGATAATGAAAATTGCCGTATAAAAGTGACTTGTAGGTTGCATAAGTTATGAGCATTTCACTGTTGTAACATGGATGCCTTCACACAACAATGCATGTGGAGGAAAATGCCCAATACGCGACATCCTGTAACTGTAATGAGTTGTCGAGTCTGACCGTTTGTCCTACGCTTCAGTTGCCTGCGGTAAGCCGGGAGGCGTCTGGTGCCGTAAGGGCTACTCCTGTCAGTCTTGTGGACACGGCAGGTGCTGCAGACCGAGTGAGTCTTGGGGCAGACGAAGATTGTCGACTATGCAGCAGTCAGTGATGTGATGTGCTTGAAACAGGAGAAGCTCTTCGACAGCAAATGCAGGACAATTGACATGTGTTTTTTTTGCCAAACGGCAATTTCATGAAGCTAATGTTAAACATGTTGTAGATGACATGCGTTGGAATTACCAGGTCTCTTTAATAAATAATCATTTAGAAGTAAAGGCATGCATTTATAGTGCATGCCCTATCCACAGCATTACCTTCAGCTGTTTTTAAATTGCGATGTGTCGTTTGAGTGTTTTGTGTGTCATGTCTTCAAAACTCAATATCATAAACAACCACAGTGTCCAATCATCCCTATGGCACAGCGAGCCAGTATCTGAGGTGACCTGATTGGGTAATTACCCTTTTTCAGTCAATACTTGCAGATATGTCAACCAGAGTTGCGGTAAAGGTCGCCGGTGCCTCCCCTGCGGACCGTTCAAACGTCTCTGCTGCCAGCGCAGGGTCTCGCTGTGTAAGACTGAGCATCCACTGGTTGCTGGGAGCAGTACATCAGCACATGCACATGAATTGTGGCGTTCCGTGCCCCATCATTTCAGCAGTCTTCATTCAACTCGTTGGCCAAGCCACCCCCTTGTAGCACAAGTCCATGACAGCGGAATCTGTCATATTAAATATCATTGCATGCCTGCACCATTACGACCCCTTGATCCTCGAAATATATCTTGACCCTTGAGATACATCTCGCGTCCATTGGCAGTTTGTAGCTACTTGCATAATCGTGTTTACCTTGTCTGATTACGGAGCTTTCTATTTGTTCACAATCTTCAGATATTGCCAGTACTATCGAGCCGCACCTGTAGCATTCGTTGTCGAAGACATCCCATCGAAATTGAGCCGAGGACACACCAATAGGCCTGACAGTGGAGACGTGCCCATAACGCAAAATGACTAGAGTAAATCTGAAATGGATTTGATTGAATTGGGTCTGTGTCATGGCTCGTTTCGTCTTTTTGCAGTGTTATCTGTCTCTCAATATGTAATCACGCTTTGCCTTGGCCATTGCGTAGTGTTATGTCGATTCGTTGTGTCCTTGCATTCTGTTAGTTTCCTTACGAAATGACAAAATTGGTTCAGTTCTATTTCCGAAGTTCCGCTACATCGCAAGTGACCATGGAATACGTCACGCTTACAAATGCCGTGTATCCCGTTTTAGACGAATGCCAACGGCGTTGCCGGAAGCCCAACCACTGCGTCAAGTGCAAGATTGGCTACTGCTGCCGCAAGGCCTGCTATGGCAAACACTGCAAGCACTAACTGTTACTGGCACCAACTGCAACAGACTTCAACAACAGAACAGCTCGACAGATATGGCGCTAAAGCAACGACACATTCAAGAATATGCGTTTTGGTCTCATTTGTTCAAAAAATGCGCTATAGTTGCTTCTGAATAAACCTATTATCATTCGTCTGCTTCTTGAATGCTGACAGGTCCGCCATGATGCACTTTTTGTGTTGGGGACAAAGGCAGTTGCAAATGGTAACAAGATTTGACGACATTATCCTCTATATGACAACCATAAATGCTACTGCGGAAGAGCATAGGAGCTAAGATGCTTGTCGCCAGCAATGCTCCGTGATGCTGCTTAGCAGAGCACTTCACGGATTGGGTCGACCACAGATTGCGCATCAATCCGCGGACCGGATCGGGCCGGATCAGGTATTTCCATCAAAACATGGATTAGGACCAGACCTGATTTTCAGACCAGGCCCACACACGTTGCATGAATTGAAAACCATTGTAATGGAAGTAATCACTAAATAGTCCCTGAAATGTTCCATTAAGTGATCAACTCGGAACGAAAACATTTAGACTAAAAAATTACATTAGTTTCAACTCTAAGCTATGTATGGGCACGCTGAACAGCACTCAACTCAGCTATAGATTACAAAAATAATGTTTTTGGTCAACAGATAGCACCTTAAAAATGTGCAACAAAGTTACTTTTCTCGGCAGTAAATATCCCTAGAAATATAAAAACCTCTATGTGTCTAACCACTTCAAGTCTTTAATTTCCTCAAGTCTTTTGAACGTAAAAAGTACTGGAAGACATTTCAACATTCTTAGATAGAGCTCTCTCACCCCATGCCATTTGTTCCATTGGAACCGGAACCAAGCCTAACTTCCGAAACGGTATTCGATGCTTCCTTTAAAAAGTCGCCTTCAGTGCCTCATTAGCTGTCAATTGCATCAGATAGTTCTAGGATCGCGAGGTGATGCTCTACTTTGTGGTAAGCTTAGCCGGTCATCGTACCATGTCGTACTCGCTTTCTACCGGCTAACTATTACATCATTTCCGGAACCTGTGACCAGGAATCGTTTCCAATGTAGGTAGTAGGTAAGGCGCACCGTTGGTCACCATGTAGGTTAATACTCTCTCTGGGCTAAAAAGGAGCAGAACCACTGTTGATTGTGTGAGTGAGCATTGTGGTGTGAATGTTGGTGTGTGGAAGTGTGTACAAAATGGAGGTGGTGAGTTACCAAGATCTCTCTTTGACTGACTCTCGAGAAAGGCTGGCGCGAGCGAGGTCTACACTGGTATAACTATCACACCAGCAGTAAGAAATTGGGTACGCATTGGTGCCATGATCCGGATTCGCAAATATCCATTTGCAAGTCGTCAATCTCCAAGTTTTCTTAACCCATCCTGAACCTATCATTAAAAGCTTGAGCCAATATCTAAGTGTGTGAAAGGGTTTCACACGCATTCTTATATGTTGCTACTTACTGATTCACCCGACTACATCCGCACCTATGCCTTCTGAGGGTCAGCTTATTGCACAAGCTATGCAAAAAAATTGTACACGAAAGTGGGGTTCAAGGGCGTACACAACCCGTTATAATATTCAGCGAAGAGAGTCCGTCAAAATTTCAAGACTGGGCAAGGGATGTGGAGAGCATCTTTTGCACAACGGACGATGAACTCATGCGACTTTAAGCAACCCGTACTCCGAGTGGACCTGCAGGAAAACATGTCTCTAGGGTTATTGATAAAAATACACAAATAGGCCTGAATGGTCTCTGTACGTAATTGCATGAGAGAAAGATCTCTATTGCGTTTAAATGCAGTTGCGTCAAGTCAAACAGCATTCTGGAGAACTTGCGCTTTTTCAGGAGGATTCAGGCGCATGCATGCGAGACTTTTCATGATGTGTCTAGTGCCGACGGGCAACGTTTTTCGGCGGAAATTTTCCAAAAAAGGAGAAATTGACGATACTTAGCCCGTGGCATCACCCGTTTGCAATTTTATACGTTTCAGGAAGCAGCTTTGCGTTGTGCGGAGACCGCAAAAACCTACTTCACATTTAAAATGTGTAGAATGAACAATAAGTCCCACTGCGGAACCCGGATGTCGAAATAGTCCGCAGCGTACCTGGTTCTGGAAGAGTGAAAAAAATAGGGGAGGCGCTTAAAGAACTAGGCCCAAAGTTGGATAGCCTCGAAATAGGTGTCAGCTTCAAAACGGAATTCGCATCCGTGCGTAACAAAGAGTCAAGATCAACCGCAAAATCGAAGATATACAACCCGAAATGGACCGCCGCGGAAACATCCATAAATTTTGCACAATCACGTCACTTTCAGCCGTCTCAACGGTCGGGAAAAGCAGGTTACCGCGACGGATTTTCACTCCATCTTCGTTTCAGCCTCCGCATCAACCTCCGAACTTGCAGCAAAACGAGCTTTATGATGCGCGTTCAAGTTATTAGTGGGTAAATGATGGTTGTCCTGCATGGCTATTTGCACAAAAATAGGCCGCTCTCAACGTAAAAGTCGTGCTGGAAACAATCCTCAGCGCTCTAACGTCAAAAAAGTCCGGGAAACTAAGTCGGTCCTCTGTTCTTAGAACTGAGCAAAAGGAGGGCCAATGTGAAAATGGCTTACCTGGCAAAAGTGCGCGAATCTTTATAAAATCGAACACTCCTATACGCTGGATATAACTTGGTAATCGTAGAACGTACTCGCTGGTAGATAGGGGCGCGGACTTCCTTATCTCTCTTATTTTCCGTGAAGCATTTGACAGAACCTCGCTTGAAAATGTCTATGATTTCTCGACAAAAAACTACCCTCTTTCAACCCATTTTTGGACATAGCCTTTAAGCTTTTGGAATCGCTATTCTTCCTGTAGCGATTTCAAAGCCCCAAAAAACATTCAAGTTTCAACTTGCAGAAGGTCCTAAAAATCTGTGTTTTGAGAAATGATTTTCTCAAACGCTTTGGTGCAATTAAATTTTGGCAGGAATACGCATGACATTCAAAATAGCATCATTCCTCTACAACCCTCAAAATCTGACATGTCAGTTAGTGACATCTGTAGTCCGGACTCCTCGAAGGGCAACAATTCTTGCGCAGTCTTACGTCAATTTAATTACGTCAATTACGACAATTAGCCAGCTTTCATCAACCGTGCACAGCTCAAAGAGCAAAATTGTTTAATAGAACCGCTGAATGCCGCTCGCTGTCTCAGCGAACAGCCAGGTCTTTTTCCGATGAATCCCGTGGGGTGTCCGGATATAAATGGACGCGCAAAACCGTCCTGGTTAATACCACTACCAGAGACCATACTTTGCCAGCCCGACATGTTACGGGCATTGCTGAAACGTTACAACAAGCCGAAATGCGCACCGTAGAAATAGATAAGGACTCCGGACATCAAAGGACCACTCTGGATCCTACTTCCAAGCTTCAAAAGGCTGATCTGTTACACATGCGTGTCTTTGAGGACAATACAAAGCGGTGTATGTCATCACTGAGATGTGTGAAATCATCCGCACGTGTATCCCCTATTCTCGAATACAACGGCGATGTGTTCGAGGGTGATGAAGAGCGAACCAACTGCCTAAATGAGCATTTCTCCCGAAAGTTTGGTGACCCTACAGTCAGGGCTCTATCCGGCCAGCCACTGTCTGATGCGCTTGGGCTTAACTGCTTTACCGTGCCACATGACCGGGTAGTACAACTGTTGCACGGTGTGTATGCGCAAAAGGGCTGTGGTCCTCATGAACTAAGCGTCAGGATCTTGCGAGAGTGTGCCGATGAGCGGCCGGAACCGATTCAAGGGGCATGCCAACTATCAGTTAGATCCGGCACCTTTTCTAACGAGTGGAAAGAGGCTAACGTGATCCCAGTGTATAAAAATGCAACCAAAATGTTACCTGAAAATCATCGATCTGCATCGCTTCTGCCAAGTTGTTCAAATATTTTAGGGGGTCGCTTATGATAGCCTGCTACCTGCTTCCCTACCGGTCGTACCATCATCCTAGTGTCGTTTCCTTCCGAAACGATCCTGCATCACCAACCTCTCCTGCTTTCTTGAACATTGCTGGACCTTAATTGCCTGAGGCAAACAGACTGACGTCATCTGCACGGATTTTTCCTCGGCGCTCATCAGCGTCAACCATATGCTTCTGTTGCACAAGCTTCGACACTCTTTCGGAATTACTTGTGTCGCGTACGACTGGCTTGAGTCGTACCTGACCGATCGCAAGCAGCGAGTCGTCCTGAATGGCAAGCAGTCTGACTAGGTTCCAGTCCTACCCGGCGTACCAGAGGACAGTACCTTACGACCGCTTTTGGCATCTTTTCTGGGGAACCTACCCAGTCGCATGGCAAATGAGTGCATCATGTGCGACGATGATGTAAAACTCCACCGATGTATTGAAAGCAGCGCAGACTGTGTCCCCGTCCAGTTGGACTTGAATCGTCTCCGCCACTTGTCCAGAACCTGGTGACTCGGCGTCAACCCAGTAAAGTGCAATTTCATTTCTTTCATGCTCCGGACCTCTCCTCTTGTCCATCAGTGCAAAACAGACGGTCACTACCTGTAAACGAGTGATCAGACCCGTGACCTCAGCCTTCTATTGGACGCAAAGCTCACTTTTGCTTCACATGTTGACGCTACGATCGCCATAGTTAAAGGAATGCTTGGTTTAATCGTACGGGGCATGCAAATGCCGAGGTGCGCACGCCAAACGCGTTTCATCCACCCAGCCTTGCTGTGCGCGTTCAACGCTCGTGTGAAAGCGGCAGTTGTGCACGGCAGTGTCATCTGGAGCGGGCTACCATCACACACCTAGCTCGCTTCGAGCGACTCCAGCACAGATTTCTAATATGGATGGCTGCAAACACCCGGGATAAGTGCCCGTCTCCGGAATTTGAGGGTTTTCTCACACATTTCGCATGCTATCAGTCAAGGCCCACTTCATTTAGTCGAATGTTTTATTCATGCACACATATCTCGCCATCAACTGGACTGTGCTCAGCTGACCACACTGTTCGGGCTGGCAGCACCAGTAAGACGTCCGCGCCATACTGGTCTCTTCCACGCGCCGCTTGGAAGAGTCAGCACCGTAAAAGCAGGATTCCCTGTCCGCATTCCGTCACCTGCAGCCGCCTTCTTCAAGGTACACCAACAGCTAAATTTGTTCATTTGCTGTAATTCCGTTCCCATGCACGCAGGTGTGTCAGCAGTGAAGGCACGTTCAACCTAGTTAATCTGCTCGTCAAAGCACTTGACTAACTCTGCAAGCGTGGTAGTGTGTATGCTTGTGTTTTGCGTTTGGGTATTTATTGTTTTTAACTTATTGGCTACATCAGTCACTGGCTATCTATTGAACCTGTGGATTGCTTATGCAACTTAAATAACTAAGTACATAAATAGACACACCTTGTCATCAAAAACAGCATTTCGAAAACCTGATGGACAGACCTTCGGACATATTTGCCAAAAGCGATTTTGATACTGGTCGTGCAGACCTAGTAACAATGAATATAGATACAACGGATCATTCCCCTATAAGACAAAATCCATAAGCATCCTTTCAGTCAGAAACAGATGTTAGAAGACCACATAAAGTGTCTGTTAAAGGCTGGAATAATTCAGCCGAGTCGAAGTCCGTGATCTAGCCCGCTTGTCATAGCTGACAATAGAGATGTAGGAACAAGGTATTGTGTAGATTACAGAAAATTAAACCGAGTAAATTTAAAGGACTGCTACCACCTCCCTTGCATCGTCGACATCCTCGCCTCCCTTGGAATATCAAAATGTTTCACTTGTTTGGACCTAAAAAGCGGTTATTGGCAAGTTGCTATGGATCCTGATTCTATCGACAAAACTATTTCCCCTTGTTTCTTAGGGTTATATTCCTTTTCAGCCCTCCCGTTCGGTCTCTGCAATGCCATTGGACTATTCTCTGAGCTAACGAACAGAGTTTTGGCATGTATCCAACATATATTTGCAATTGCGCACGTTGATGATATAACGATGTTTTCAAAAAGCTTCGAAGAATATCCTAGTCACATCGAAGCAATGTTTGAACGTCTACGAAGTGCAACGTTGAAGCTCAAAATATCAAAATGCGAATTTCTGAAATGGAAGCTAAGCACTCAGGTAATATAGTGTCACAAAGTGGGATCAAGACAGATCTTGCTGAAGAAGAGGTCACTAGAGACCTGAATCATCCCTTCTATGTGAAAGGCGATCTTTCTTTCGTTGGCATGTACTCGTATTATCGCCGCTTCTTTCCAAATTTTGCGAAAATGACCAAACTTCTTGCGGGACTACCAAAGAAAAGCGACCACTTTATTAGAATGAAGGATGTCAAATAGCGTCGGCAAGTCTTCGCGAAGCTCTCACCGAAGCTCCTGTGCTGGCTTACCCACACATGTCAAAGCCATACAAACTTTACGCCAATGCATCCAACCACGTCATTGGTGCAGCTCTCGTGCAATACACGGAGCAAGGCGAAAATGAGGTTCAATATCTCTCACATCAATTGAATGCCACATAGCAACGATGGCCTGTCCTGGAAAAGAAGCACACGCGATTGGTCGCGGCATTCAAAAAACTTACTGTCATGACGGGCCACAAACTCCTAACACACCTTTTACCGACGAGGTGAGAAATGCAAGAATCCGACGCTGGCCATAATTCTCGACGAAATGGTTGCTATGTCCAGAACATTTTTGGCAAGCAAACTGTTGCTGGTGCATTCCGACGTCCCGAAGCGCCATCAGACAAAAGTATATAGACTCCGACCAAACACCTAGGGTGTCACTCCAAAGTGAAAATTGCTCAGCAGAAGTGGTGCGCCATCCGAAAAACATCAGGAAATTTCTGTCTTACAATTCCGACGTCAGGAGTTTGCAGAAACATGACTGTGATATGATGATGATAAGCAGCATCCTCACGAGTCGGGAACATCCCAAGTTTGCTGAAATCTCCGTCCATTTTACGATGTTTGACGTTTCAATATTTCATGTTGCAGACACTCAAATGTGCATTCCACTTCCTGGCTTGCAATTAGTCATTTTTCGCATCGTGCAAAGCCCTCTTGTCGAAGAAACCCAGTCAGGATATCTTGATGCTTATCTAAGCATCGTTGAAACATTTGATATATTCCGTTCTCGTTTTATTGGCCTGGCATGTACCGAGACGCAGTTCAGTACTTGAAAACTTGTGTAGCCTGCACCATGCGAAAATTGCGAAAAGAACAACCTCCTCTGCGAATGTGCAGATTCGAAAATACCTCTTGTAAATTATTGCAAAGACATTTCTGGACCATTTCCTCGATGCTATAATGGGAATCAATAAACTTAATGAGAAGCGCATTGTGAAAGAGATTAAACAAGCATAGTTTTGATTGGCCACAGGTAGAACAATTTTGCTTAACGTTTTCTTCTGTGCCCTTTATATTCATCTTGACATGTTGACAGACATTTTAACTTAATCTGTTAGAACGACCATTTTTGACCTTTCGTGACCTCTGGTGATCTCACCTTTGAACTAAGGTGAAATATTTGTGTGACTTTTTCATGATTTGGCGGGGGGTTCACAACGGTATCTTATCTTTGTTTTCTCGCACGACATTGAGGTTCCTCGGCCAGGCGCGCTTTTCTCAGACCCACGGCTGGACGCAGGTTAATATATCAGCTTCCAGATCCATCAAAGGGTCTCTCTGTCCCAAAGCAGGGCCTTCTGATGTGGAGGTGGCCTTCCAATCCTAGAGTATGGTCATCCTATTCATAATATAGAACCTCCACGTCCATCAAATGACCTTAACATCTCAAAACCTGATACTCCCAAAACCTTATTATCTTGATGCATAGCGGTTGCCTCTTAACCCAGAACACGGATCTCCTAATTCATGATAAGACAGCCAACAAAGACTGCCTTCAGCACAAAATAGGGCCTTATTTTCCCAGGGCTCTAGCTATCTTAAACGGAGCGTGCCACATTTTATGGGGTTTTGAAATGAAATAGTCTTTTTGAAGATCAGTCGTTGCAGTTCACAGCCATGGCTTTCTTAATACCCAAACCTCCCTAATTTCTGACCTACATACCCGTGAAGATGAACAGACTATTTTGTGAAGACTTTTTCAATGCCACTCAGGCATCCATGACGTTATAAAACCCTCACAAATTCTACCATTCTATTCGTCATGCGGCGATTCAGACCGAGCAATATACAATTGTCGAGTCGTCCATATCTTTCGTACGTTAGCGCCATTTCCAGACACAATATTCGTCAATTTGCCCCAAATCAATGTTGTGCAAGGTACTATGACGGAATCAGTCAATGGCGTAAAGAGAAGCATACCTACTAGATATAAAAATTTTGTTGTCCAGGGCAATCTTTTCCACTTAACAGTACACCAACAGTTACAAGTAAACTTATTTCATTATATCCGATGCTTGCTCTAGTACTTTCAAATTTGGAGCATTCTCATTGATGATGAAGGGAGCTTTCTTGGCTTCATAAAATCAGAAATCAAATGAAAATTGAATCAAATTCAATTAAAACGAACAAAATTGATCCAAATCTTAATCAATCAAATCAAATCTTAAATAAAAAATGCTCGCTCCATACCTCAAGGCAAACCTTGAGGCGTGATTTACAGTCTTTCATGGATTTTCTTTGATATTTTCCGTTTGGCAGATACATTCCAAAGATTGAGGTGTGCAGGGCAAGGTATCACATTTCGTGAATGTTAGAAATGAGAGCAGGATGAGAGTTCTAGTTGGCAAGCAGAGTCAACTCACTTTATAGGTACCAACATGATTTATGGTGCCGTGTAAGTGATCCACCGATCTTGCGATGCTGATGGTTACAGTAGCTTGTTCATACGTTGCATTCCAACAGAATGAGAGATTGTCTGGGTGAAAAACGACACCATTAATCGGTAGCATTTTGGAGTTACAAGTAGTTCCTGTGCCATGACGTAATGCAATTCAGACAGCCCTAGAATTGTCTACTAAATGTTGATGTCATGAAATAAGTGTCACGATGAGGGTAACTAACACACAGAGGCCAAACTCCCCTAGGATAAAACTTGACTAACTCACTTCCCACGCGCTGAGCCTGAAGGCCCCAGTGTTTGCCGTACACTATCTAAAGAAAACAACATCTGAAGCATCAAAGAATGGTTTAAAAATGTAACCTACTGATCAGCCCCCCCCCCCCCCACACACACACACACCCTCATCCATATGAAACATATTGTTGTGCCTCTGGTAATGATCCAATGCTAAAATGCGTCAGTTGTGTGTCATTTCGCTAAAAGGAATGATTTAGGTGCGTTCAGCTAGCAACAGCGCTATCAACGGTGCGCTTACGCTGAGAGTGGGCAAAGATAACGATAACGCCAATGCGTGCGAAAAAAAGCGAGAAATCTGTCATTTCACAGCGTGGGTCTCGACCGATCAGCAGATAGAGGGCGCTGATGGAAAATACCGTGGTCTGTCCGCTTCAAGGCGCCGGCAAAAAGCAGGGACACATTCCGCAGACAACCGGTCCCTGTGTCTGTCACACTGTGGCACACACTGTGTTTGCTGGCGTTTTTTAGGGATGGGTTGCATCATTCTTCACTGATCCGGCCTCCGGGGGCTGAGTTGAGCGAGGTGAGTGGAGTATGAATCGAGGACACCAGCTCATTTGACGCTTCTGACCACAGGACACTTGTGCAGAAATCACAATATTGCATTAATATTAGTACTAGTGCAATTAAAACACGTTTGATCGACTGCATTCCAACGACGATATTTTGGACATCGAAGCATGGTAGATGTCAACCTGCACACAAGCGCTCATTAAAATATAATAATTGATGCGTAGTTGACCGTAAGTGTTCTTATGCAATAGTCTTATTACTATGGTGCGTGTTTTTACCAGCCCATCTTTCTTGGTCGGACTGGAAGAACACAGAAGGGGTGAAACTCCAAAGTTTGGTGTGGCAGAGTATGCATGGTCAGACAGTGATCACCGGTCCTCATAGCATCAGATAACCATCATAGACAGAGAGTAACACTGGAAAGCTAAGAAGATTGGGAAGACGCTGGCTGACAACCCCATCCGTAAGCTAAGCGTGAGCGTCAGCCCAATAGAACACCTATTTTTTCTCGGAAAAATCCTAGAACATGTCGATGAATGACATCAAGTTTGAACATCGAGACATTGCCTTTCCGGTCAGCTCAGTTGGAAGAGCACCGTACTCGAAACCAGAACACTCTGGTTCGAATGCCAGCGAAGTCCCAGCGCCTCCTCGTGACCAACACCGGTGGCGGAGGGCACCGTCTGGACATCACAGCACGGAGGAAGAAGTGCCGACGAGCGGTCACTGACTGAGCCCTGGAGCACAGCGACGTCTTCTGGCGGGCCGGTCAGGTTCGTCACGACCAGGTCTAGCGCTGTTAGTGTCGGGCGGAGGTGCGCCACCTCTCGCTCTGCTGCGGCAGACTGATGTTAGAGTCCGGTCGGTGCTCGTGTTATTTTTACATATATCGTGACCGTTACCGTTTTTTGCATATATCGTGACCGTTACCGTTTTTGTTGTGTGTGCTTAAATGTCTGCTACCTTTGTACAATGTAAGCCTGGCTAGATTCATGATGCTCACAATAGGGATGAATCTTTAGCACGCGCACGCGTGTTTTGTTGAATGCGCGCTTACACTGCACTGTAGGCTTCGTCGTCCTAATATAAGACCAAGGACATTAGAGTTATCAGTGCATGCCAACAAATCACTCCCTGCCAAAAGCACTCTGGTGGAGAGGCTAAAGTCAAACGTAGGAGCGTTCGTCTTATCCCGCTCTCGCTCCAGTTCCGCCCACTTCAAACGTTCGAAACAGCATACGTGTGACCTGTATTCGCCGTGGTGAGGAAGATATGACGGCGGATATGAGCATTACTATCGCGCAGATGATATGGAAGTCCAAACAAGTGGTGCCAGACGTCGATGGGGCACCGAGTCTACGTCTGTCATTAGTCATGTCTGCCTGTCACGAGAGCTCACGGTCAAACGGGCTCTTGGAGGTAGAGTTAACGGAAAACACGGGCTACTTTAATGAAAACAATGACTTTCTGTTCAGGTAAAGTGGGATTCCCGGCGCAGAAAAGAATCTTCTGAGCCGGATCAGTGCCCTGACTGCTTTGACAAGCTCAAGTATGATAACCTCCTTAACCTGAACTTTAACAACACGTTACTGCTACAAAGCCATCAGTTTGTACAAATGGGGTCTCCCAAAAGCCTTGAGGGGCAAAGACACACTCTATTTCTCCCCATGTCTGCTGGCAAGTTTGGGCTCGACATTTAACCCATAACAATAGGAACGTATGCCGGGTCTATCAAAACTCATCAATGAGGCTTGATAACACGAGACAAGCTCCGTATTGTGAGAATGTCACACTGCCATGTTGGTGTTGCAAGCGGCGCTGAATGAAGCAGCGAGTGCAGGGTCGATATGAGCCCATTTCTCGATTAAAATTTTGGAGTTAAGGTTGTGCAAACGCAACTTCGCGAGATAATATCTTCACTTAGAGCGATCCTTTTATTTGGCGGAAAACTTGAAATAAATATGGAGAAGGGTAAAAGATGGACACACGGAAGTTTTCCTTTGGTAAAACATGCCACAGTTTGTATCATACGTTTATATGTAACTTATTTCAAGAGCGTTCGTACTTCGCTGTTACATACATGCCTCTCGGTGCTACAAACGTTGAACTCGATCTCGAGATGCAGCCCGCGATGCCGGCGTCTGCTTTGAATGGAGAACCAATGTGTTCTCAACGTCAAGTCCCTTGATTCGCCGCTGCCGCTCAACATCAGCGCGCAATGTCCCGTCTCCACCAGAAGCGAACCAAACTAAACAGAGTTCTCAGAGAACATGAGCCTTTACGGTTGTACTTTCCCACGGCACAGCATGTGAGCGGGCGGTGAAAGCTGGGTGTGGTCCGATCGGTGACGTTTGCGAATGGTGAGACGTGGGCGTGGACGCAGTTGGCAGGCAACTCGCTCCACAGGCCCTCCAGGATTTAGGGGTGGCATAAGTGATCTATCCATCGTACAGTGCTCATCGCTGTAGTTTTTTTCTCAACGATACGAGAAGTGGTGTGGGTAAAAAAAAAAAGAAGTTAATTGGTAACATTTTTGAGTTACAAACACTTCCTGTGCCATTGCATAATGCAAAGTTAAGACAGCCCGAGAACTGTCTGTTAAATATTGATTGAATGCTTTTTTATTATTTTGATGATGGTACCTGACGCCGAGAGACTTGATACAATACACCTGGATGGTAAGCGAGGCCTGATATAGGTACTCGGTATGGCTGTCGTAATCACCAACATGTCTACAGTCAGGTTCCCATTGCATTTAGGCAACGTTAATCGGGACCAAATGACACTGGTTTCACGTGTACCCCTGTCACTTCGCAAAAGCAGCGACAGTCGCAGAGGCGCTGCTCTCCCTCGTGCTCGTCACGCGGCGCAGAGTTCTGGGGCCACATCAGTGGACCAGCGCCGGTATTCATGGCACATCTGTAAGTGTTAAAACGTCAGAAATTGCATACCTTATTTGGTGTACTCTATTTATGCCTCTATCCTCACAGACCTCAGGAAACCAAAGTAAAATCTGACCTTACGTCGGGTGTGTTTATGAAAATAGTGCTTCCTCTCGCTCTCAGGATCACTCTGCACGTCCTACTTTCTACCTCATATGCCATCATCCTTCACCTACCTTCATTGCCTTCCACTTTCCTCCCCTCCCTTTTATCCCGACCCCTTAGCCATATTTCCGTCCGCTCATCACCACTTTCTCCTCCCCAGCCCATTCCCTACATAACACACCGCCATCCATTTCGCCCTCTTTCATCATCCCACCCACGTCTTCCTCCCTTCGTTCTCATCTTGCTAACCCTTGCCCCGTCCCACTTATCACTTTCCTCCAGTTTGGCCTCATTTATTACTCCTTTCTTTCCACGTGCTGGTATATTTTACTCTTTCATCTGGTCCTGTTCAGCTTCTTTGAGCTCGTTTACTTTATTCCAGCTTTCCTCAACCGTTCCCATCTCATCATACACCCCATACATACATGCATACATACCCCATACATCCGTCTCTCCCCTCCATCCTGGATCTTTCACCTCTTCCTCAATTCTAAAACGTTCTTCTTATAACACTCCTCCCTCATCAATCTTTCTTTTTTCACGCAATCCCTGTCCCGTCGTCCCTTCCCCTTCCCTTCATAGATCCCTGTACACTCCCTTTAGTGCCCCCTCTACACTCCCTTACTCCCTCTACACTTTGTCCGTCACCCCGTCTCCCCGAGGCTGCCTCAGCTCCACCCGCAGGTTGATTTGGCCCGAGGCGGGTGCGAGAGACGGCGGAACGATGGCTAGCTCCAGCGGCTCGCTGGTCGGCAGCAGCCGGTACCGACGCAGCGTGTGACACAGCGCCAGCTTGATCTCCATCATGGCGAACCGCATGCCGATGCAGTGGCGCGGCCCGGCGCCGAACGGCATGTGGCTGCAGGGCACGATGTGCGGCTTGTTTTCGGCGCTGAACCGCTCCGGGTCGAAGCGCTCCGGGTCGGGCCACAGGTCAGGGTCGTGATGCATGCAGATCGGTACCACGGCCACGAAGGCGCCGGGCGGCACGCGCATCCCCTGAACCTCCGTCGCGAAGCTAGCCTGTCGGCCGTACAGCGCTGGGATCGGCGGGTAGAGACGCAGTGATTCCTGAATCACCATCTCCAGGTACGGCAGGCCGAGCACGGTTTCGTAGTCGAGGTCACCGCTGGCCGGTACGCTAGCCACGATCTCGTCGTACAGGCGGCTCTGTACGGTCGGGTGGCGCGCCAGAAGGTATGACGTGAAAGCTAGCGCTGTACTTGTTGTCTCATAGCCGGCCCCGATGAACACGAACGCGTTGGAGAGTAACTCTTGGTCAGTGACGGCTTCGCTGCCACTGTCGGCGCGCTGCGCCTCCAGCAGCAGCTGCAGGGCGTCCGTGACCGTCGCACCACTCCGTTGGCGATGCTGGATGACTCCGCGAAGCCAGCGCTGCAGCTGCTGGTCCACTTGGTACGCGCGCGAGGCCGGCCCGAAGGCGCGCAGCAGGGGGCAGCACCAGACGCGTCAGCGGCTGCAGACCGCGCAGCACACCCATTAGCGGAGCGGACCCAAGCAGCGTCTTCATCATAACAAGGAGCGGGTCGCGCTGGTCCGTCTGGCAGTGCACCTCCATGGCCAGCGCGCACTTACCAATCACCTCCAGGGTGAGGCTGCGGAAGGCGGCGTATACGTTGGTCGGCTGGCCCTGGAGCCTGTTGCCCTCTAGCACGTCCAGGAACGTCTGAATGGACACGTTCATAGCCGGCGACATGCCCTTCAGCTTGTTGGTGGTGAAGGCCGGGTTCAGGACGCGGCGGACGTATTTCCAGCGCTTGCCCCTCAGCGTCAGCAGGTTATGGTCCGGAATGGTCAGCACAGGGCTCTTGTTGTCCTGCCGGTCAGGAAACGTGTCCACCCGCTGAACGAACACCTCGCGCACCAGGTCTGGGTCCGTGGTGCACAGCGTGGGTTTCGTGCCGACGTACAGCGCCACCGTCTTGCCTCGCGTTCCATGCTGGACCCCGTAAGCGTCGAACAGACGCTGGAACTCCGCCGGACCGGCGGTGCCCTTCAGCTTGCCGGCGTGCCCATAAAGCAAGCTGTATGGTGGTATATTGTATCCTAGTCTCTGCAGCGTCTGGAACTTGTAGAGCCGTCGTCTGCAAACCCGCAGAAGATATTTAGTACACGCAGAAGCGATACATAGCCAAAATGCATCTCATCGCTTGAAACAAACGACCGTGCGCGAGTCCATCAAGCGATCAACCGACGCTATTCCGTCAAATGTGAATATTCCAATTCCTTTTACTGCAATGTTAAAAAGCCAAACAGGTAACATGCGAATAGCGTAATGACATGTCTTTGATTGCTGGTTGTTGATGTTGATGTTGTTTTGTTGTTTTTTGTTTGTTGTTGTTGTTGATGTTGAAATGACACGACGGACAGATTGTTGAAAGGCAAGATAGCTTAAAAAAACAGGCATCCGAAATGTGTATTAGCCCAATATCAATAAACCAAAAAGGAATTGGGGTGAATGGCAATTAGATGATTGAAAACTCACGGAATGGTCCAGTCCCACAGTCTATTACGTGCAATGTGACTTGGGCATTGACAAGATCTGTATTGATGCCTTAGGAAGCCTCAGAACGCCGTCCATAAATTACGCTTGACATTGAAGAGGAGGCGAATGGAAGCGTAACGAATGTAATGAATATAAGAGCATCGAGTAACCATGACTATGCGTGTAAAAAAGATGGAAGAGGATGGGAGCTTGTAAATTACCAAATACTTTATTACCAAATACTTTAAATTACCAAATACTTTATTACCAAATACTTTAAATTACCAAATACTTTATTACCAAATACTTAAAATTACCAAATACTTTATTACCAAATACTTTAAATTACCAAATACTTTATTTGTGGATGTCCCCTGAGCGTTTCTACCAAATCCTAAACAGAAGAAAAGGGGAAAGCATTTTCTCGCTATCTGTCCCTCCAGGCAACGGCATGACACCAAAAGTAAATTGCTATCCTTAAACCTTAAACCTTAAACACAATATGAACCACATTCATTGCAGGAGGTTTAACAAAAACTTTGTGGGTTCGGTCTTCCATTCGTAGGTGTGTCAGGAAATAAAACGACAGTTTAGGTAAAATGTATCTCTTTACGGCCAAGTAAGCATAAAGACGTTCCTTTTTCATATCCATCGCCGGAAATTGGCATGTTAACATCTATAAGAACAAACAAAATTGTCACCCAAGGTCATACAAATTGTTTGACGTTGGAAAAGCCAATGACCTGTAAAAACTCAACGGAGTTTTTACCCTTGAGGTTTTCTTGTCTTGCTTGTCGTTTAAGTGTGTTGGGGCTTGTATTGTACCTGTCACAGATATCCGTTCGCCTTTAAAAGGAATGCTTCACATTATAAAATACTGAAGCAAGCATCCCATATCATGAATCAAGCTTACTAATGATTATTGTTATGCCTTTAAGCTGACGACATTGCTCTAGATATTACAATTACTCTATTACTAAATATGGTCCCCAATGCGTCACTGTTTGAGTGCGTCATGGAATGTCTGTGAGACGTCAGAGTTGCTGTCAAACTGACCATGCGAAATCGACACCCTGGTGTTCCCCTGAAGTTCTCCAATCTCCCAACAGGTGGCCGCAGCGGTGCCGGAGGTATTTGTTGAACCAAGTATCGTTAGATACTCGTGGTTTGGTTATTCTCGTCGTTTTCTTGCATATTTGTCGATAAGCTTAAGCTGCTTACTTGTGTCCAAATAACCGTTTATGGTGCTACTCTTAAGCTACTTGATTACAAGTCATATTCCTGTAACAACTAGTAAGGATGGCCAGCTTCTTGTATAATGTAACACAAAACGTGATGCGTGATTGGGACTTCCACAATTTGCACGATATTGGTTGGGAGCCAAGTGGCGTCCATCTTATCTGGAAATCCTGTCAACGAGCGTCAGATATAACTGACTAGTTATATAATTGACTTTCTTGTCCTAAAGGCTTTAGAGGCGGGTCTAGCCTGGAGTTGTTCTTTTTTGGGTGCGGGGCAACCGTTCGTCGCCAGCTGGCTGGTGTGGGATCCGAGGTCCAGTGCACTTATCAAACACGGTGTTTGCGCTGAGATGACTAAGCCACGTCAACATGCGTTTTGTTTTGATATTGAAATCGCTGCCAACTTTTCTTCACGAAGTTGCTTTTCCGACACGGAAAGAAACGTTTGATACCACACCATCAAAGTTACAACAGACGATAAGTAGACGAAGCTTTTGTAAAGTTCTGGGAAAGATTTTTTTGGGGGGCCATGGCCCCGTGCCCCCCCCCCCCCGCCCCCAAAGATCCACCTATGACAGGCCTCCGGAGGCTCTAAATATTACATGTCTGGAGGCATCTGGTAATTTCAGGATTCCAAACATGTAGTTGCCATGAAATATGCCTTGGTACACAGGCGGCGGCAAGGTCACCGGGTCATCACCGCCGGCCTTGAGACGACAACGCCGGTCCTGCTCGGCAGTGGCCGCCAGCGCCACACCTTCTGTACCTGGCCCATGGTTCGGGCCTGCCTTTGGCCGCGCCGGTCCATTGGGGCGGACGGTCGTCTCTGGTCGGCCCCCGCCGCCCCGGGTCACGTCAGCCGTATTCAAGTCTCAAGCACAATGCAGCCACGCTACATCCGCCACACGGTTATTGCGAGCAGCCCGGTTGACCATATATCACCTGCAAAGTTCATTTATAGATATAAGAGGCATACCATATATCTACGTTGCTCGCTACAGACTTAGCCTGACAGCGCTTCGCCCTCCTATATATTATATATATATATATATATATATATATATATATATATATATATATATATATATATATATATATGCATGCTTGTATAAATGCATAAATGTATACATGCATGCAAATAAAGGTTGCAATTTGTTTTGAGACCGTTCTAAATTAACTGATTTCCGGGATTTTGCCTTTATATGCTATGACGTTGTATATATATATATATATATATATATATATATATATATATATATATATATATGTACATATACACACACATATACATCAAATGGCAATGTTTAGTATTTTAATTTGCCAGTCAGTGACTATGCTTACTCTGTTTTTTTTATCTCGACCTAGTTGAAAAAAGTTGGCGGAGACGGGATTTTATCCGCACCTAGGCATCGCAGCGCGTGCATTTGTCTACGTTTTACCTAATATCTCGAAGAGGAGTGCTTTGACGCACACTTGGACCTGCAAATTGAAAGAAAAATGTTCGAGCTTCATTCACCTGTGCATTTTATGCATGCACAGGGTTAAGATTTAAGAAACCACGACCAGCAAAAATGAAACTCTAACACGGAACTCTGTGGCGTAGTCTTAAAATGTGCGCTGTTGCTCGCATATCGCTTCTGAGGTTGTGAACCCCCCGGGGATGGGGATGGTGGCATGCAATTTCCTGCACGATAGAACAGCTTTTCATTTCATTTATTTTGCTTTCTATGAAGGCTGACCCAGGGGTATTGCTTTCTACAATCGTTTGAATCGGTTGTTGGGCTGAGCAAATAAATTTGCCCCAACCTCGCCCCAAATCCTGATCATTCCCCGGATTTCAGCCACTTTGATTTGCGCTGCTGATGGCAAACTGAGACTTGGAACATATCTTTGGTCGTAATTAAAACATTTTTGAAGTTTAGGGTGATTTCCCATCAGCATCTGATGTGATATAGGGTGATGGCAATATTGATAGCGATGCGTTTAGGTATTTGATGAACATGCATTCTAGGCTGCATTTCGTCGGCTCAGCTATCCTGTTTTGCTGACATGTATTGGGGTGAGGGGCTCAGAGTAGTGTCAAGGGCTCAGAGGGGGGGGGGGGGGGGGGCTCAAGGTCCTGGTTGATCTGGCAGAGAAAAATGAATGCAACAATAGTTAGAAACTCGGTGAGGGAGACATTCAAATGAAGTTTGATGCAATCAAGGCCGCGCGTTGAATAGCAATACAGATGCGACATGGCAACGAGCAGCATACCGCAAGGCAGGTGGGCAAAAAGTCGCATGACAATATATCGTATGCAGGGGATTGTGCGTCAAAAGATCAAACAATATTGATACCACAATAGCGAAGGATTACTCAGAATAACAAAGACTGCATGACAAAATGCCGTGTGGAATATATGGGAAACCCCCGTGGAGTTAACATGACAATTGCGCTAGGAGCTCAATATGTTGTCATGGTCTGCCAACTCGGTTTCGGGCCATTCTGGGCTTCCGTATCGTTGAACAGCAGCACAATTCATCCAAATATATATGACGCTTCCTTTTCCAGAGAGTCAAAACGATCCATAAACCAACAGCTAAGTTAGTTACACGGTCCGAGAGATCGACATGTTATTTTGGTTATTTCAGACGGCGATCACGGTTGATTTCCCCTGCTCCACGTCCCCACTTATCATATGCTACGATAATGTGTTTGAAACATAACGGTGACACTTTCGGCGGACGTCATCACGTACGTTTTGTTGACGATTTGTTTTCAAAAGAATGTTCCGCATTTTGCGATGTTGAAGCAAACGTCTAATACGATAACATAAGGTCACATAGAACTATTGGTAAACTTGGCGGGAACGGCTGCTCTAGACACAATTTCTCTGTTTAGTGAATATGCTCCTTAATGCCTCATCGTTTCATTTCGTCATCAAACCTCGCACAACATTGATGGAGAGGCCATTACCACTACCAAGCCGTTATATCAGTAAATCGTGGTTACTACGCCAAATATGAACGACTCGGCAATATTTTCTTGGCATTGATCGCTGCATGGTCGATGAAAGGGCAGGATTTGAATGATGGTACTATGGTGTCATGGACGCACATGTGTAGCCTAGAAACTTAAATGGTTTAGCTTTACAGGAGGGCAGGGTTATGACCTGTACCGAATGATCTTCAAGATGGCAACTTCAGCTTAAAACCCCATACAAATGTAGAACAGCCCGTTTAAATTAAGCCCATTTCCAACGATCTTTATGTTCGCAAAATTTTGCCTAATAAAATCCGTTCTACATGGCCTATAAGTTAGCGTTCTTTGGGCCCATCGTCTCGTCGTAAAACCTTTGTTTTATGATCCACTGACGGCGACCCTTTCCAAACGATGTACTGTCGTGAGACGACACACACATATGACTTCTCACCGTGTAGTTCCACAATACCACCCCCTGGCTAATTGCACGCGCTTCCCCCGACGCGCGCAGCTATGTCCACTCACACGAACAGGACGATGATCACCACGGCAACGAGCGTCAAAACGCCGTGCCACGGCACGACGCCAAGGGGCGGGAGCGCCATCTGGTGGGCTCCCGACACGCCGGGGGTGGCGCTAGTGCCGCCGGTGGCACGTCGAGCCTGTCCGGCTCGCCCTCCGTACACGGACTGGCCGGCGGGCGTCCCGCGCCGCGGAGACTTTGTGACGATTACGTCGCGGAGTGTGAGATTGTGTTTGAAGGGCTGTGTGTGGGGGGGGGGGGAGGGGCATTTATCCGACGATGCCGAAAAGGACAGGCTTGTCCTATCGCATCTGCTCCATCCCGTGACCGTTCCCTAGGCTCAGAACCTTCGTCAGGGTATGTAAAAAACAGGAAATCACTTTTTGTTCAAATTGCTTCTTTACAGCGAAGAGCTTACAGCGACCGGGAAATGATAAATATGATCATACTGTAAGATTGTGACCTGATGCATTCGATAGAACTGGGATAGGGCTACTACGTGCGCGGGCAACGCACTTATCCGATTTCTGGTTTGGTCTTTTTCGGTTGATCCCGGACAGCGTATGGCGTTATGCTGGCGGGCTAGCTGCACAGGTGATATGAAGGGAAACGGCGTGCGATTTCAAGCGTTTGTATATATGAAGGCGCAGGCGCAGCAGGTGTCGACAGTGACGCATCGACTGGCAAAGGTTTTGTGCCGATCGGTGTCAAAGGCTCGGAAAATAGGGTTGTCAACCAAGTAATTTCGCGTGTTTCGGGCGTCTTTTGGTGACATTTGACCTGGGCCAAGATCATCGCGTTCTGAAGAGGATAGAGTATCAACCATGGCGCATCGATTGGTAAAGATTTTGTGCTGATCTGTCCCATAGCCTTGGAGCATGGTAAGCAAATTTCAGGTGGATCCAAATGTCTTTGGTGAATAAAATGGTGACTAAAATTGCAAAACATTGGGGGAGGAAGTCTTGGCTATGTAGTATCCCGGGTGTTTGACAGGAAACAAATAAAAGTGTTAAATGGTACACAATATCAGTGGTAGCTAGTAAATAGTGGGGTTCCACAGGGGTCAGTGGTGGCCCTTTGTTCTTGATTATTGTTGCGAATAATTTCGAGACTAGACCGGAAGGCAAAGTACTAAAATTTGTTGACAACACTAGCTTCGTAGGGGAGTCGAAAAACACAAACCAAGTGAACTAAATCAACCTGAATTACAGAAACCAAAACTTACCGAAAGCGCTTTAGGCGTTTTGGTAAGTTTCGAGCCCACCCAAGGTCACCTCATCCTGCCAACAAGATAATACTGACTATGGCACATCAATTCATGAAGCTTTTGTGTTGTTTGGTCCCATGAGCTCTGAGAATGGGGTTGTCGGCACCCAATGCTGATGTTTTTGTGTGTTTTGGGTGACATTTGACCTGACACAAGGTCACTATGCTATAGAAAGAGCAGGGAAAACGACTATGGAACATCGATTGGTGAAGATTTCATGCTGATAGGTGACTAGAGCTCAGTAATGTGGCCTCTTTGATTTGAATTTTTGCAATTTACAGGTAGTTACAATGGTTGTGGTTTTGGGAAAAAGGGACCTCCCAAACATTGCGGGGCAGAAATATAACCGACTGGGTTTCAACGCACGGGAGCGGGAGCAGTTGCCCTATCCGCTCCCGGCAGGCAGGTGACAAAAATATGCCTGGCCTGAATAACATATACCTGGTGACCTGGCCTGGCACCCTGGACCGGACAACTCGGTCTGGGAGTTACGGCTCGATTCCGCAGAGCGGTGCTCCACTCTGGGCCGAATCCTTGGGCTTTCTCCGTCAGATGGAGACGGAGGACCGGCTGGGGGGCGCTTTGAGCCAGCGTGCCCAATCCTAAGTGGTGGAGGGGAGGAGCCATGGATGGGGCCCTGTCAGACATCTGAGGACCAGCGGTGGTCTTCTGGGTCATAGAGCACCGCTGCGGAGGACGGACTCCTTGCCCACCCCAGACGTACGGTTCGCCGCCTTTGCCCGTTCTTGTTCAGCCAGGCGTGCCCGCTTGGCATCGCGGGCGCGCCTGTCCGCCTCGTGCCGTCCCAGCGTTCCTATCGCCAGCCCGCATGTGTTCGCTAATGGTGTCGGAGGTGACGAAGGCAGCGGAGCACACGAAGCGGAGGCGGACGAAAGTGGTGAAGAAACCGATGCGGAGGCCGGTGGAGCCCGCGGGCCACGGCCGCGCCGAGCCACCGTCCAGCCCTCCTCTCCGGCAGGAGACAGCGGCGCCGGGGGAGTCGACAACACGGAGGGTGCCGACCGGCCAGGCACCGGGGATTTACGACGCCTCTAGATGAGCTTTTTTGTGGTGTGTAGTGCTACTGTGAAAACCACGGTTTTGTTATGTTACCGGTTCTCATCACGAATACTATAAATTAACTCCTTTGCGTCTAATGCACGCTTAGCCTCTAGACCATTGGCGAACTCTGCCTCGATGTTGCCATCCGTCACATCTCGTGATGTCTCCAAACTTGTCACAGCCGTTGCGTCGTTGGAACGGTGGCAGGGTGGAGAGCTTTACATCTCCGCTGGAGAAGATCAGAATCCGAGGGCAAGGGGGACCGAATCCCCCAAGCACCCGGGCCCCAGCGCTGTCCGATCTCCTTTCGGGGGCCGGGTATTTGCTGAGTTTTGAGAACCATGCGATTTCTAGCAAGCATTCGGCACCGGGGCTCCCCACCCACCTCGGAGCCCAGCTGGGGGACGGCCCAACACTCCCTCGAGAGGTGGTCACCGCCAGGGCTACCCCGGTGCTATACGGGGCGGACGACGCCCCCCACACGGCCAAGTGCAACCGGTGAGACCCCTCGCCGTCCTGACTGTGGTTCAGCGCCGCCGCCCCTTGACCCCTTAAGTCGCTGCACACGGCCAGGCGCCCCAAGCAGAGACCCGGGCGGTTAACCGACCAGCACGGTGTCGTTGGTTTCCCTTTCTCCTTCCTAGCGGGGACACAGTCGATTGTGGATTCACGCAAACGGGGGCTTTCAGTTTTGACATCGCGCGCTCCTGTCTGCAGCAGCCTTCAGTTCCGCGCAGCAGTTAGCAGGATGTAGAGAGTCTCCACCAGAGCATCTTGTGCAGGTGTCGGGGCGGTCCCTCGAAGAGCTATCTACAGCCACCCGGAACAGCGTACATCCTGTGAAGACCACCGGCGATTGATATTCGTCAGCCAGCGAAGTAAAGCTGTATGCTCGTCACCCTTTGTACACTCGGGATTTAGGTAGCTGCTCAGTGCTCTTTTCGTCGCTCAGAACTCTCCTCTGCCGCTTGAAAACTTAGGCATAACGTTCAGCCTGTGTTGTGAAGCACATCGTTTTTCATTCTGCTCCCGCGAGCCAGGTCAAGTGTCCGGTTGTCAACCATGTACAGCAATCTAAAGCGTCATCATGACACCCTTGACGATTTCCTTGTACGCCAGGTTAAACCACTTTAATCTAGTGCAGCCATTGCACGTAATGTAAGAGTCGTCGTTAACCTATCAGACTCAGTCTTTGGTAGAAAGGTTCTTAATCATGTTATAGGCACGTTATTTTAGGTCTCGCCAAGCGCGTGCACTTAGTGTTTTCTCCCCTAACATGTTTACACAGTCGCTTATGTGTGGGCAGGTCAAATTTCGGATACACTCACACTTTTCTGTCGACATATTATTCTTGACTGTCCGGTCTTGTCTTGCGTGTCACCCCCCTTGATAATGTTTTCCCGCCGTCGACTTGTTCCGTTGTTTTGCCGCCTTCTTCGATGACGTTTCCTTTCCTGCCGATGGTTTCTGTTTTCCTTTCTGTCGTCGGCGATCTCCGACCCTGTAATCTCCCAGCGTGCCGTCGTGAACGGCGTCGTTGCTGACGTCAACTTCGCTGCTGGACAATCACTCACTGTTATGACGTCACAGTATTCATGCCCGATCCTGAAGCATGGTAGTGTTTAGGTCTTGCATAAGAACTCGAATGACAGCCGGAACGAACGATATGGAACATAAAAAGAACCATATCGCAAGCTATGAACTGGAAGCGGTAAAATGACCATTCGCTCGGGCACCGAACCATTTTCTGACGCACTTGAGCTTGTTGATCTGTTCGGTGGCGTGCGTTTGAAGTCGCACAGCGGCGCCGGCACACCCCGTAAGAGCAGCGCAGTACCGGCCATCTCCCGTATGTATGCATGTATGTTGTTTGCGTGTATGGATGTACGTAGGCAAGTGCATGGCAAATGTGCGTCCTTCGAGCATGAAGGGAAGAGATGATGAGATGAAGGGTCCAGTGTGACGTTTGAGTGTGAGAGTGTGGCGTGCGTTTGAAGTCGCACAGCGGCGCGGGCTCACCCCGTAAGAGCAGCGCAGTACTGACCGTCTCCCGTATGCATGTATGTATATTGTTTGCGTGTATGTATGTACGTAAATATTCATATGCATATATGTATGCAGTGTGTGCATGTACATGTGAGATTGTACGTATGTATGTAGTTTGTATATATGTACGTATGTATTTGTATACCTGCATGCAGTGTGTACATGTGTATGTGTGTATGTACACGCGCATGTATGTATTCATGTATGTGCATGCGTGTGTGTATGCGTGTAGGTATGTTTGTATGCATGTGTGCATGCATGAGCGTGACACATGTCATTACATCTGGAAGTCAGTCCTCTACTCCGCGCATGTACTGCCGACGCGGCCAGGGAATGGCGCGGGCCGCACCGTGACCTCACCACGACACCGCGCGGCAACGGCAAGGTCGACATGGCCACATCTGGCTGGTCAGCCTGCAGCGATGGCACAATGTCGTGCCTGACCACGTCCTCGCTCTCGTGGGCTGTTTCGGCGGCGGGGCGTCGGCGGCGTTGGCGGCTCGCTGCCGCTTGAGGGACAGCTGGAGCATGTGCTCGTGTGCTGATCCGCACTATGTGTCGATAGTCTGAGGTTCTTCGACTCGGCTGCGCCGTCTGCGACGCTCTCCGATCCCTGTGTGACAATTCACTATACATCGGACGTATCTTCAAATTTGTACGGCATGTTAAGCTCTGCGCTTTGTGTACACCTCCCTGGGGAGTTAACACCACGTGTAACAAGTTCGCAAGATTTTGAAAAGTTTTAATGAACATTTGTGTCGGGCGCGGTATGACCGCGCAATCGATGCGCCCGAAAGCTCTCATAACCAAATAACCAACAGGTCCATTATAACCAGATAACCAGCGACCCGCAACTCCGGCCGATCCACTGCGACATAGTACGTCACATATGATGCATACGTCACATAGATGCCGCCACATGGATGGTGTTCCGGATTTTAAATTGTGCACACGGGAGTTTTAGATTTGAAGTCTTAGCACGTGATCAGCCGCATGGGCAAGCCGGCTACGTCCGCAGCCTGTAAACAGTGTTTTCGTCAATCGGCAAATGCTCCACCAATGACGCTGGCTTACAGTGCCTACTCACAGTGGTACTCACGTGCGGTGATTCGACAGGTCGTCACTGACCCGGGCGCTGAAGGCATCACCGTCGGAGCCGTCCAGCACACGCCACCAGCATCCAGACAGCGGGATGTCGCACGTTCGGACAGCGACAACGTCTACAGAATGATTAACGTTTTGCTTAACCTTGTGCGTCCGCGATCATGAGCGCGGCACGGAAATGTCGGGTTTGCTCAACATAAAAAGTTTTTGCCCGATAGCGCTGTTTGACTAGCACCTCTTGACATTTCTAGGATCGGTTGTTTTCAACATAAGAAGTTCCACCTCGTGAACGCATTGAATTTCGTCATTTTCTTGCTTGCTTGGTATAATTATAGTGTATCCATCACTACCTGTTGTATGAAAGTACGGTTCCTCATAGTCAAACCTACTACACTAGTCGGTAGATTTGTTATCTGGTGTGAGGAGTTTCACAGTTTGCATACTTGGATGTTCTTATTTGCAGATGCGACCTTTTCATTCTCAAGAAGTTTACACGCACAGACCAAGGCGAAGTCCAAGAAGAAAGAAGGAAGTGCAGGAAGGAACAACACATAATATCTGTTAAGTTTCCAGGTTAAACCAGCAAATTCTTAAAAAGGTTGATATGTGAAACAGTGCACATTGCCCTAGTGTGCGATCTAACAAGTGACCACAGTGACCTCATTGAACGTGGTTCTGCAGTTGCCCCCCAGACTTGTAGTGAGATGTCCAGCTGCCACGCGCTGTGAGCTGGAGTTGTGTGCACAGAACATAGATGGCGCAGCGAACAGCAATCCGCACTTGGACTGATCAGCTGACCGGGGTGACCTTGGGCGCGCTGCGCGGTATGGTTCGTTGGCTACCGCCTGTCGAAAGTCTTCAAGATTAGGGGAACCCGCGAAGAGGACAGCACGATACTTAGAACGAACTTAGTCATCTATCTGGTACTTCCTCCTGGGTTGCATTAATTATAAAGGGCATCGTATTGAGTTTTTGCCCCAATACCCTAACACAACTCTTCTTTAGCCGCGAACGAGAAACTAATGCGTGTGGACGCACAGATGTGGGGGAAAAATTGCTCCTTTCGAACGATGCAAACATCTGCTGTCCCCCGCTCGTCCAGCTCAGAAGGATCGTTAGATATCCTCATGGCTGCTCCATCCCTGCCATCAACAATGCTAGGGACCTAACCCGAAACACCATCCTGTCTTCACCCGACACACCTGCGACCTCGGAGGACTGCGGTGATGGCTGGAGCCTCCCCGACGCCCGGCAGGTGTGGCCCGAAACGCCGCCAGCCGACAACGTCGGCACCGCGCGACAGTCTGAGAAGTCCTATTTCCGTGCGTAGTTGAAAGGTGTTGGTCCACAACTCCGTGGTGCAATTGTGGTGGCAGTGAATTAACACCGTCGCACGGTGTAGGACGTGACGTCATATGTTTTGCAGTTATCAGTTCTTCAAGTCCTGTCACCTCAATAGCACCCTAAAGTCGCCGTGCGAGTGAAATGTGAGGAGAGCGCAAAATGGCCTCAGTAGCTAACGCACTTTATAATACCAATCTTCATCATCATATCGTGATAGTCAGACTGATGCCCGCTTGGCGGTTACGTCTTGGGATAGCACATTTGTCCATTGTGTGTCATTGGTTAACTTCCTGCAAAAAACGTCTTCCGAATGAATTTGTCGTTGCGTCATTTGTCGTCGCGAACGAGACCGCGGTCTGAGCGGTTTCTATCATAACGTAAGACAATTCCTGCGCATAACTCCTCACATCTGTTTTTTTCAGCATCGGGTGTGGTGCGTCCTGCCCTAACGCCACTGGAGCGGTACATGGGCGCCCTGGAGAAGAGCTGCGAGGGTCAGCACAAGGCCCGGGAGGCGCAAAGAACTCGTGGTTGCCCTGCTGACCAGCATGCCGCACGGCGGAGGGATTCCGAGACATGAAGCGGAAGCTGCTCGACGAGGAACTTGCAGATCATCCTGTTCGTCTTTGCCTGAAAAAAATTAAAATGCCTACGCGAAAAAGCCTCACTCTGCTATGGCTTTAGTTCGGTCCATACGCGTCTTACTTCCGCAACTGGTGTCGTGAAAATCCCACACGATCCTGCAAGGTGTATTTGTGCAACTAAGTTGCTTCCGCTGGCAGCCGACACCCTTTATCCGTTATTAAACTGCATGTCAGTTAACGGATGCTTGATCAACAGCGTTGAACCAAGGCTTTTGCAAGCTGCCTATCGTAAATACACGTAAATGCCTGCTTACAGGTAGTGTTACTTGCACATCGATTACGAAACCCTCAAAACTCCATCCCCGGCCTGAATGAAGACGTTTCATGGCGCCAACATGGGCATTTAACTCTGTGACTAGCGTCGATGCCATCGCACCGGCCCGCTTGTCGCGCGGATATACGCATCCACCCATTGAGCGAAGCGATGTCACGACCAACATGCATGTATAACTCTGAGGGAATTTTCTGGAGGCAGGTCACCAGGCCCATGAAAACCAATTCCAGTGGCATCGGCGCGGACCATGGTCCCGAGCCCGCACATGACCGCGGAGCGGGCGAGTTTTGAGTGGCAAAAAACAGCAGCCACCGCCTGCAAAAATCTGCAGCTGTGCGGTCCAGAAGAAGCCACCAGAATCTGAGCCGCGCCACTTTTGCCAGCTGGGCGGCGTTTAAGCGCTCTCCCGCCCCGCACGCGCCCTGGCTTGTGCATGCCGGCGATGCACTGTAATGCCGTCTTATGGCGGTCTTAATAGTTTATATGGTCTAACCATGTAGCGGTGGTTTACCCAACTCCAACGTTTCATTGTCACGTTTCGGGCCTGAGCTGGCAGAAAAGCCACCCCGGTAGAGTCGCCTATCTGTTTTGTTATGTTTTTCTCTAATTGTCGCTTCTTCACCTACAAGTGGCATTTCGACCCCAAAGATTATCAAGTACCGCTAACCTAGCTTCATGTAAAGGTCAAACTGTCCGGTTTCAAGGTGACATACCTGTCTCGACGACGTTTACTTTTCTCTTTACCTGTTCTGCCTAGATCGGCAATCTCCAACTGATATCTCACATAAAGACCGAGGGCTGCAGCGTTGCAAAGATGACTGCACCGCTTTGGTCCGCCGTTCCCATGGCAACGATCGAATGACGCAACGTCTGTGTCGGTATGAATTGCTCGTCATACTGGCGAGGAAAGGTCAACCCGACCAGAGGAAGACTCAAACAGCGATGACTCGTCAAAAGAAACCGGTACTTTCTCTTAGCCATGAATTATGACGCATTGCATCAGCATCCTTCATGGCCTTAAGCCCAGAGGCATGAGCCAGCGGACGCGAGAGGGGCATATTCACTTCGGTAGATAACGAGTTAAAGCAAACGGCCAGAAAAAAGAGTGAACATGAATTTGGGAACCGGGTAGAAGTTAGGCACACAGAGACGTGGGTGATGCACCAAGAGCGTAATCTGCCGCTTGCTTCAGGTGCCATTAACCGGATGATCGGACCACCCGTCCGGCTCCCTCCATTGTGAAAACGACGGCTTACGAGTTGAGGCCTCCCGAATTCGACTTTTACTGCACTCAGTGCGCCCGCAACCCGCCACATGCATCCTCGGCACGAACCAACACGGCCACTTTTTCGTTCTTCGCAAGCGTTGGCACATGAGGCGGGAATGCGCCCACCCATGATGCTTTCCTCAATCTGCACGATTGGATGGTGTCGTTGAGCCCGACGTTTGCTATTGGCGTAAATGACTTCCGGCGCACGGAATGGTCTCACGTGAACTGGGGGGGGGGGGGGGGGGGCGAATGCCGATCTTCAGCAGCCACCTTCATCTAAACCAGTTCTTGCCGATTATTCAAGTCACGATCCAAACTTTTCGATGCTTGCCGCGTTGTATTTTAACATTCGGTTCCGGCTCCGGCAATACATGACGATAATTGGTGAAACACATTCCACAGTAGGCAGAACACACCAGGACCTTGGCAGGACAGCAATGGTCTTCAGCTTCGCCTTTTTCATCAACGCAGTTCTAGTTCTAAATACATCCGTTCAATTCACTCGCTCACATCTTTTCACATTATATTTAGCAAATGACAACCACACGGTAGCGACCATCAAGGGCGGATTTTATCGAGTGGTTCACGTATAAAATGGATGCCGGACCAAGCTAGGTACAGATTCGGGAAAGACGTGAGCATGGGGACGGGCTGGAGGCAAGGTTTTCACGAAATGTCGGATAGATGCATGCAGACATGCCTGTACAATCCAGACATACTACTTCCAGACGTACTTGGAGACACTTGCCGCTTATAGTTCTTTCAGTCACAATTAGTGTACACCGTTTTTGCTCCGTTCACACTACTTTTGTAATCCACAACGCAAAGGAGTAAGTAATGAGCTTCCATGAAACTCCTTGATAGTTCATGACTATTTCATAGACAAATACAAACGAATGGATAGCAGGTGCGCGCAGCTGATCGGGAACGGATAGGGGATGGATATGGATGGACACGGCTAGAGGACTAGCGGAAGCAATGGGTAAGGCACTCCCGAGTACAGCAACGTCCACTACACGAACCTCCCCGTGCACAACTCCTCAAGCAAGTACCAACAACAGCTACAGAACTAACGGAAGCAATGGGTAAAGGTACCCCTGAGAGCAGTGACGTCCGCTGCACGAATCTGCCCGGCACAACTCCCCAAGCAAGTACCAACAAAGCGTGCAGTAGCAAAACACCCCTGTGACAGCACACCACGACCAATAGCGATCACTAGCAGAGCTGAGCCTGAGCCGGACAGAGCCAGCCAGGGCTCGCCCCTTATAAGCCGTCGTCTGCGGCGCTGGTGGCGCCACCTGCAAACGGGCACCGCTCCCTCGGCGCTGGCAATGTACAGCTCGTTGTCTACCAGGTTCTCTGTGGACAGAAGCTCCTCCCAGAGCAAGGGCTGCTGTGGTGGTGACGGTGGTGGTGGGTGGGACCTCATCGGGAGCCCTTGTTGATACGGGACCCTCTGGGCGCGCCGTATCAGCTGGCGGAAGTTGGAAGAGATCCTCCTTAATCTCCTCGTACATCGCATCATCAAACTCTGAGTCACCGGCGCCACTTGCTTGCACGTTTTGGCCCGCCTATCCTGTCACTGTCTGCCCCATTCCGAGGTCCCCCTGCAGGTGAGACGCAGGACGCGGCCAGCACGAGGCGGCTCCTGCGACGTCGGACGATCAGCACGGCCGCCAGCGCCACGGCCAGCACCAGCAGGACCCCGAGCCCGCCGAAGAGCGCCAGCCGGTGCTGGCTGTCCAACTGTCCGGGTCCATGACCGGCGCTGGCGGCTCCGGGACAGCGAGGGTCGCCGCTGGCGGGAGACGTCGCGGCGTCGGCGTCGGCGAGACACCTGCTCTGGAGCTGCCAAAGCACCTGGCTGAGCGGCTCAGGATGTGCTCGCGGACACCAAGCGACGTGTCTGCTTCCTCGCCGGACACGCGGGGCGGAAAACGCACGTCGAGGCCGCTCAAGCAGACCAGCGTGCCCTCAGAGAACGTCAGTGACCCGCGGAAAGCGTTATGGAATCAGAAGGTCCCTTATGATTAGTGGCTGGTCAGCACCCACGGTGCTTTTGCTTACACGGAGACCAATCAGACCGCGGGCTTGAGGTGGTTGATAGTGTTATTCGCGAGCTCGATCGAACCGCTAGCGTTCACGCTCAGTCCGTTGGAAGAAAGCGTCCCAAAACGTGAGTTACTGATCTTCAGCCAAGTGACATTCACGTGAATAGCGTTTTCTGGCAGCTTTGTGAAGTTGGTGTCGCTGATGATCATTTCTGAATGTTACCAGAGAGGGCGAAAGGCGCAGTGTCAGAGAAGAGCACCGAAGGAATAGTCAGCTTTGCCCATCCATCCGAGCCATCCAAACATCCTTTATCGGCGGCATCTACTGTCATATTGGACAGTTCCAGATGGTGAATACTCCCAGCGAAGAGCTTTTCTTCGCAGCTTATTCTCCCGCCCGTCATGAGCAGATGACGGACTGCTGATGTGAACACTTGTGGTGCCGTCAAACAGCCGGACGCGAAATCAGGGCCATGTCGGGTCCCAAAGAGCTGGAAGTGTATGTGAAGGCGTTTGGCGAGGCAATGCACTTTTGAATGTCTTCAAAGGTAATTGTAGTGTTTTGTGACCAGAAGCCAGATAGACCTGAGCTTTCTATACGTAATTTTTTCACAAAGCGAATTCCCAAGGTGCGCATGCTGTTAGATTCTTGAAGCCTCATGCCTTCGTACCGTATGGTGACATTTTCTACTTCTGTAATCGTGACAGCCTTCAATGACGTCAACTGTTCCAAGGCGAGACTCTGGATTTTAACAGCTGACGAGTTTGAAATCTGGATGTTTTGAACAGTCGGTGGTATCTCGTTCTTGATTAGGGGGGATCTGAAACAAAATACGTTTCATGCAGCATTATCAAGTGTAGCACTATTGCGTCCAACCCACAGGCCCGGTCATCTGGCTGTAGTTTCTCACCCGATGACGAAGTTATGACACTTAGAACTGACACTATGACACTTAAGAAGCTATGACACTTAGGCTTTCGGCAGCCAGGGCAGCCAGCAGTATAAAAAGCGTCCGTTGTCTGGTCCGAGGTCTATTTCCAACTATCATTATTGGTTTGGTTTTGTTTAGCTTTCATTTTTAATTTGATGGTATCCTTCCTTTCTTTAGTGTTCAAAAGTCCTAGGCGCATTGCCCCGTTGTCTTGGAACCCATTTCGTGTAAATGTATAATGACCTGGCATGCTTTTCATGTCATTCCCTGGTGCGCTTTAGAGTCCATGAAAGCAGCTGGTTGAAAAGCAGGTGCACAACAGACGTTCTCAGCCGCTCATTGACTTTTTTGTTTCTTCTTCACACACCTTTTTTTCTCCACTTGTCGCGTTCAGTTTCAACAGGCGGTGCAAATGTGGGAGAGCCTTGGAATTATTGCAATCAGTTGTTGCCTAATATCATATATACAGCTACACAAAAATATCCCACCTACGCCTGTCGCCCACAGGTGTGTAAGAAATGAATTATTATTAAAAACAAATGGTGACAATGAATTAATATTAAATAAATGATTAAATGAGTTATTATTGAAATAGATTATTAAAATGAATTATTATTTAAATACATGATAAAATACTGACCGCTTTTTGGCATCAAACGTTAGTAGCCACACTTCCGTGTCCAGTTGGCCGCTGACCAATAGCTGCACATAACCAACCCGTTAGCCGGGTGTCGTCACGCTTGGGGCGGGCAGCGCGCGTTGTGTCAGCCTGGCCGGGCGGGTCATACGCAGCTGTTAGCATCCACCCCGTTCGAGCTCAGGTGCTTGGAAAGAGCACGTCATTCAAACCATGCGTGGTCTCTGGTCCACCAGAAGCTGAAACAATGTATGTCCTCATGGCTTCACCAGTAATGTACCAACAGTAAATGTGACTTGAAACTCCCTTCAAAAGTTGCTGTCGTCGCCTAACGAATCAACCGCTGCATCAGCTAGTCCTGGGGATCGCGAGGCTATTCCACTCTCTGTGATTGGCTTAGCCCACCAGTCCCCGGTCATCGTACGATATCGTATACGTTTCTCATTGGTTGATAATGGCGCAATGTCCACACTGTTTCTGTACCACGTGTTCATGACCGTTTACGTCTGAAAGCAGTATATAAGGCGAGCGGCCTGTTACCGTGCATATTCATTAGATGTAGGAATACGCTGAAGCACAAGGCTGCTGTTGGCGGTACGTGTCGACTCGTTGGTGTTGAATGGGTGTTAGTGAATGGTGTTGAATGGGTGTTGAATAGGTGTTAGTGATGGTAAGATACTGCTCAGTAGAAGCCTTGGACTTAAGGATTGTCTTTGCCCGACTTGCAAGAAGGACTTGCACGACCCAAGTCATCACCAACATAATTATCAGACAAACATTTAACAATTTTCTACATGCATATCTTGGCTGTAGCGAAAAAGCATGCGCCAGAAGACAAGCTTTTCATGCAAGGTCAAGTGAAATTCGTTCTCCCCAAATGCTATGCATCAAGGTGAACATCAAATGCCAGTGAACTATGCCTATGAACCTCAAAATTTGATACAAGTGATATGCATGCACACCAGCCCGCCTCATGAATTTGATGCATCTAGCTCTCTTAGTTTTTGAGGTCTCAGAATGGTCAAATTCATCCCCACCCGAGGGAAAGGCATAGTGTAAGGGCACTGAGCCTGGATCGCTATGATTTAGCTCAAATCCACCAGTAATTGTCAACATGGTAATTACCACGGTGCACCTCGTTTCCCGACACATTCACAACTATAACGCCAAGATCTGCGAAGTTCAAGGTCGTTACACCCTAACCTCCACGATGTTTCTCAAACTCATGTCAGTGGTGGTGTTAAACATTATTATAATGCTGCACATCGTTTTCCGCCACACTAAAAATATGATCAATAAATGCATTCAAAGTGAAAAGTCACTCAACCAGGACCCTTACGATTCATCTAAAGCTGGTGCCATTGGTTAAGTTTGATATGCTGAATACGACGGCGCAATTTGGTTGGAGTCGAGTTAAAAAGTATGGCTTCAACAGGTCCTCAAGAGTCGATATCATTGAACTCGCGCTCTTCATAATCTTGTCCCATCTCTCATCATAATCAGTTCTCAGCATGTAAGCATAGTGGTAGCATGTCCAACACTACTAGTGGCATTCATATGAGCCAAATCACATAAATCCGGTTTCATTTATATAAAATCTCAATGAGATCTCTGGATCACAGCTTAAGACATAACAGTTAACGACATGCACCATTATAGTCGCTATGACCTTGAATTTTGGACATCTGTTGAGGTCATAGCTTTGAATGAGGTGGTACATGAAGTGAGCCATCATCGCCAGCATGTCGAACGCTACTAGAGTTATCAAATGGAGCAGTACCACATAGGCGCGTCTTCGCTGATCTTGAACTTCGATGACTTTTAGAGGTCATAGTTTTTAATATGGCTGTTCACGACATGCACCAGCGTGATTAGCACGTGTATCATAGTGGTATGCGTTTAAAGGGAGTGCTTCACATTAGATTGATTTGAAATAGCTGTTTTGAAGACCTTTCGGTGCTGTTCACAATTCTGTCCTAAAGACCTAAGCCCTCCAAGTTTCTGAGCTATATGCCCGCGAAAATCGGGGAGAGTATTTCAAAGTCACCTTGTCATTCATGGGGTTATAATACTGCCATTTAAATCCTGCCATTTCATAAGCTATGCGGTGATCGAAGCCAAGAAGTATACCATTTTCAAGGCGTTGATATGCAGCGCTCGTGAGTGCGATTTCCAAATAAAACGGCCGCCAACTGGCTGTCAGTTAATGTTGTGCAAGATAGGATGAACTTATGAAATAATGACGCATTGAGGAGCGTTTTCGCTAACAGAGAATTGTACCGGCTGAAGCAGATTTTTCCACTCAAAAATTATACCGATAGTTAGAACTCAACTTGTTTCGTGATATCTGGTGCTTACTTCAATATCTTCAAATGTGAAACATGTCTTTTAAGTAAAAATATCTGGGTCAGTTTCGAAGGTAACTTGAGTGTGGTTGCGGGCATTGCGCTGTCGTGACAGATATTTGTGCAATTTACGCATTTTGACATGCCATTAAACAACACAACCTATTGCTATGTGGATTTTAAGGACTGCTGAACAGAACGCTTGCATAAAAAGGCTCCTTGCCTGGAAGCAATCGCTGTCATGGCTTAGAGAGCCACCAGCTTTTAATTTGACGGGAGGGGAAATGCGCAGTTATTTTCCCATGTAGGTTGCTGGTGATGCGATATCAAGAAAATTATTTTAGCCCAAACCACAAAGACGTCTCTGCATAAACGGGGGCGGGGCGCTGAGCCTCACCCCGTGCTGACTTCAGTATTCCATCACCCCCCCCCCTCCACCTTTTCTATGGCTTCTCTGAGCTAGGTGTTACACCCTAAAGTTTGTTAATCATTGGTACGCTGGGTAGCTGTACAAGCCACCGGCAGCCTCATGTTCGTTTTGTATCAGATAGCTTCCTACAGGCTGTAGGTACCTAATGCTTTTGTTCTTCATATGTTACGGAAGTGTGCGTTTGAGAAGTTTTTAAGATGATCCACCTGGATTGGGATAACAAACAATTTACTTCATTATGCAGCAGCTTCAAAAAGCGGGGTGAGCCTGATAAATGGTTTATACATGTTTCCCCAACATTGGCAAGTGTACTGGCGCACAGTTGTGGCTGTGGCGGTATCTGAATACAATTTGAATGGTAATGCACAGTCAATAGCAGCGGTAGCCATCAGCAATACCTCAGCAAGATTTACTGAGATGTCTCGCAGTAAATTACACCCCATTCCAAGCTGTCACAAACAGTATATAGTTGTCATGTCTATAGTTGGCCTTACCTGCTTTAAGGAGGGACACTGGCAGCTGACAGAGGTGGCTCCATTGCAAGCGGGGGTGAATTTGCAGCATGGAATTTCGCACATAGCGAATGGTTTGCCGCACCGAACGCCGGTGAGCAGCACCGACAGGTGAACCAATGCCGGCAGAAGCACCCCGCTGCCTGCAACCAACATGACCGCAACAGCTGTGGTATCCGGGACGCTAGAGCTGTCCACCGACTGGTGAGTGCCCCTTTCCTGATGTCGACCGACTGGTGATGCCGGCTGTCAGCGCCCGCTGACTGGTGATGCTGACTATTGGAGTCCGCCGACTGGTGATGCTAGCTATTGGCGTCCGCCGACTGGTGATGCTGGCTATTGGCGTCCGCCGACTGGTGATGCTGGCTATCGGTGCCCGCCAGCTGGTAATGCTCACTACTAGCTTCCGCCGACTGGTGACGATGAGTCCTGGCGTGCACCGTCTGGCGCCTCTCCGAATGCCTGGTGACTGCTGACCAGAGCTCTCTTGACGTCCGCTGATGGATGACCTGGACCCCCAGCTCTCCACCAGCTGTTACCAACCCTGCCGTGCACCGTCCGGTGGGGTGGCGGCCGTCTGGCCGGTCCGGCACCGAGACTGTACCTCACTGCCGACTCTCAGCCGGGTGGGGCGGACGCCAGACCACAGGACGTGCGATAGGTGGTCAGACGCCATCCGGGACGAAACCACGGCACTGGGCAGAAGGGGAAGGGGAGGGGGAGGAGATGCGTCCTCCCGTGGGGTCCGGACTAATGCAGAGGCGGGCGGGTGGGGGGTAAAGAACAAGAGCAGGGCGCAGGATGTGGCGGCCGGAGAAGTAAAAGGGTGCCAAGAGGCGAATCTGAGTTAGAGAGAATGGTGAGATAGCCAAGAAGAGCTATACCGAGGCATGCCTCAGGATACATGAGCTCTGGCTCCTCGGGTAATGCCTCTGGCTCATCGAGTAATGCCTCTGGCCGCTCGGGTGATGTTTCTGAGCTGCGATGGAACATCTCACGGATCAGAAAATCAGTTGCGTGACGCGGTTTGAGATTTGAGGTTTGAGCTGCTGAGCCGCCACCATACCGAGCCGCTCCAGGCCCGCTCGGTGGCCGTGTCGCCACGCCTGATATCCGCCAGCATCGTCGCTGCTCCAGCTCCGTTCGGCAGCCGGCTGCGCGGACACCCTATCGGTCACTTCCGCCGTCGTCTGACGTGGCGGCGCCGGAGACCAAGCTTTGCCGAGACCTCGCTGGGGTTAGACCTCCACTGGCTCACGAACGGGTCCAGTGGAGCGTCACAGGGTGTCACAGGGTGTCGACTCGGCGGTGCTGCGGCGCCAGACACCAAGCTTAGCTGAGACCTCGCTGGGGTTAGACCTCCACTGGCTCACGAACGGGTCCAGTGGAGCGTCACAGGGTGTCACAGGGTGTCGACTCGGCGGTGCTGCGGCGCCAGACACCAAGCTTAGCTGAGACCTCGCTGGGGTTAGACCTCCACTGGCTCACGAACGGGTCCAGTGGAGCGTCACAGGGTGTCACAGGGTGTCGACTCGGCGGTGCTGCGGCGCCAGACACCAAGCTTAGCTGAGACCTCGCTGGGGTTAGACCTCCACTGGCTCACGAACGGGTCCAGTGGAGCGTCACAGGGTGTCACAGGGTGTCGACTCGGCGACGCGGCAGCGCCAGTGAACGCTGTTTTAAATCTCTGAACGTATTAAGATGTGCTCCGCGCACATCGTATGGCGGGGATCGGAGCACGCTTTTGCTGCTGTATCGGGCAGTCATACGCTCGAAGCTGGACTATGCATTATGCATTGCATTTATTTATGACATGCATTTGCATTTGCATTGCATTTATATATGCATTTATTTATGACAGCGCGCGTGAATCCACGAAACGCATCATTAACACCATCCACCACACCGCTTTACGTGCCACCACAGAGGCGTTCCGTACATCTCCTACCCCAAGCCTCCTGGTAGAATCTCACGAGCCGCCGCCGTCAGCGAGGAGGAAAATGCTCGGCATGCGTTATGCACTTAAGCTGCGACAGTTCCCGTGACATCCCGCATATCACGCAGTTTTTCCGCGGCCTGCTGCGGCTTTTGTTCGTCATGCACCTTGGGCGCATGCTGTGACCTTTGGCTCCCGGATACAAGCCTTGCTGCAGGAAAACGAAATTCCCATTTGAAGGGTGAAGCGATCAGGTCATCTGGGCACTCCTCCTTGGCATTTGATCTCACCCTTCACAGACACATCTCTGACTAAAATAAAATAAATGTATCACTGCCAGATATAATGAGATCCAGAGCGCTTGAGCGTATAGCGTTATATGAGGGCCACACAGATACTTACACGGACGGCTCTAAAACTTCTGATGGTGTAGGCTGCGCGTTTGTGAGCGGTGGCGTCATCCGGTCGTTTTCACTGCCCCCAAACGCTTCGGTGTTCACATCGGAACTCATAGCAATCACTAAGGCACTATGTTTCATTGAAGCAGGTGACGAACCTTTACATCTCATTTTGACGGACTCTGATCAGCGTTTTGAGTATAAAGTATTTTTATCCATCACGTCACCTTATACAGAACACTACGCAGCCAGGCATGCACTGGTATTGGAGATCAGCGACATGCTATGTTTTTTTACGCGAAGAAACCCGCGACACCCCCTCTTGACAGGTATATCTTAATTTTTTTGCAAAATATTGTTACGTGGAAGCTGGCACCATTGTACGACAATATTTGACGATGCGAAGGAAGAGCAAGCAGAGTCAAAAGTCGCCATATTTTGTGCCATTCTTTGATGGACTTGCGAGGCGGCGTTGAAAATGCAATGGTCGCTTTCTTCAGATCGACAAGCTGGAAAGCTGTTTTGATGGTCCCAATGCATTGGTCAAGTAAGCGCACGCCCACACTTTTCATCTTGACATGTCAGCTAGGCATACATCACTACGCATTGAACTCGAGCGCAGATATATCCGCTTTTCTCATCCTCGCAGCATGTGCTACCAGATACACATCATGATGTGGCAACCACGTCAGCAGAAGATACCTCTACTACTACCGCGCCAATTGCCTGCCAATGTCGTCGTCATAGGAGTGTTCTAAAATCTCTACTCAGGAGTGTTCTAAAATCGGCTGGAGGGGCTTAGCTGACAGGGTTGACAAAATTTACCAACAAAACCCGATTTCTCCTCGGGTTTCAGCCGCTGTAAGTTGTGCCCCGGCGTTTTTGTGAAATGTCCTTTATCTTTTATTGAACCAAAAACTATATTGCCAGGGAGAAATCAACGTACTGCACTTTGCAATTTCACTTGCCCATCGCATTGTTCTGCACTTTGCAATCGCACTTGCCCATCGCATTGTACTGCGCTTTGCAATTGTACTTGTCCATCGCATTGTACTGCGCTTGCAATTGTACTTGTCCATCGCATTGTACTGCGCTTTGCAATCGTACTTGTCCATCACATGGTACTGCGCTTTGAAATTGCACTTGTCCATCGCATTGTACTGCGCTTTGCAGTTGCACTTGTCCATCGCATTGTACTGCGCTTTGCAGTTGCACTTGTCCATCGCATTGTACTGCGCTTTGCAATCGTACTTGTCCATCGCATTGTACTGCGCTTGCAATTGTACTTGTCCATCGCATTGTACTGCGCTTGCAATTGTACTTGTCCATCGCATTGTACTGCGCTTGCAATTGTGCTTGTCCATCACATTGTACTGCGCTTGCAATTGTACTTGTCCATCGCATTGTACTGCGCTTGCAATTGTACTTGTCCATCGCATTGTACTGCGCTTTGCAATCGTACTTGTCCATCACATGGTACTGCGCTTTGAAATTGCACTTGTCCATCGCATTGTACTGCGCTTTGCAATCGTACTTGTCCATCGCATTGTACTGCGCTTGCAATTGTACTTGTCCATCGCATTGTACTGCGCTTTGCAGTTGCACTTGTCCATCGCATTGTACTGCGCTTGCAATTGTACTTGTCCATCACATTGTACTGCGCTTGCAATTGTACTTGTCCATCGCATTGTACTGCGCTTTGCAATCGTACTTGTCCATCACATGGTACTGCGCTTTGCAGTTGCACTTGTCCATCGCATTGTACTGCGCTTTGCAGTTGCACTTGTCCATCGCATTGTACTGCGCTTGCAATTGTACTTGTCCATCGCATTGTACTGCGCTTTGCAATCGTACTTGTCCATCACATGGTACTGCGCTTTGAAATTGCACTTGTCCATCGCATTGTACTGCGCTTTGCAATCGTACTTGTCCATCGCATTGTACTGCGCTTGCAATTGTACTTGTCCATCGCATTGTACTGCGCTTTGCAGTTGCACTTGTCCATCGCATTGTACTGCGCTTGCAATTGTACTTGTCCATCACATTGTACTGCGCTTGCAATTGTACTTGTCCATCGCATTGTACTGCGCTTTGCAATCGTACTTGTCCATCACATGGTACTGCGCTTTGCAGTTGCACTTGTCCATCGCATTGTACTGCGCTTTGCAGTTGCACTTGTCCATCGCATTGTACTGCGCTTGCAATTGTACTTGTCCATCGCATTGTACTGCGCTTTGCAATCGTACTTGTCCATCACATGGTACTGCGCTTTGAAATTGCACTTGTCCATCGCATTGTACTGCGCTTTGCAGTTGCACTTGTCCATCGCATTGTACTGCGCTTTGCAGTTGCACTTGTCCATCGCATTGTACTGCGCTTGCAATTGTACTTGTCCATCGCATTGTACTGCGCTTGCAATTGTACTTGTCCATCGCATTGTACTGCGCTTTGCAGTTGCACTTGTCCATCGCATTGTACTGCGCTTTGCAATCGTACTTGTCCATCGCATTGTACTGCGCTTTGCAATCGTACTTGTCCATCACATGGTACTGCGCTTTGAAATTGCACTTGTCCATCGCATTGTACTGCGCTTTGCAATTGCGCTTGTCCATCACATTGTACCGCGCTTTGCAATTGCACTTGCCCATCGCGTTGTCTTGCACTTGCACTTGCCCCTCGCATTGTACTGCGCTTTGCAATTGTACTTGCCCATCGCATTGCGGTGTGCTCGCATTTGCATCCCCACTGCAACCCAATGCTATACTGCAATTGTATGAGAAGCTTGGCGTTCGTTGTTCACAGCAAATATATGTACGTAAAACGGACTAATGTGATCGACGAAACGGGTACCGTTTATCGGTCACCGAATCTGGTCCGAGGGGCAAAACGACGGTTTTCTTCAGAATAGCGGGGCCTGGCATCTGCGAACGAGAAGCCACAAGCAATATTTTTACACTGACAGTAAGTACGCTTTTTATAGGTTTATTCCGACTGGTTTGCATGCGTGGATTTTGGGCCCCAGGCGCATGCTAAACACAGGTTTTTGGGCCCCAGGTACATCCTAAACATAGGTTTTTGCGTGTACCCGGAACCCACCACCAAAACCGTGCCATCTAATTCATCGGATAATTTTGTCTGCGCCACTGCGCCGGACATGACCTCTGAGGGAAGTGCTGACCTCTGAGAGGAGTGCTGACCTCTGAGAGGAGTGATGACCTCTGAGAGGAGTGATGACCTCTGAGGGGAGTGCTGACCTCTGAGGGGAGTGCTGACCTCTGAGGGGAGTGATGACCTCTGAGGGGAGTGCTGACCTCTGAGAGGAGCGATGACCTCTGAGGGGAGTGCTGACCTCTGAGAGGAGTGATGACCTCTGAGGGGAGTGATGACCTCTGAGGGGAGTGCTGACCTCTGAGAGGAGTGATGACCTCTGAGGGGATTGATGACCTCTGAGGGGAGTGCTGACCTCTGAGAGGAGCGATGACCTCTGAGAGGAGTGATGACCTCTGAGGGGAGTGCTGACCTCTGAGAGGAGTGATGACCTCTGAGGGGAGTGATGACCTCTGAGGGGAGTGCTGACCTCTGAGAGGAGTGATGACCTCTGAGGGGAGTGATGACCTCTGAGGGGAGTGATGACCTCTGAGGGGAGTGCTGACCTCTGAGGGGAGTGCTGACCTCTGAGAGGAGTGATGACCTCTGAGGGGAATGATGACCTCTGAGGGGAGTGATGACCTCTGAGGGGAGTGATGACCTCTGAGAGGAGTGCGTGCCGCACAGTGCTGCGGCACGACCGCCCCAGGCTCGGGTTGACCCTCGTTGGCCAGTTGCCAGCTGACCTTTCCATTTCAGACGGGCCAAACAATGCGACAGGTTTGGAACTCGTACCCAGTGCCGCTGTATTGCAAGTCCAGCACCATTCCCTCGGACCCACATTCTTTGTCCGTCTTGCCTAGCTACTCAAAGATTTCACGAAACTCTCAAGTACAAGTTCTCACCAAAGAAAGTTCTATTTGACTGCCAACAATGGCAGCAAAGTACGTATCATGCGTCTCTCAGTCCGTATAGATTTGTGATATGGCGACCGAGTTAAATGTGTGGCCATGCAGATGTACATTCTCAGCACCACACTAGTACCTATTGCTTATGGGGCGGGGCAGGGGAAAGACTCATGGACCATGAAACTCTGAAATGGTGGTGGAAAATATCATGGCAAGGGCTCACCTTATTCCGCGTTGGAGTGTTGAAAGAATGACAGCAGCTCTACCTTAACAATCATAAGATAGAAAGTAGTGCATGTCAGGTGGGCAGACTTATCTGATCGTGATGTTGGCTGGCGCATTTCCAGCAGCATGGCAAGGAGTACTCCATCATATCGCTCCCTTCAAGAGCGGGTTTTTTTCTGGCGCATCCTTTTGTTTCTGTGACGTTGGAAACCTGGGGATTATTGAAGTCCATTTGTTGCCCCAATTCAAATGCTATGCTATGAAAGAACTAACTGCATTTGCAAGCTGGTATATCATATAACGGAGTTGGCAGCATAGCGAAGAAAGATATGCCCTTTTCACGCTTGAGCATTATTAGACAGGGATCTAATTCGGCACCAAATCTGAAATGCACGACAATCGGGATAAAAGGGGAACGAAGCCATGTTTTGTCGTTGGACTGTGAAATAAGACGGTAAATGTTGCCATTTTTCATTTTTCTCCGACATGAATGGGGGGCTAAAAAGATGCAAACAATAACAATAGGGGGGGGGGGGGGTAGGGAACCAAACCAGTATTGGAAACTAACGCCCCTCTAAAAGTATATAAAGTGACACACCTGGGCAATGTCATAACAAGGACAAACCAGTTTTATGTCTGATGCCGGTCTGCCATCGTGTTGATATGGCAACGAGGCGATACACCTGCGTAAACACAGATGTGCTTGACTGGGGACCGGTCGGCAGTTTCGCTCAGGCTGTCGGAGCATCGCTGCCGTGTTCTCACTCGGCCAGATCCGGACATCAGGCCGCAGCACTGAGCTGCCTCCATCGCTGCCGTGCCCACACTCGGCCAGATTCGGACATCAGGCTGCAGCACTGAGCTGCCTCTATCGCTGTCGTGTTCTCACTCAGCCAGATCCGGACATCAGGCTGCAGCACTGAGCTGCTTCCATCGCAACCGTGTCCACGCTCGGCCAGATCCGGACATCAGGCTGCGGCACTGAGCTGCCTCCACCGCTGCCGTGTTCTCACTCGGCCAGATCCGGACATCAGGCTGCAGCACTGAGCTGCCTCCATCGCGACCGTGTCCACGCTCGGCCAGATCCGGACATCAGGCTGCAGCACCGAGCTGCCTCCATCGCGGCACTAGGTCAGGTCCAGGCATCAGGCTGCAGCACTGAGCTGCCTCCATCGCTGTCGTGCCCACATTCGGCCAGCTCTGGACATCAGGCTGCAGCGCTGAGTTCCTATCTTCGTTCCCTTTTCTGTCTCCATTCTCGCTCCTTCTTCCCCTCCCTTCCTAAACCCCTCTGACTTCCCCACTGTTCTCTGTTGACCCTTCGACTTGCTCTCGTTCCCTCTATCACTACCTCCACTTTTCTCCACATCGCTCCCTTCATTGCTCTCCCCCACGTTTCCTCCCCTGCTCCGCCATCTCCGCTGGCTTAGCCACCCCCTGAACCATTCCTTCCACTGCTCCCTTCCCTGTTTACTGATCAAGTCACGCCTGTACCGAGCCTTGTTCACTGCTCGCTATGTGCAAGAGCCACATAGCGGGCAGTGAACGGAATTCACTGCCGCAACCGGGGGCCTCGCCCCGCCCAGCGCCAGCCACCTCGCCTGCGCCAATGCCAACCCCAGTGTCATGTGAGCAGCTGGCCCCGCTGCTGCTCTGTGCCAGCAGCGCGGCGGCGCTGCTCGTGTCTTACGCGCTGGCCGTACCGCGCGGTCACGTGACTGTGGTGCTGCCCAGCCTTGGGGAGCTCAGCTGGTGCTGGCCAGAGTCGACCGCCTGCAGTGCCTTTCTCGCCGTGACCGCCATGGCCCAGACGTTGACCTCGGCGCTGCTGTTCCGCCGGCGCCGCTGCCAGCGCCAGCAAGGCTACTGGGCGGCGTTCATCTGGGTGGAGCTCGTCATGGGCCTGGTGGCAGCGGGCTTCTACGTCTTCGTCGCCTGCGTCTCGTTCGTCGACGCACCCTTCCTCCAATGGTTCGTGACATCGAGCGCTCAGTTCTTCGCCAAGTTGGCGGCCGTGATGGTGTTTTGGCAGACGTCGGCGAAGAAGCGGCTGCTGACGGCTGTGCGCAGGCTGCTGATTTTCACGCATCTCTTCTTTACCGGCTGCATGGGTGTCGCTTGGTGTCTGGTGTCGAAGGCGCACCACGAGCAAGTGGTAGCCAGCCTCCGGCTCTGCACTCCGGCAGGTGAGGAGGACGAGCAGAGTGGTAGCCAGCCTCCGGCTCTGCACTCCAGCAGGTGAGGAGGACGAACAGAGTGGTAGCCAGCGTCCGGCTCTGCACTCCGGCAGGTGAGGACGAACAGAGAGGTAGCCAGCCTCCGGCTCTGCACTCCGGCAGCTGAGGAGGACGAACAGAGAGGTAACCAGCCTCCGGCTCTGCACCCCGGCAGGTGAGCACGAACAGATAGGTAGACGGCAGCGCTCTCAGTGCGCTAACCGCAACTCTCAGCGTGCGTCGGTGATGGAAAGGAGAGCTAACGACTGTTTGACGGTCAGAATTTTTCAATCTGCGCCAAGTAATCGGGTAGCAAACGTATTCCCATCAGGTCCTCATTTCCCATGGAGCAAATTGACGACCGGTATATCTGCAAATCATGCTCACGAACGCCAGATATGAACGACTGGACAATCGTGTGTTTTTTGTTTACCTTGGCCGGTGCAATGCTAAGGGAATGGCAGGACTTCAATGACGTTATTATGGCGTCATGGGCGCCTGGGTAACCTTGAAATAGTCTCCCACAAACAGTCTGCATATCTTCGTGAGAATACAACTCAGAAAATAGAAGGGCCTAGATCTTACGAAGGACAGGGCTGTGAACTGCACCGAATGATCTTCAAGATGGCTATTTCAATTCGAAACCCCACACAGATGTAGAACACTCCCTTTAATCCATTAGCGCGCAAATAACATCAGTTATGATCATTCACTTAAGCATAAAGAATAAAGTCTTCACCAAATCAAGTCGTCTTATTTTACTGCACGTTCCATGATGCATGATAAATGTCGGTAAAGTTGGATCGGCGGCTGGGCCAGACGCCTCATGTTAAAATGCTGTCGATTCTTATACCGGATTTACTCTTACGGACTCGGCGCCGCTCGGAAACCCACGAGCCATGGTAAATGAAGGCGGGCCTAGCATTCTGTAAGGCTTAGCAGTATGTTATTAAATCCTGTAGCCTTGCCTGGCGCACGAAGCGTGCCTTAGGGAAAACATTGTTGCTATTGATTCTCACTTTCGTCAACAGGTTCTCAGCCCGCGTGCGTTTCATTTACGTGGCTTGACCATGCGCACCAAGTAAGTTCCAAACAAATTCCGACATACATAAGCTATCACCTATGATTTGAACGTGCAAACGACAAGGGGATTGGAACCGACACAGATATTTTTATGTCACGTATGCAAAAGGCGGCGGCATACCCTCCCCAGAGGTAGTGGGCACATACCCGTCAGTCCCAAACCGGCACAGTCCTGACAGCGCAAGGGCGGAGTAGGCCCGATTTCGTTCCGAACCATACGGTGCGACCTGAAAACGGCGTGAGCCGGCGCCGGGGTCGTGGTGCGACACTCACCACCGCTGGTGAGTTGGCGCCGGGGTCGTGGTGCGACACTCACCACCGCTGGTGAGTTGGCGCCGGGTCGTGGTGCGACACTCACCACTGCTGGTGAGTTGGCGCCGGGCTAATGATGTGGCACTCACCACCGCTGGTGAGCTGGCGCCGGACTTGTGGTGCGACACTCACCACCGCTGGTGAGCTGGCCGCGAGTTTGTGTTGCAACACTCACCACCGCTGGTGAATGGTTTTGCTCGGCTGCGGCTCAGCTGTTAAGACCGGCTGGCGTCGGCGGCGCATGGGCTGCAGGTGATGACCTCAGGTGACGTGCCGCGCTCACCCGTCAGGCTGCGGCGAGGTGACCTGCCAGAGGTCAGCGGTCCACATCACCTGACGGGTCGTCTGCCACCACGTCTGTCGTCACCACGCTGACCTGACGGGTCGTCTGCGCCGGCAGCGGCGCCGGACGCCCCGCGAACGAAGGAGGACGACTACTGGCTGGTGTACTGCGCAAGCCAGTGGGCCTGCGTGCTGCTGCTCGCCCTGTTCTGGAGCACGCTGCCCGTTGAACTGCACGGGCCCCTTCAGCCGGGCGAGGCTCTCGAGCCGCTCCTGCCAGCGGCGCCGTCAGCCAAGCAGGAAGCGTATTCATCGCTGGAGGATATCAACTGGAACTCTCCTGCCCATTGTACGGTTGGTAGCGGTTGCTGTGATGCGGTACCATAGAATATCTCGGAGCGATGCTGTTTTTCTCATCAGACTGGACCAGTGCAATCGGTATAATCCTATCAAGTTCCGCGGTGAGAGACGGAGGACAAACACGGCCTATAAGATGGCAGAATAGACGAGTAAAGTGTATTAGTTGTTTTTGACTAGCACGCTATGTATCGAGGTAAGTAGTTGCTGTTTTTTAACTGACATTATTTTCACAACGGACCCATGGGACCCCTGGCTTTCAAGTGACCCCTGGATACGCCAAGGCTCTTGTTCGTCTCCAGAGCAGCATGTACATGTCTGGAGGGTCTTTGGTCCCGACTAAGAGCTTTGGGTTACTTGAATATATGACCAGAAATGTGGTCATGCATAGAAAGTGGCTAGAGGCCCGTGGCTGGGCTAAGGGGCCTCGATCCCATGCAGTTGAACTCTGACTGAATTCGAGATCCCCTGGGGCTCCTCGTCTCTCGTCACTGGTCAGATCCCAGAGATCCCTCCCTTGGTGAAAGAGAGATCTGAGTTTTCCGTACGCCTGTCCTGACGCGAAATGAACCATTTCGAATCTGCGATGGGGTCTTTTCAGACCAGAAATGAGCCCTTCCCGTGCCTGAGGCTGACACCGGCATTTTTCGGTATTAAAATAGGATCTACCCAGCCTGAGATGGGTCCTTTCCGCACCCGAGTTTGGCACGCTGTGCTTCTTTAGCAACACAAAAAGTGAATTATTTCCGCGTATCGGAGGCCCGGTTCTTGGCCACCTCAAACTATAGGGGGAGATAGTTTTTCCACCGCCGCGAAAAATGGAGGGGCCCATCGGCAAACCACTTTATCCCGCTGCTCCTCCCCACCCCCCTCTCCAGAAACGCTGCCACTATTAGAAAAAACAACTTTCCGTGCGTCCTATTCCGAAGAATTGCGCTTTCCATAGCTGTCGGCCAGTGACACGTTGAAGGGAATGGGGCGGAAGCGATGCAGTGGAATATTATCATCGGTACACCACTGCTGATTACCGGATGCTTCAGCCAATGCCATTCCTACTGCTGATTACCGGATGCTTCAGCCCATGCCGTTCCTATTATCATCTCTGCCGTACACAACGCATGAGTCAGTCATGTCGGCATCCGCGCAACGAAAAGAGGTTTTAGTCGACCAATGTATGCAAGATGCAGATGTATCTGGCTCATCCTGGGTGTGTCATCAAGCAAAAGACAAAACTCAAGTGTACTCAAGTGTGATTTTAAGAGCCGAAAGGTTTTGTTTTGTTTTCCTTTGCCTGTTTGCGCAGTGTTGGCACAGCGGGTTCTGACGGCCCAAAGTGCGTATTGATCCTGCGAAATGTTGTTGGGTTGAGTGCACCAAGACTGTTGTTCACCTGTTGCCTTGAAAGTATTTGATGATGATGATGATGCATGGGAAGCTTGTGAAAGCAGACAAAGGTTGAGAAAAGCAAGAAAATATACCTCTTCAGTCGATATTCTGGACAAAAAAGGTTGTTTAGGTCACGGAAGTCACGAAAGAAAAACCTTCCTTAACAAATATGGCGTCGGTTCCACCGATGCAGCCGATACCCTGCCTTGTTGGATAACGGTTTTTGCTGTATTTAATTCTGGTGAGCTGCGTACCCTAGACCATTCATCGTGTACACCGCTAGCATTGGATGAACCTAATAACTTCTAGTCCTGGGAACATGTAACCGGGCACGTGCCACGTGCCACGTTATGCCACGTGGACATCCTCTGAAGCTGTGTCTTTCGCAAATAGGTTACAGCTGTGCTGTGTTAGTGTTATAGTGTTCATAGTGTTCATAATAGTGTTCATAATAGTGTTCATCTCCAGCCTGAACCGACCGACCTGAGTGCATCGGCGTAGTCGGGGGTTTTGGTGGCCTTGCCCCATTCCCTTGTATGATATGATGGCTGTAAATCAATAGCGGTAGCCGCCAATTTAGAATATCAAACCATAAATTGAATAACCCTAGAATTTAAAGTTGCGTATGCAAAACGTTAAACGATGAGAACAATTTCAGCACATAAAACATGCTCTTTTCTGCGTGACGCCAAACAGTGTAATTACCGAACGTGTTCGCTGCGTGACACGTTTTCTGTTATCATCTTCGCGTTTTTCGTGTCAATGACTGCCCCTGTCAGGTTACTGGAGTTTACGTTTGTACGTGCTAAGCGCGATCATATAAATGGAAACTGCAAATTGTGCTGTTTGCAACGCATTACACACCTTTTCATCACCCGTGGAATGACCTGGGTGTGCAAACTTACTGGTTTATAACTGAACCTGTTGTGCCATTTTTGCCTCATTTCGATCAAGTAGCGGACAGGGGTTCTACGCTTCCCATAAAGATTCTACGTGACGTCACATACAATCGTTGTCTTCTGGGTTACTGCGAACACTAAAATTTGCATAATCGATGGGATATGGTGTTATGAATGACGTCAACAGCATATATTCTTCGTCGTCCAGGTCGCCGCAAATGCATGCTTTGTCTTTGCCTCAAAGATAATGCCTCACATTTGAAGATGATGAGGCAAGCATCAGGTATCATGCAGTAAGCTCGCTTATAACTGTTCGTATACTTTTGAGTGAAAAAGGTCGCTCCAGAAAAAAACATTTTCTCTATTTAGTAAATGAGTTCCTTATTGCCCCACTGTTTGATTGCGTCACGAAGTGTTTGTATGACGCTCAGGTGCTGCCAAACTAGCCGTGTGAAATTGCTATCCCAGCACTCACTTGTAGTACTCCAGTCACTCGAGAGGTGGGCGTGGCAGTGCTGGAGACGTGACTGTGGTGTCGCTGAACAAGATATCGTTATGAGCTCGTGTTTTGGCTCCTTCTCGTAGTGTTCTTGCACATTTATCCGCGCAGTGAAATTGTCGGAGTATATTTAAATGCTCGGTTATGACACTTTTCTTAAGCTGTTCAATTACAACTCTTATTTCCGCAACCAATGACAATCATGTACAACTGCCTTCACCATGTACCAATTAATCGCCTGTGACCAGTACCTGAACTTTGGTTGTGGCTCTTGGGGAGAGAACAAAAATGTTAAAATTACGACTTGTAATGAGAACAAAACAACACAGATAGACTAGCACTGCATTCACATCTGGCACTAAAGGACATTTTTGGGCAGCAAATGACAGTAAACACCATGCTTTAGCCGGTCTCAGTGATTGCCAAGGACCATTAGAGATTGGTTGCTTGCAATCCTTAAATTTTCTAGCTTCCTAAGTCTATGCTCACACTTGTACTCTTTAAGCTATGGAGCTGACAGACGTTCGTTGATATTGATAATTCTATGGTGAAGATGTTAGTCCTACTTGAGGCTGATAGAAGTCGATGCTTAAGATGTTGTGCACCTGTTGCACCATTCCCAAAGCACGTTATGACAAATTTATGATTGAAATGTCATGCAAACCACAATATAAATAGGAGCATCTGGGGCATGGTAATCAACGCAGCTACGTTGTAGCCAATATTTGCACCATTTATTTGGGATACAAAATATCTGCTCACCCGCTCCACAAAGTTATGTACAAAACTACACCACCTGGGACGTCAGGCTGCTGCGTGATCAGTGCTCGGAGGCCAACGCAGCAGCGGCGGAAGAATCATTTCCTCCTCACAGGGAGATCTAGCCGTACAAAGTTAGCATCGCTACATCTGCTCACCGGCGTTGAGTCTGGTACGGCACTTTTCTCAGTGTATGACACTGAGCTAAATGTTTATATTGCCTCTATCTATGCTGCCAACCAGTCGCGCTATCATCCCTCCGCGCGCGGCTCCCCTCCCCCCCCCTTTAAAAAAAAAACGTTGGTAGGCTACATGAATGGCGCGCACGCAATAACAGTCTTCAACGACAGAGCCGCTGTAAGTTATTTATCGGTTTGATATTGCTTTTTAAGACCTTCTTGACTTTATACAAATATTCAATGACAAAATCTGGCTCAAATAAAAGTTAGATATCAAAAAACGTAAATAATCACATAAACACAAGACTAAAAGTTCTGCTCAACGGAGAACAAGAAACCTTGCTTTAGCTTTATATTCAGAGCATGATTCTGTGGTGAAGCTCCATATATCGACAAAAAAAATAATGCTTTTCTTAATGATCTTTTTATGCATTTTCGTCACGTATTCAGCTCGGATTTCTTGGTGGGGAATATGCCTTCTCTCCAACGCTAAATCTCCCCCAAGAGCCGGAAACTCGCGGGAGCCGTGTTTTTCCGCGTGCCCAACGAGTGACTGTTTGGGATGGTATTTGACGTCACCATTATACCTTCCATACAATATCCATTTTTGAAAGTTTCAAACGAAACTTTATTAACAGTACTATTTCAAGATAATTGATACTAATTTATTCATCAATATATGGTTAATTTATGTTATTTTTACAGGTACATGTTAGTGTGACATCATATACTTTCGTATAATTTTGTATTTTGTTACAATGATTTCTGCGTGCAGTTCAGAAACGGTGAATCATGACATGTACGAGATGTTTTCTGCGCTTCTCCCCGGCCCGTCAAGAGAGGCTGTTGTTGTTCTGAGTGCGGGCTCGGACCCGGTGTCTGAGCGCATCGGTGTCGTAGTTGGACGGTGCGTGGGTGGAGCGTGTGCTGGTGACCAGCAACGGACCTGGGCACTACGTGCATTGCAAGAAAAGATTGCGTGTGATGTGGTAGAAAGATTCGGCTGTAACCCGCCAGCAGTGTCCCTCGTTTAGTCGTGAGTGTGGCACGCGTTGCTGTCGAAGTTGCAGGACCAGCTTGCCTTCTTCTGACATCGCTCACAGAGAACAATTTTTGAAAATTATTTCCAGTGTATCTTTGTGGAGAGCAAAATGTCTTGGGGCTGAAAACACCAAGAAACACCAAAGTTTCAAACACTGCCTGTGACTGCGGCGGATTATTTCCAGGCGAACATGGGTTAATGATGCTAAAACAAATTTTAATTTCCATTTGATCTAGTCACTCAATGCCCGCAGAATCCTCAATATCTCTGTACATCCCAGACACAATTCTGATTGTGCCTTTGGATCTCATAGCTATCGGTGTACGGTGTAAGAGTCCAATTAACAATTGCAAAATGAATAGCGCCGGAGGTTTATTCCTTGCACCCTTTTAACGTCCGACTCCTTCATTTTATTAACCTCAAAATACAAACAGAATTGCTTCTTCCGGTACCTCCTCTGGCTTCTGTTCCAGCTAACAAAGTTTAAAATGAAAATAGAACGACGAAAATCGAGCCCGTTCGAAATCAAGTGGTCAAATCTGGCGATTTTCTTGCGGGGCCTTCCACCATCATGGAGCCCTTTGTCAACCCTAGCCCTCCCCTTGCGAGGGCGCTGGCTGCGCCCTATAAACATGGAACGCTCTTCGCCCCTTGAATAAGTGCCTCTCCGTCCGGTGGTTACCCGCGAGAGCTGATCACCGCTGTTAGACACTCGAACGTGTGTTGTAAGTAGAGCTCAAGAATAATGTAGATAGTTCGAAGAGAGATTATGACACCCTGGAGGTGGCCGTATCTTTCGAAGCTGAGGCTGAATACTTTTGGAAATATACGGATAGCTGAAATGCCTTAAGTTTTGGGAAAAAGGGCCTCCCAGACATTCTAGGGGTGCGAACCCATACTCTTGCTCCCCCTGTCCCCCCCCCCTGTTGTGCCACGCGCCCTTGGCTGACAGATGCCCTCATGCCCCAATTTGGCGTCCTCCTGGAGGAATGCTGGTCACGCAGCCCCCCAAAATTCACAAAAAAACGCAGTCCAAACAAATCATATTCGACTCCCCGACAATCTGTTCCAGCAGCGCAAGCTCCGTACGCACAACACTAAAGCTTATATATTGTGCTCGCTAGGTGACGCTGTAAGCCATCCATCGACGCCGTTTCCTGACGATTCGCGAAGCTGTGTTTTTTGGACCAACTGTCGCTGACATCATCTGGTGGATCTTCTCTCGGGTGTTCATCCGCCAGTCCGAAAAAAACGATTTATCTGCCGACTAATAGTTTTATTCCGAACCACCTACCTGGCGCCAGGATTTAATGCCAGGTCTCCATGACCTTGAATTATAGCGCTGACCGTGAGATCACACCGGTCGTTGTGACCAGACGCAAACGCGCAGTTTCAGAAAATGAGTGGGGGGGGGGGGGGCTGAGCAGTACTAAAAAACAGCGGGACTGTTTCCTTGAATGCGCTAAACAATGGGTTTCTTCCCTGATTGGCTCACTTTCTTCTCAAAGTTGGGGGCTGAGGCACAATCTGGGGAAGGAGAGGGGTGTGTGGCTGGAGCCCACCCAACTGAACAGGAAGCTTCACTTCTGACTAGGCATGTGCCTGGATGCCAAGGATGGATCCAGGAGCCGGTATTGGTTCCGTGATATGGGAGCATGGTGTCTTTCGAGCCTCCAGGCATGGCATCTGGTTGTGCGCTGCCCCGTGAGACCACGTAGAAGCCCAGCCCTGTCAATATCTTATGATTTGCCGTATGTCTCATATATATATATATATATATATATATATATATATATATATATATATATGTATGGCAAATCATAAGATATGATAGGGCTGGCTTCTACGTGGTCTCACGTAAAAGCCAGAGAGAGAGAGAGAGAGAGAGAGAGATATATATATATATATATATATATATATATATATATATATATATATTAAACTTACTTTGTCGCCTTGCAACGATTTCGGGACACGTCACCAATCGTGATCTTCCTGAGAACAGAAGACGCATTCAATTCAAACGCTAGAAATATTCGGTGGCTTCACTTCCTTTCGCGCACGCCGACGCATGCAAACAGTTACCAGCTACATGCAAAAATGTGTGAATCGTGCTAGACAACCAACGAACGTATTGATTGCTCCCTTGGTACGGGACGTGCTCACAATACCACATATCTAATACAGGGCTTGGTTTTTTTAAACAAACGGGGGAATGGAATGGCTGTGAAACTGGCGAGATGGAATGGCTGAAACTACCCAAAATGCACAACAGGCAAAAGCTAGATATTCCTTGATTCACCCCACTTTTCTTCTCAGAGTTCGGACGGCTTAGGCCGCCCCAATCGAATAGGAGGCCACAGTCCTGGTCCAAAAACATCTATACGCAAAACCCCTCAAGACACTCGCAGTTCGTTTTGTGGTCGTTCAATATATGGTAACAGGCCTTGTCGTTTCTGAGCGTTCCGTGCCTCGTGAAGACCAGCGTCCACCCCGTGCATCCTGACATCAACCCAGCCAACCCCACTCCTGCGGCTGCTTCTTGGACTGCGTGGGATTGTCGACGGAGTTCGTGTGGTAAATTTGCTCGTGGTTGAATTCTTGCTAATGCAAACGCCAATGTGGCGTATGCAATCAGGCTCCATCCAACCCGTGGCCTGACATGGAGCGGCGTGGAAGAAGTCCTAACGATCTGCAGCATCGTCAGGAATGAGACGTCACGATCCTGCTCTCATTCGTTCAGCTGGTTTTGCGTGTTAGTTTTGGGATGCGATGCCTCAATATGGGAAGCCGGGCCGGCCCCCGCCTGTGGGCCAGGTACGCGGTTATTCCCGTTCACACCTCGGACCTCACGATGACGTCATCGCCTGGAACGCTCGGAGTGTTTGCGTCCCGCATCAGCCCAATCGCTGTACAAACTCTGGCTGCGCCGAGAGTGAGGACGGTCACTTCCTGAAAGGATTACAAAGCGCACGGGCTTTTTGACTTACCTTTTTTGGTAATCGGCATGGACTGTGCACACACAAAGGCCAAGCAGTCCGTCACTGGCAAGTGCTCAAGTGCGACAGGTACGTATGATGTCATCGGTGGTTACGTCACGCACGGATGACCGCATGTGCAAAACGCGGGACCTGTCGCAACGAGCCCACCTGTGACGTCACAGGCAACAACCGCGCGCCATCTCGCCGCTTATGAAGAAGACGCGGGGATCGAACTAGCGTCGACCAAATATGCAAGGCACGAAATGGGCGAGAGCAGCAGCGGATCTGCGACCATAGGTAGTCGGCAGCACTCGCGGAAGCACCCGCATTGCAAGGCTGCATCGCTCGGCCCACGCAAGCCGACCAAACCACGACGGGCCTGCTATGTGCGAGCATCCGTGACCGTGACATGCGGCTTGTTGGTGTGCTATCTGCTCAAATGCTGTCAGTTTGCACGGGCCTTGCGGCTGCTGCTTTCCTCATCGATATCACAGGAGTTTCCGTGCGCAAGCCTACAAAATGAGGGCTCATCCCTCTTTGTTCTGGATGTTCACCGATTCCCTGCTTCGTCCTTCAGGGGGAGGTGGCGAACGTAAGGAGAGCTGAGCACGGAATACGAGTACCACAATGTTTATTCGTATTATCAACAGCAAACAATACCACAGCGCGCACGTACATTAGGAAACCACAGTAAAACAGCTGATTGGTAGCCTCGCAAGCCTTCCTCCTCACACACAGTACAGATCATCACAACCGGGGCGTCCGCACGACGCCCTCCACGAGGCTCGACTAGCACCGTCCGGGCGCTGAGTGACCAGCTGTCTCGAGCGCCGGTGTCGGCGGCCCGGACCCGACCCTGCCGCCGGTCAGACCGGCCCGGGCGCGCGTCGCCGGCTCCCGGCCCGCCTCATCCGCCCGGCTGGCCACCACAACGCCGACTGCAAGTCACAGCTCGGACATTCCTCGCACCCCGCGCGGCTGCGCCGCCGGCTATGAATAGCTTCGGCGGCGTCAGCGGGGCCTGGCGTCGCTCCAACGGCCTGGCTTGGATCGGCTCCGGTGTCTGAATCGGATCGCTTTAAACAGCCTGGTTTCGATCGCTCCAGTGGCCTGGTTCAGATCGCTCCAGTGGCCTGGCTCAATTTGCTCTAGTGGCCTGGCTCGATCACTTCTAGCGGCCTGGCTCAATCGCACCAGCGGCCTGGCTCGGATCACTCTAGCGGCCGCCGGCGCCGCTAGCTCTGGCCCATGGTCTCCGCGGTTGGCAGCGGCAGCGGCCAGCGAAGCGGTGGCAGCGGCGCGGGGTGGCAGCGGTGGCAGAGGACGGCGGCGGCCGTCTCCGGCTCGGCCGCGGCCGCAGCCGCAGCGGGGGCGGCGGCGGAGCGTTCTCCCACAGCAGCCACCGTCCCCCGGACGCGTCTCCTGTGGCGATTCTTTACCGGCCTCCTCAGGCGTCTCCTGGGCAGTCTCCTGCGATGCCTGCTGTGCCGTGTTCTGCGGCGCCTCCTGGGTGGCCTCATGAACTGCCTCCTGCGAGCAGTGTCCGCCGCACGGCGCCTGGCTCACCTCCACCGGCGGCTGCTTCCCTTCGGTCGGTGGCTGGCCCCCCTCAGCCGGCGGTTGCGCGCCCCCTCGGCCGGCGGCGCCACCGGCTTTTCGGCCACCCTCAGCCTCCATCACCGCCTCCGCCTCAGTCGTTGCCCGCCTTCGCGTTCTCAGCCCGTCGGCAGCTGCTCCGTCTCACTGGGCTGCTCGCCCGCGGTCTGCTCCGCCGCTGCAACGCTGCTCTGCCGCTCCAACCGTCCCAGGCAGTTCTGGATGCTCATGATGACGTCCTTTCGTGATGTCCGCACCTCGTCGTCGCCGCCAGTCTCCACATCGTCCAGCTTGATGAGCTCCCGCGTCAGCATCTCGTCGAGGAATATGTACTTGCTTCTCGCCCTTCGTGCCAGTGAAGGCGTCCACCTGGCTCGCCAGCTGGGCCACATCGTCCCGCACGGTCCCGATCCTTTCCATCGCTCGCTCCTTGGGCGTCTTCGCCGGCGGCGGCGGCGGCGGTCGCTCCTTCTCCGGCTCAGGCTGCGGCTGCGGCTTGGGCTGCGGCGCCGTGGCCGGCCGCGGGCTTGGGCGCCGTCTGGGGCGGGCGCCGCGCGTCACCACCGCGCTCCACGTGCACAGGGATCGGAATTTGTTCGGCGGCCGGCGGCCAGCCGCGCCCGAACGCCGCAGCCGCCTGGAACGGCCGCGGCTCCGACGAGAACGGCCTTCGGCGACGAGTTGAAGTAGTTGGGCTTGTGCTGCGGCCGCGCCGCCTCATCGCGCTGCGCCGCCGCCGCCGGCGCCATGTTGAGCGGCGGAACGCGCGACGCCGCCTGCGCCTCCTCGCCGCCCGGCTGCGGCGGGCAGCTGCGCGCGCGCAAGTCCCGCTGCGGCTCCTCCTCACCGAGCAGCTGCGTCACGGGCGTGTCCAGCGTCTCGCGCCGCGTGTAGCGCTTTTGTTGACGCGGCGAGCGCGCCCGCCGCCGGCGCGGGCGCGGGCGCCGCCGCCGCCGCCGCCGGGGCCCCGGCGTCGACATCGTCGCGCTCGATCTGGATCGGGATGATACGCTCGCGGTGATCGGGCGCCGGCCCGGCCGAGGCGGCGGCCCGAGGTGGCGGCCGGGCGCGCCTCGGCCGGCGCCGGCTCGCCCGAGGTGCGGCGCTCCCGCTGGAAGGGGCGAGGCGCGAACACGCCCGGCCGCAGCGCGTCGAAGCTGCGGAACTTGGGCCGGGCGCGGCCGCGCATCTCCTCCATCTCCGGGTCGGGGCCCTGCAACGTCGGAGAGGCGCGGTTACGGCGGCGGAACGGGATGACCGGCGCTGAGACGGCGCGGGGAGACGTCACAGCGCGAGACACGCAGCCGAAGCTGTACGCAGAACAGGCTGACATTGTGAATGACTCGGGTGAAAGTACACCGTAAATACTATTTTGCAGCCCACTTAGTCAGGCTATCAGCTGCGGTACGAGGACGGAAACGAAATCCGATACTTAATTTTAAGTTGACAATTTTTTGTTTCAAACAGCTGTCAGCCGTTTACATAAATTTGTCAGTGGCTTATCACTTGTCATATTAATCAGGGTGGTCGCGGAAAGCGCTCAGAAAACCGTCAACACTTGCGCCCGCAACAACCACTCCCCACCAAAGGTAGCTGACCCCGTTAGGTCACTTCCTTGACTTAAAGCAGACGGTTCGGGATGTATTACCCTCGGGATCCACCATCCACTCGTTTTTCCCACATTTTTGGCTCTGAGGTCGGCGCAGACACGCACGAGCCGGGCCGGAGACCACTCACAGATCACCGCGACCGCTCACAGATCATCCGGATCCTCCGCAGGTCAATGACAAGGTGACGAGCGGATCACGAACGTCCCTCACGGGTCACGAACGCCCGTCACGAGTCACGGAGACCCAGTCACGGTTCTCGGGAATGCCGGCCGGGCCGGTTGGGGCGGACGCGCGCTGTCCGAGCGCAGCACCTGCCGCAGCGGCGGCCTCTGCCCACCAGCGGCAGCGCCAACTGAGCTCGGCGGTCGTGACTCAGGAGCACCGCCGCCGCCGCCGCCAGGCCTGGCCAGCCCCGGCAGCGACGGAGGCGCGCCGCCAGCCGCCCACGCAAGCCGGCGCAACGGGACCAACAGATCGACGCGATGTCGGCACCTGGCTGGCGGCCACCGAGGACGCCGATGACGGCCACCGACCGCTGACCGCGGGGCCCGAGGATGGCGACGCGGGGCCGGGGGATCGAGCACGGTGGAGGTCAGGGTGCGCTCAAGGGCGCGCTCGCTGATGTTGGCAATCGCGGTACATTCCAGTTCCACGAGCGGCACGGTCCCAATGGACCCCTAGCGGGCTGGAAGCATTTCGCCATGCCATGACATTGCCTTTCCCCTCGGTCATCGATATTTCAAGGAAAGCACAGGGTATATTGTTTTGAATAGTTTTCGCCGACAAGGTTAACTCTAGGTGCAGGAGTGTCCGTGGGACTTCGCAAAAGGTAAGGGCGCAACCCAAAATTTGACAATGAAAAACAAATTATGACGCTCAAATGGGCTCAACTTCTTGAGTGGCATAAAACAACATCGCGTGTTCGGGGCACGAGCCGGCAGCGCCATCCCCCCCCCCCCTCGCGTACGCCCCTGACTGAGCGTCATGCAAACATAGACATCATCGGAGATCACGCGTGGCTGAACGGGGACGCACTGGGGACGCACTGGGGACCCACTGTTGAACCTGCCGAGAAAAGACAGAACGACGAGCGACTGAACCAGGTGGAGCCAGCAATGTTTAGCGATTAAAGGTAAAATCCCAATAATTGCAATCTAAGTTGATGGACCCGATAGTTGGTGTCGTCACCGCCAGATCTGCCAAACCACGATATCCACAAGGGAAACCGGGAGAGCCTACCAACGACAAACGCGTGCAGCGCTGCAACTTTTGTTCAGATATGTTCTGAGTGTTTACCACACGCCCTTGCCTGTAGCCGGGCGCCGCACCTCCTGCCAACACTAACAGGGCGCCGCCCCGGTCAGCCATTCAGACCGCCGGGGGCGCTGGGCCGGCGTGGGTCGCACGCGAGCGCCCGAGAAACGAGCGGGCGTGCCCGCCGACGGCCGAGACGACTGGGCGTGCCCAAACATGGCGCCCGGCGGCGGTGTCAGGAGAGGTTAGAATCGCGCGGCAGTGAACGGAGGGGCGACACTGCGCACCGGTCATGGTGTATGCGCGCCGGCGAATCACAGCAAATTTCGCCATTACAGACCCTGGGGACCTGCTGCTGGGAAATGCCGCCGCCGTCGACATCGTCCGACGCATCAATACGACATGAAATAATGATCTCCCCACGGAACGATGGACGTTACGACACAAACCCTATACACGCGAGACTCATTTCAAAAATCAACTAAAACGCGCTACAGAGGGCCGGGCTTCTCATCAGCCGAGGTCGCCGTTCTCACGCCCTGGCTGGTGTTGACGCCAGCCTCGGTGGAGACGCCCCTCCGACCTCTGACAAATTCCGCGCACCTGTGGCTCCATCACGCAACTGCGTACCTGAGGGTCTGGCGAGGCTATCGCAGGTGTCTGGGAGGCAGAGCGCGTGCCGCTGCATCGCTCTGTCCTGCCGCCCTACCCCTGGGTTACAGAGCAGGCGCCGTTTTCGAAAGTGCAGGGCAAGGAAAACAGACATCAGGACGGTTGGAGGGGGGCGCGAAGACCACGGAGGCAACGATGGGAGATAAGGAAATGGGTGGAAGATGGAGACCAGCCGCAAGACGAGCAGGAAACTAGATCAAAGTCCAAAGAAGGCGGATAGCGGGGTGAAGAACGACGCAGACACAATGTGAGAAGCGGAGAGCGAGAACAACGGAATTGAAGAGAAAGGCCAAAAGGGGCAGGGGGTCCCCAGGTGCGTGCACGGTGGCGAGCCGTCGCAGCGTACCAACCATGCAGAAGCCGTGGGCTCTGTGAGCGAACGCCACTGACATCTCGATCGGCCCGATTCGAACTTGGCACACACGCTCGCCGGCACAGGTCGCCGAATCAAAGGTCATGTGACGTCACGGTTCGGGAGTGTACCGGCTGGTGTGGGCGAGCGGTGGGCGTGCCGCGTCTGGAATCCACGATAAGGCTGAAGTTCGCGATGGAAAGATTTGGCCGGGGTTTTGTGCCAATGAGGTGACCAAAAGCTAGAAGTCACGCGCGTAAATAGCAGTGGGAAGAGAACGCACCTGTCGCTACTGAAGCTCCTTCAATTCCATTAGTTGAACAATAAAAGATGCTCGACGACGTCAGCGTCCACACCCAATTTTACCGGAGGTCATCCACAAGACCGTGATCTCTCACACAAACGCTGCGGAGGGGTGCGCACCTTGGCAAAGGTCAGCGGGTCGCATTGTCGTCCCCCCTCCCCCATCCAAATCACCTGAAAGGCGGCGAGCCACCAACTCCCCGCCCCCAGTCAGCTGACTACGCCAGGTTCGTATCCAGCGTTTTCCTCAAGAGAGGGCGGGGGGAGGGGGCGGGGGGTGAGGTAAATGACCAACTCCGTCCTAACTCTGTGCAAATTCAAGCACCGGGTGAAACCCCCTTCGCTGAGCGGGAAGGGGGACTGGCTCCCAAGGTACTCTTCTTGGCTACGTGCCTGGACCACGCTGACCTTGGGTAGTGGGGTTGCTGACGGGGGGGGGGGGGCTGGCGCGAATCGATAGTGCCAATGCACTGTCGCCAGGCATGGCCAGAGGTCAAACAGCGAGCAGCCAGTCTCGTCGACTGTGTTGTTCCGCCCGATGCCGACTGAATCAATACGCCCGGAGAATGCTTCGCTCGACTACAAGATTATTGTTGACTACGACTCGAAACACTTGAGAAGACGAAAGCGGGAGCGAACCAACGGCTCTTCAGGACGTGCATCGTCTCGCAGTTCGCGCACGTATCTTGCGCGGCACGGGGACCATCACAATTACGGTACCAGCACAACCCCGTCGGAGCAACCGGCTCTGCGCGCCCCAATCTTTATCTGGAACATAATCACGTCTGAATCCGCCAATTCATCCCGTCATCACACTATTTACCACTGCATGTCACGATTCGAATTGAGTCCAGCAGCCTGCAATCCTTTACGGCTGCCTTTTGAACTTCTGGCCTTAAAATAGTCACACGGTGGTGTCCGTAACCCTCAGGTGCATAATTAGTATGATTTGGCCATCTTTTAAATCATCTTTTGGGTATGCTCGGTATGCCTCTCGCGCACGCTGTTGGGCGCACGCGGTAGGGAGACACACAGACCCCAGATGCTACGCTCGTCCGGTCGGCCCGGACACTTTCTTGTCCAGGTAAAACAAAACTCGGTTTGCCGGCCTACAAATTCCTGGGACTACAAAGTCAGGACCCCACCGACCCCAACGTCGGGGACGTCCGTGGTTTCGCAACCGTCTCCGAGGATGTAATTTTGCGAAATGAGTTGGGGGCGGGCTAAACAATCAAAAAAAATATGTCAACCCCTGAAATAGCAAAAGCACGATTTATTCCTGGATTTGGCCCTCTGTCAAAAATGGGGGAGGGGCTGAACCCCGAGAGGGCAGGGACTGAGGCCACAATAAAAAGAAAACTAAACCCCTGCCCTCCTCTTCCCCCTGATCATCCACCCATGCGCAGCATTACACCTAGCGTTGCCAGCCTGTCCGATTCATGTCATGTGCCTGGGCAATCTGGTGAAAACGAAGGACATGGTACAGAACAGACCACTGAAGGACCAGACCAGATGCAATACGGTGAGCAGCAAGAGGACGAGTCTACTTACCATAGACATCCCTCCACGTGAAAATCCTGTTCCCCAACCCGGAGCACGCGCGTCTTGGTCGAAAAACATGTCCGCTTCTCGTCCCCAGTTATTCTTCATTCGGTCAAAGAAATCACTATCACCACTACCGTCTCTGTAGTCTCCAGCACGAGAATGACCCTCCATCGCCGCACAGACCCGTTATAACCGGCGCAGGAAACTGCGAGAGCTCACGCGGCAGCACCACAAACCTCCACTCCGCTCGACCCGACTCGCGTGCTCTGGAGGGTTCGACCCAATCGGAGCGCCGGAAGACGTAGCGTCATTGCCTGTGACGTCACGGAATGGTGCGCATGGTTTGGGATGGTTTGCTGCCGCGTTCCACACCAGAGATGAACATTTGACGTCGGAGTCGAATCACAGCGTGGTTGCATGCCTAAAAAGGCACCCCTCGTTGGACAGGTCGTAGAATTTATTTCTGCGTTTCTTTTTTGAAAACTTTTCGTAGCAGACGCAGTGGGCTACCGTCCCCGGAAACAAATGCTAGTCGTACCGCTGCCCAGGGCGGGGGCAATTGAGTAAAGTTTTCAGTGGAGCTGAAGGAGCTCCAAGCCATGGTGCTGGAACGATTTCGAAGTGTGTGTGGGGGGGGGGGGGAGGAAACCAAAGACAACTTCTAAGCCAGCCTTCCCTCATTTTTTCCTTCCGAGTTCCCGCCACTTTAGTGCAGCGGGTGTTGTTTTGTTGAATTGCTAGCTGAGATGATCGGCGTTGCACGGGAAATGAAAAGGATATACTGCAATGCGGGAACGCGGCCAAAATTTGCTACGACGGGGGGGGGGGGCAGGAGCGGCACCATCGAGAAGATGAGGGACGCGTCCCACCATCATCGGAAAGGAGGGGCCAGACCGTCCCTCTATTACAGCAATCTTCTCAGCAGGCGAGACAAAAATACACAGATTTTACTAATGGGCTCCTGTCCCCAACTCTTACTACAATGAAATTCCCTAGCATCGGTAGGAGTACATTGCTATAAATACTCATGTACGATGCCGCCAGGCATGGGTGTCGATTTCTCAAAATGAATGGGAGGCTGAGTGTTGGAAGTCGGCATAAGAGGACTGATACAAAATTGTCTAGGATGTCATCCGCTTCTGATCCGATTTGTATTACATATATATATATATATATATATATATATATATATATATATATATATATTTATATATATATATATATATATATATATATATATATATACAATCACTCTACATTTAGTACCTGCTTTTAAAGCTCATGTTCGTAGCCACGGCAATCAGGTATGAACACCTGGCAGCTCGAACCAGTTCCTCATGTACGCACCTGGTTTGTGAAGCTAAAGGGGTGCACTTGCACCACGCCAGGATACTGAAAAGTGAAATATTTGCGTAACCCACCACGTGTGCTTGGATGACTAGTGATGTGCCCATGGATGTTTTCAAAATAGCAGAGTATAGATGCAATAATAGAGTATAAATATAAATGATATATACAAGGCTACCGCAACCAGTCGACATCCTCCACTTGAGCACACCAAAATATCATCGATAAAGCGTGGGACACTTCAGTTTATGTCAAACAAAACAATGGCATTCCCTACACATAATTTCAGAGTATAGCTCTCACCTTTCCCCGAAATACGCTCAGACAATTACCCTCCTGTTGAGAAGGCCCTTTCCCCGCTCGTTTTAAAGCACACAGTATGCGGGGCAGCTGCACCTCTGGGGAACACTGTTCCAAGCGGTTGTGCTTTTTAACGGAAAGCGACCCTCAGCCACTTCAGTTCAAACATGCGGCGAATGAAACTCCCGTCAGTAACAGCGTTGCTAGTTGAGTTGGCTTTTCAGTAACTTTTGTCATTATATTTGTGTGCGCGTTCCATGCTCAGTGAGCTTACCGGCTTAGGCCAAACCAGCAGTTTATAGTGACCCCAGTCGGACTCCAGACGGGCAGACTGGATGAGCAGCAACAGATTGCCCAGCAAGGCCCAGATCGCCCTTACAGCATTTGTTTGATGGGCAGCAGCCCGGCCTGGCCTGGCGGCCTGCCCGCGGCCTAGCCGGGCACCAGCTGGGCACATGATGGTAAAATATCAGAGTATCAGTATGGCCTGGGCACGTGCTGAGCTCCAGCTGGGACCTTGCCCTAACCCCATCTGGTTGACACGCTGTATACTAGCTAGGTACAAGTCAGTGCCAGGATCGGGCCCAGTAAGAAACCTTGCACAGCAGAGCAGAGTGCATGGAGGGTGTAATGCATTCGAAGCAGTGAAATGGTTGACGTAATATCGTTTTTGAATTGGATAAGCCCAAAATCTAAACTTATTGATTTATGCTCACGATTTGAACCTTAACGCCACCTGGCCGAAGCACAGGTCGTTCAAAGTGAGAAGTTAGCCTCTCACACTGCGCTGTTTCAGTTTGGACACAGCTTCTGCCCTAACCGTGCTTATCAAACAGTCTGAACCCAAAAAGTTTTTTAGCTGAAAATGCCATACAATAGAAGAGAACGTACTCAGTGCTTCGTCGACTTTGTCAAGACCGCTTTGGCTGAGGTCAGATTGCTTTGCAAGAACTTAACCAATAGTTTTCACTGCATTTTAGAGAGTAAACCTGACATACTGGTTTGCTATTCCGAAAACGGAATTCAATGATACTCGCTTCCGAATAACAATCATGACGTTTTTGGCTGCATTTGCTGGCAATGCCATCGTTTGCTGGTGCCCACAAAAACCTGGCTGGTCTTACAATCGGGCTTTTAACACCATCTGCTTATAAAAAGAGCCTCCAAAGGCGCAAAAATTCCAAGTTGAATTATTTCGGCCACAACAGAAATGAAGCAGCTCTTTGAGCAGCCTTCTGTCTCGCCTTCATCCTACTCTATGATCAGAAGTTGCACCAAACTGCGGTTATGACTTCGTGGCATTTTATCTAAGCAATGTATCATTTCCTTTTAAAGGGTGCGATGTTCATCTTACAAAATATTCTATCAGCTACCCCATTTAACGGTTTACGAGCTAGTAGGGCTAAGGCGATTTTCAAACATACTTGAACTTTGAAAGTAGATAACGTAGGGTTATTATCGACAATACAAAATAATGGAAAACGATTTTCTAAGGAAAGAAAGCGAAATTTGCACAGCCTAAATTCATGGTAACTTAATTTTTGAAAAGGGGTCACAAGTACCCCTTCACTTTCATCAGTCGGGCACGGATCAAAAACCCACTCTACGTATAACAGCACGCAACTTTCTATGTGTTTTGTTTAGCCCATTACGTTGTAACAAACTGCTCATGTAATCCGAAGACCGCGTTTCATCTATTTGTTCTCTTTTCAAGCCTCCAAAATATTATTCCTGGTGATGCGGAGGCTGCGTATGCCAATACTCCGCATGCGTCCTGGGGCAGTGCCACTGGAGAGGTGAAGAAGCAACCATCCGCTTGCCATTTAACAAGGGGCAAATATGTCCTTCCTGTCCGTTCCTCGCAATGTCCCTCCTGTCCGTTCTTCCCAACGTCCCTCCTGTCCTTTCTTCGCAATGTCCCTCCTGTCCGTTCTTCGCAATGCCCCTCCTGTCCTTTCTTCGCAACGTCCCTCCTGTCCGTTCTTCGCAACGTCCCCCCTGTCCGTTCTTCGCAATGTCCTTCCTGTCCGTTCTTCGCGATGTCCCTCCTGTCCGCTCTTCGCAATGCCCCTCCTGTCCGTTCTTCGCACGTCCCTCCTGTCCGTTCTTCGCACGTCCCTCCTGTCCGTTCTTCGCACGTCCCTCCTGTCCGTTCTTCGCACGTCCCTCCTGTCCGTTCTTCGCACGTCCCTCCTGTCCGTTCTTCGCACGTCCCTCCTGTCCGTTCTTCGCAGTGTCCCCCCTGTCCGTTCTTCGCAATGTCCCTCATGTCCGTTCTTCGCAATGTCCCTCCTGTCCGTTCTTTGCAATGTCCCTCCTGTCCGTTCTCCGCAACGTTCCTCATGCCCCTTCTTCGCAATAACCCTCATATCCGTTCCTCGCCATTCCCTGCAAAGGGAACCCACCCAAGAAGTCGTCAACCTGCTGTATCTTCCCATGACCCTACTCGCCAGTTCAGCCGCAGCTAAGCGCAGGTTCAGCGCGCAACAGCTGCTGAAAATTTGTTTCGCTTGATGGTGACGCAAAAGGGGATCAACGCAGCACCCGCGAGTCACGAGCAGCGCTTTCGCCTGGAATGAGTGGATCCAGGTCATGCCGCAGCCGCTCATGCCTGCGCAAGTGCGGCGCGTGAGAGAACGATTGGCTGCACTCAGGACCGCACCGCCAATGGTGATGAAGCAGACCTGGAGGGAGTATGTGACTTCAGTGATCTGCAAACAGCATGTCGTTCGGATACTGTTATCGCCGGTGTATAATGAGCCAACTTTGCTCTCTCAATACGCCTCGATAAAAAGCTTTTTGAATCGGGCAGCCAAGCAATGACGCAACTTGGGGTAAATACACGAAAAAAACACCCCGCAAGGCAATTGGCACCGGACATCTCACGTCTATACACTGCTATGGCCAACTAGCCTGGATGGTAGTGCGCAGTGCTGAGAAGCTGCGATACTCAAGATAATCCCGCCAGCTTGGAGCGCGCGATGCCATTCCGAGTTAGGAGGGGAGAGATAGCCATTTTGATTAGTTCCTTCTGACGAACATTCACAAGGCCGGCGCTGCATTTTCTGTAATTTCCGGTTTTTCTGTAAGTTACGGTTTTTCTGAAAGTTACGGTTCTCAGTCCCTGCCCCGCGGCGCGGTGTCGCGCAATAGGACAACGAACGAACCTAGCACCGATCTTTTAGGAGAAAGCCAGTTATTAGGCGCTTTATTTATCACCCATTCTTTTCTATCATTCCAGTGTCGTGATGGTTTTACGACCTCGTCACCCTGTCAAAAATTGGTGGCGCCACCACGCCAGAGCCGGTCGCTTTAGGTAACCCGTGCATACTTTGAGACCCTCGACACCCACAATATCCAATGTCGCGTTTCACCACAGCGCGTGCCGGTTAACAAGACTAATAATTTATTATCCAACGTCAAACCCCGAAAAAACAACAATATAAAAAACGGTAACCCGAGTATCGCCAAGATGTCCTCGTCACAGGTCGGTCCAACTGCCGGCGGCTGTCAGAACTGTCCGACAGCTACATGCTAGCATCAACAATGCTAAAGACACACCAACACGTCAGTGTGTCAGCTGGGCAAATGTGCCGGGGCTTTGTTTTGACACCCCGCCGCCAGATGGGGGTGAGATCATCGCTCTGCTGGTGCTGGTCTGTAAGTCATGCCTGCAATGCTAGCTGACGCTGTTGGGGAAGCGTCAGTTATCCAACTAGGAGAAGCCAAACCGTGGAGAGAGCTCTGAACATACCAGGTGTTATCATTCCCAGACGATGACGGACTCTGGTGAGAACGATAACTCGCCAGCCAGGTCAATCGAAAACAAAAGATCTCATTTCGAGGAGCAATTCACCTTGAACGGCTTACACACTCGAGCTCCGTCCACATCGACGGCATCCGTTCGGCACCAAGTTCACAGACATGCAAGCTAACTGCGACACAGACGGGCCGGTGGAAGGGGGTAACCCAGGGAGCGAGCTAACCGCGACACAGAATGATGGAAGGGAGTCACCCATGGGGCGAGCTAACAGCGACACGGAATAGTGGAAGGGAGTCACCCATGGAACGAGCTAACCGCGACACGGAGTGGTGGAAGGGAGTCACCTATGGAGCGAGCTAACCACGACACGAAATGGTGGGAGGGAGTCACCCATGGAGCGAGCTAACCGCGACACGGAATGGTGGAAGGGAGTCACCCATGGCGCGAGTTAACCACGACACGGAATGGTGGGAGGGAGTCAACCACGGAGCGAGCTAACTGCGACACGGAATGGTGGAAGGGAGTTATCCATCGAATGTAGAACAGCTCCAAAAGCAGTCCTATGGTACGCAACGAACGCGATGACGACTGCAGGTTCAGGCATCTCAGTATACAAAGGCACCCTTCAGAAATTAAGCCACATAACAGAGTCGCAGTAAACACCCACGAACGTCATGCACTCGACAGACACTGAAACGCCATGGCTGGTGGTTATGCGAGTAAAATACATGGATGACATAACAGGTAAAACGCTTTACGGGCGGAATGAGCTTTGGCGACCCCAAACACAGACTAACAAGCTCCTTTTAAACCTCAATAGACGAAACATGCGACACAGGCTGTGCAGCAGGACATTGCATTCTATGGAATGAGCGGCTAGCTCCGATGAGACCGTTTGACGTGGCACATGAGACCGGACCGACAACTTGAGCGGCGTCCCGGACATCCTCGTTTGCACTTGATACAGCCGGCGACCTTCGGTCGGTAGCGGCGCGGTGCCAGCGATCACATTTGGCTCCAGGCGCCGCCACAACTCGCGCTAACAATAGACATCGACCCGGTCCGAGGCCGGGCGCAGAAGGCACCTCCGCTGTCTGGCGCACTTGGAAGACGACGCATTACGTCACACCCGCAGATAAAGATATGTTATCAAAGCTCGCGTGCGGTGCAAAGCCGCAGGTACTCCGTTAAAACTCCTTTCCGCTTGACAGGCGGCGGTTACCCGCCCACGCATCACTGCAAAGCCGATCGCGACAAGACATCGCGCATCGTCCAACAGCCAGCGGCCGAGGGACAGTGCATAAAACGCTGACACGGCGGTGGTCAAAGTCAGGGATTGGACGGGCAAGGCCGCTGACCGACGCCGCTCCTCGCGCCGCGCGCTGCCCCGCGTCCGAGAGAGGAGCGCGTCAGACCTCCGCCGCCAGAGTCCGGCGGCCTCACGAGCCGGGCCGGACGCCGGACTCGGCGGCCGAGACCGTCCGCGTGGGCGCCGCGTCGGTCCGCGTGGCGGGCGGGTCCGTCTGGCGGCCGCCGCCCGAGTGTGCTGGCGGCGAGGGCCGGCCGGCCCCGGCCGGTGACGCCCCCAGCTCGCCCTCGAACCTCTGCCGCATCTGCTCCAGCTGGCGGGCGGAACGGAGCGCGGTCACGGAGCGAGCGCCACCGCGCGGCGGACAGAGCAGCGGGTCGGGTCGGGTGGCGTGCCCAGCAAAACAGCAGACTCCTGCAGCCCTCAACAGCCAACGCGTGGGTGAAGAAGAATCAAACAGTAAAAAAGAACATACAAATGCGTTATATCAATGCCGCGAGATGCACCTGAAGTCCGTTTTCCGTTCAAGAGTTTTGCCTTACGCCTTGTTGATGAGTTTAATTTCGGTAACCTGCCGAAATTATCTTCTTACAATGTGCTCGTGACTAGAAAACCATAACACGATAACACAGACCACAACACCAGACTATAATATATTGATAAAAAACGCATCACAGCCGGACAACGTTATTAAGCCAGGTCAGTGACCATCATCGGAGTCGCTTTCGCAGCAGTGTGAGCCGCAATGTGCTATAAAGGCGTTATCTCCTGCTTCAGGGGAACACAAGGACCAAACCTGCACTACCACTTCCTAGCCTGCACCCCCAGCCTGCATGAGAGGGGACAGGGTCACGTCCCGCCGCCAATGTGTCGTGGCCCGCGACCTTGACCTCATCCCGCTGCGCGAGGGCAGTTCCGGAGGCACTGAGAGACAGGGCGGCGCAGCGCACCCCAGCGCGGCCCAGGTGCGCTCCGGACCTGGCAGAACGCCAGTCCCCTACCGTGCTGCACCTGCATCGATGTCGCCCAGGGGCGCGGGGCTATCCCCCATCTCAATGACCGGCTTCACAAGATAAGGGACCTCAGCCGCTGCTTGAGTGCTTTCGATGTGTCACACTACGCGTCACGGAGGCCGCGTCAGCTTGAGAGGTTTGCACGTGGTCACGGTTTTTCCCCTGTGAGCCCCGATTGGTGCGACTGATTTGGGCCACGGCTGAGCGTGACTTCTAGACGCCTCAGTTACGTAATGAGGCCTTCCAGGCAGTTCTGAGACATCACGTGACCCGTCACAGGCGACAATGGTAGTCCCGGCGTGATCTTGCCAACACTAACAGATGCGGCACATTCAGAACATGGCCATTTACGTTTTTTTTCCGGGTGACGGCGTTGCAGCGCTGTGACCCGATGTAGCGTCACAACGCCAAGGCCTGTTAGACTGTCAATGGGCCTATGCTAAAGCCAAAAATCTACAGGGCAGTGTCAGAGTACAATAGAGCAGCTGCGAACAACCAGGATATGATATAAAACGAGAGAATGATGCCATGTGCTAAGACCTCATTGCTAAACCTCATTGTCCGGTGCGGTCTAATCGCCTTGTGTGTGACCCAGCGCGGCCTGGCGGCTGACCTGAGAGGCGAAGGTGCGTTCGGCGGAAGCCAGCTGGCGCTGCAGCGCCTCGACGGCCGCCTGGTGCTGGCGCTGCAGCTGACCCAGCTCCGAGCTCAGCTGATCCGCCTGCGGCAGCCGCACACTGGGGTCACGGGGCGCCAGCAGGTCACAGGTCAAGGTCGGGTCACAAGCCACGACCACGGGGGACGACAAGGCTTGCTTCCACATCAATGGGATTTATTCTGCACTTTACAGGCAGCCACCATACTGAATGAAACCGTCAATGTTTTGACATTTACATCATTGAGGTTCTGAGTACAACTGTATGCCATATTTCGGCGTCCATGCTGCAGCCGAAACTCATCGGCGTCCAACAAATCAGTTCAAACAACGCCAAAACTAACTAGCTACAGATAACCATACTGGTCTTGTCGTCATCTCTGATTGCAATAAACGGAAAACGCGAATTGCAAACAAACGAGTCCTGAGTGCGAGCTCCTGCGGTGGTCACCTGGCGTGTCTTGCCGCCGGTCTCCAGCGACAGCAGCGCCACCTGGGCCTGCAGCTGCAGCTCCGCCGCGCGGGCCGATCCCTGCGCCGGCGGCGCCGCCTGGTGTCGGGGCGAGCCGGGCTCCGGCTGCGGGGCGCGCCCGTGGTGGGGTCAGATGACCACAGCGCGCCGGCGTACTCACGGACAGGTGAGCACCGAGAGTGCGACACAGTGCGCCTTGAAATCCCTGTTGCCACGATAGCCTGAGCAAGGCTGCCCGGCCATCTCAAACGTCAAATGTCGCCGGGTATCAGGCAACTCATGCCACCCAGCACGCCACAACCTCAAACACCTGACCCGCCGACACCGCTAACACCTGAACCCCCCCCCCCCCCCCCCCCCCCCCGACACTTCAGCCACCTGCCTCGCCGACACCTCCACCACCTGGCCAGCCTCACACCCAGCAACAGCCTCCTCATCTCCCTTTCATTCTCCCACCAGTTCCCGGCCCTGTATGCCCTCCATTCCAGAGCGTCATTTCGCTCGCGAATGCCGCGCTACAATGTGCTTGCTGTCGGAGTCGCGACGTTTGTTCTTTGCTCTCGTCCGTACAGCTTTCTTCCGTGTCTCCATCCCCAACCTCCTCCCCCACGCGCAGCCTCTCCAACCTACCTTCGTCTCCTGCACGTCAATTCTCTCCTGGCCCATCCTCGTCCCCTGCACCTCGCTCCATTCTCAACCCACCCTCGTCTCCTGTGCCTCACCTCTCTCCCGACCCACCTCATCTCCCGCTCGTCGCTCCTCTCCCGACTCACCTCCCGCCCGTGCTGAGAGTCGGCCTCCTCCGACAAGGCCGGCTTCTCCGGTCGGCGGGCAGTCGGCGAGGCTCTTGCCGACCCGGCGCCGTCCTGGGAGGATCACGGCACGGGTCAGGTCACGGCAGAGGTCACCGGTAGAGGGCAGCGGGTCGACACCCGGGGCCGACGCCAGTGGCCGCACGCCGTGTCTACAGCGGGCTGTCCAGGACCCCCACACCGCCAGCCGAGGTGACGGGAGGGGAGAAGAAGCGAAAGAGACTTTCGCACGAGATTAGCCGCTAACATGAGGTTCGAAACGAAAAAGAGCAGCCGCGACAGCGACCCGAGGTGGCAGCCAGAGGGCACTCCGACAGCTTCACGAGGGTGATTCACGCCACGCCCGTCATTGGTTTAGCGTTGCTTCTGCGATCATTACCGCACACTAAGAAGTCCTTAGCATCGACTTCAAAGGCCTCGTGCTGCGTCCCATAATACCCCACAGAGATGTATCAGCTCTATCAGTGACAACAGGAAGCCGAGCTTTACGATTACGACATCACCAAACAAGGTCAGCAAACTGTCCGCAGCGGACATTTGACTTTCAGTTCTGCGTCTATTTCACTGAACGGCAATCGTCGGCGCATTTCTCGACGCCACTCCTTTACATAACACATGCAAGACTTCAGGCATCGCCCGTCACGTTGCCCTGACAGTGGCGAGACAGCTAGGACATGCTATGACTAGACATGCTGGGATGGCTAGACATGCGCTAGGACAGCTGGTCGCCCGCGAACGATGCGCCGCGATCACGGCTGCCTGTGACATGTCGCCGCGCATCGCGGGTGTTCGACGCGGCGTACATGCCCCACATGCGTCTGCCAGCGCCTTAAGTCTCCTTTACACGGCTAGCCTGTCGCTCCCAGCACCCGACAAGCACACCGGGCACCCGGACTTCAGCTTCAAATACATCAGCCGTTCTCCAGTACATCCTGTGGCGCCCGCACAACAGCTGTTCCCACCTGGGATTCGCCGCGGGGTCGGGAAGTAAGCCGATGCGTCGCAGACGGCTGCTGGTGGGGCTCAGACCGGTCGCCCAGGTCGGGGTCTGGGTCGGGGTGAGGGTCAGGGTCAGGGTCGGGGTCAGGGTCAGGGTCAGGGTCAGGGTTACGGCCAGGGTCAGGGTCAGGGTCAGGGTCAGGGTTACGGCCAGGGTCAGGGTCAGGGCCAGGGTCAGGGCCAGGGTCACGGGGCGATGAGCAGGCCGCCAGCTGGTTGGTGAGAGCGTCCAGCCTGCGGCAGGGACGACGGTCACCACCAGGTGGCGCGCTGTCGTGGTAACTGTGAACACGTATGGTGCGAAACCGGGCGAGATCACATTCAAGCAACAGGTAAGAACAGAGTGCCCGCCCATGGACGAAATGTCCGTAACAGACTCCGCACCCAAGGGTCACGGTCAGGTAAAGGTCACCGTGGGTTGGCCAGGATCCAAGGATGGGGGACCCAGGAAACGGAGATCGGGGCCCGATAGCTAGCTTCAATCGCTTGGACCAGAAGACCCAACGTGAAGGAGAATATGCCACAGTTGCCAATGGTCCATTGATGATGTAAGCATTTGAATGACGCGGCTTCTTGGACCGGAGGACCAAGAAAACGGCTCCGACTCGGGGCAGGCGCGGTGCGACGGTGCCCCTCACCTCCCCCTCAGACCGTCCAGCCCAGAGACGAGCACCCCTCACCTCTCCCTCAGACCGTCGCGCTCGGTTCGCAGCGCCTCGAGCCGACGTCGGTCCGGTCCGGTCGCCGCCAGCTCCCGCTCCAGCTCAGCACCCAGGTGGCGCTGCTCGGCCAGCGCCTCCGTCAGCCGCAGCACCTCCAGCTCCAGCGTCTGCGGCAGCATCAGCCATGTGCGGGGGGTGCCGACGTCACCGCGCTGATTCGTCTTCGCGTTCAAACATGGGTGCAGGAGACCCAGTTGGTACCCCTCCGTTGGCAAACCTGACCCTTCAACAACCGGGGTCTGCTTTCAGCACGAAATGCCAACAGCAGCCACATGCTTACACTTTACCCTATCTCGGATAACATTAAATTTACGCATGTCATATAATTACTACTATCCTGGTACGCATTACTGTTAGCATGGTCAGAAAACAAAGCGCACCTTTCGAATGCTCCCGGTGGCTATTCCCCACTGCCTAACCAACTACCGCTGGGACAACTAGGCGCCTGCTGACCACGGGATGTAGAAGTGTAGACCGTCACTGTTACTGATCGGAGCTCAAAAGCGCCACGACTGTTGAAATCATGTTGCACCCAGCAGATATAGAGCGGATTACGTTATGTCGGATGTTTAGGATATTAGTGACACATGGAGAGCATGGTGCTGGCTGAGTCAACCATAGAAAATACCCTGGATATGGGCGGTGTACACTCGGTGCTTTTCGTATTTATTCAGGGTACGGCCTGAGGGGAATTACGCACTTCTTGAAGTCACTTGCCGAACACACGATCGAAAACAGGCGGAATCTGACCCTGGCGGACGCGTTCTCATCTCTGCCCGACCTTGAGGTGACCTCCGACTGACCTTGACCTGCACCATGAGCTGCTGCCGCGCCGTCTCGTGCTGCTGCAAGACGGCCGTCAGCCGACCAGCTGCCGACTGGCTGACGGCGAGCAGCTGCCGCGCGTGCCGCTGGTCGGCGGCTGACCGCTCACGCTCCAGCGTGCGCGACAGCTCCGCCATCTAGCGGAGACATAATGCACCCGAGTTATCGTTACGCGGCGATGGACGGCGCTGCGTGTCGCAAGAGTTATGCTCTGAGACAGCCCAGTACCTATACTATTTCGGTCAGGCCAAATAAACCGGCACCACAGTCCGTGGAGGAAATTGGGGCTAGCGGTGGCTTTGTGCAGCATAAACTGAGACGAGGTTCTGATGCGAGCATACTGACCAATGTCGCTCAGTCACTAGCTCGGGCCGACATTAGCTGGCTCTCACTGTTTTCTCCCGGTCGATGGCGTGCTGCTGGCGTGTGTGGCGCAGCTCCTCGCGTAGCTGCATCAACTGATTGTCACGTGATGCCAGTTGGCGACCGTGTTCCCGGGTTGTCTGCTGCAGCGTGCGCTCCGCTACTGACACCTAGGAGCGGCCGGGTAACATAAGGTTAGTGATTCGACCACCACAGGGATATCACTTGTGCCGTGAACGGAGCCCTCTTGTGGCGCTAAGTTAATGTGCAGTTCGTGACCTCATCGCAACAGGCACCAAAACATCTTCCGGTTGGGGTCTGAGTGAGCGCGTCGATCCTGTATGGGCTCGTTCGTAATGCTTATCTGTCGTGCCTGGAGGCGTCCCTTGTGCGGGGCCGGAGTCATTCAGCCACTGGGGACAAAATGCTTGACAAATGGTGATTTATATGTGGGACGATGTAAAAGAGCAGTTTTGGCCCTTTCTCGAGAATCGGGCATTCAGGGACTGCAGATGGTTAGAGACACTTAAACACTGGCTGAAAACACGCGAGGGGCAATGCAGGAAAAATAAAAAAAGGGGAAGCGGCAATGTGACAGAGAAAACTAAATAAAGTTAAACTGTAGCAACAAATTTCTGGATGGCCTGCTATGACCTTTTACTCCACTTTTTTCCTGAAATACCAGCATCTCTGCTACAACTAATGATTCACAGCATTTTGACACTGGAATCCTCGGGCAAGTTGATTTGGATTTGAGCTTTGAATTAATTTGAGCAGATTCAAATATTTACATCACAATGTCCACAAAATGAACCACAAAAAGCAGAGAATAATATTCACAATGTTCACAACATTAAAATATATTCCCCAACCCTTACCTGGTTCCTGTGCCCTCATGACCAGTTTCAACTGGTCAAGTTTTCAACTCCTGATTCACTTCCTGCAGTACCCCCTGGGCCTCACACCCAGCTCTGACCCACTTGACAACTCACTCAGAACCACCTCACACATCACTCAGACCCATCTGACACTTCACTTAATTCCACCTCACACCTCACTCAGACCCATGTAATACCTCACTCAGTCCCATGTGACACCTCACTCAGGTCCACCTGATGCCTCACTCAGTCCCACCTGACACACCTCATCATCCACACCCACCTGACACACCTCATCCACAGTCACCTGACATCTCACTCAGTCCCAACTAATACCTCATCCAGACCCACCCGACACCTCACTCAGACCCATCTGACACTTCACTCAGACCCACCTGACTCTTCAGCTCGGCCACCTCCAGCTGTCGCCGCTGCTCCGTCTCCTGCAGCTCCTCCGCCAGCTGTTGCAGCTGCAGCTGGTGCTGTTGCCGAGCCAGCTCCAGTTCGTCCTGCAGCTGGCTGCTGAGGGCGCTGGAGACGGCGTCCAGCAGCTGCCGCCGATGCGGGCTGGACTCTGGAGGCACGCGGACCCCACGCCACTCAGAGAAGGTGAGGGGGCTACAGCATGCTTTGGGCCTGGGGGCACGCTTCCGTGTCAGGGCCATGGGACGAATAAGGTGCTCTAGGTTGATCTGACATTTGCGTGAGCGCCTGTATCTGATGGTCCACGTGACGTTCAAAGGAAGGTGCTTGTTACACCTGAACATTCGGTTTGGTCTCAGCAGTAGCATGTTACAGTTACAGTTATTTTATTTAGGGCACATCCATGTGGTGTTTGTTCTGCACCTAGTTGAACAAGGAAAAAGAACCCACACACAGCACAGAGATACACACATACGTGCAGATACACAGTTTTAGTCAATGAGTCAGCGATTTAAGACAATCAAGAATGCCTGGCGCGAGGGGGCGCGGACGGCCACCGCAGGCAGCCCGTTCCAGGCGGCGGCGCGGTACGGAAAGTGTCGCTGGATGGCGCTGAATGTCGCTGGATGGCACTGGATGTCACTGGATGGCGTTCAGTCGGACACGTGGCAGATGTAGCGAGCCGACACCGCCCGAAACAGCAAACCAGCAGGCATACATGAACGTTCTTTAACCGAAGCTACATCTAGTTCTATTGTACGTAAAATATGGTATGAAATATTCATACGTTTTACGCGATTCGCCACCTATGCACTCAGCTAGACGTAAGCCAAGTGGAACATACACAGACTGTCATGTGTGATGTATATTCCGAGGCAAGGGAAAAAGGAGTACAACCATTCCCGACCGAATCTGTAACCATCCACGTCGCGTCTCCACACTGTCAATTTTTCGCTGCATGCATAACTTAGACAACTTAAAGAACTGAACCTAGTGATAATTTTCTACTCCCTACGTCGAACGCTATAAGTTTCCGGCCTAAGCCTAGCAACCTTTGTAGCATAGAAAGCTTTCAGTCTCACCATTGCTGGAATACACGCGGTTGTTTTCTTATACAGCTGCAATGCAGTTTGAGTCCCTGGGACTCCAACTAATTGTCATTGGCCCACAAGCACTTAATCAGCCGACGCAGCATCCGGCACCCAATGGTCACAGGTGCACCCAATTTGGTTTCTAAAGGTGATTAAGTGTTAAACATTTCATACACAAATACGCAAATAATCAGCTATAGCGCATACCCAAGCTGCGTCAGCTGAATTAAAGCACAAATACCAGAAACAAGTGCAAGTGCAAGCGCGTAAAAATATACAATAAACGCACACAACTAAAACTCATCAATGTCCACTACCTCATCTTAGAACACCCGGAACCCAACCGTTTGGAGCCCCGCCCGCGTCCCTCACCTCTGGCGGCCCAGTGACCTTCGGTGGCGACCGTGTCTGACGTCACGACGGCACGGCCGCGAGTCGCGCGGACCGCGCTGGACCCGGCCGGGGTGTGTTCCAGCAGGCGGAGGGCGTCCGACTGCGGCGTCTCCCACCGCCGGTCTCCCAGAGAGGAGGCGCCGCGCCGCCGCGTCTCCGGGGCGAGACGCAGCTCCCGTGCCGCGACCGGTCGCGGCGTCTCCGGCGGGGACGTCTCCCAGCGGGCGGCGTCTCTCGGGGAGCGCGGTCGGGACGGCGGCCTCTCGTCGAGGACCTGCTCCTGGCGACTGACGGCCGATGGGGACTTCACGAGAGCCCTCTGACGCGCAGGGACTCGTGTCTCCATCTCGTCGTGCCGCGCGTCGCGCTGCCGTCTGTCGCGCTCTCGCGTCTCCTTCGCCGGCGTCTCCCAGTCGACAGAGTCCCCCCGTCGGGGCGTCTCCTCCTCGTCCGCCCAGCGAGGCCTGGCCGCCTCGCGGGCGCCTCGCTGGCGCGCGACCCGCGTCTGCCGCCTCGCTGCGCCGGCCTCGTCGTGCTCCCGCCGCCGCCCGCTGCTGCGATGGCTCCCACGCTCCGGCTCACCGTCCTCCGCGTGCTGCGTCCCGCGCCGCGGCGCCTCCAGCCCCGCCCCGCGCCGGTCCGACTCGCGCGGGGGCGCCCCATCCCGCTGCCGCCGGGAGCGTTGTTCAGCGCCGGCCGCCTCAGCGTCGCCAGCCCCACGCCGTCGCCGCCCGAGCTGCGGCACGTCCCGCTCGTCCGCCGCCGCCCCACCGGCGCGCCGCTCCGCCTGCTCCGCAGCGTGGTGGCGGTCGAGCCGCGCCCCGCTTCCTGCCGCCTCCGCCGGCGGCGCCCACTCCGGCATGGAGCGCGAGCTGATGGTGCTGACGCCGCTGACGCCGTCCTCGGAGCCGCGGCGGCGCGCCGTGCGCCGCGCGACCTCGCTCTCGCCGCTGGCCGTGCTGTCGGAGCCACAGCTCAGCATGTGGTCGGAGGAAGAGGAGGGCGCCGGCAGGCCGGGCGCGCGCGCCGCCGGCCGCAGCGGGGGCGACGCCAGGGCCGACCGCATCGAAGCCGTGAGGTCGGCCGGCCAGCGACCGGCGCCGTCGCCGTCGCCCAGCTCTGTGGTCGCTGCGGACGTGAAACTGCAGTTGAGGCTGCCATGACGCGCTGAGTTGGGGCCAAACACAGGGGAGCGTGGATGACGGGAGCAACAGGTGAGGATAACACCGTGATTCAAGTGTTTCAAGGACCCACGGCCGACGGATGTGGATTCGAAACGCTCCACAAACTGTACTTTAATTCCCTCCACAACTGGAGTGGACGGACACAGCTGTACCAACCAAAGGACCCGAGATTCACACTTTGTAAAATAATCTGACTGGGATGGGGCAGAACACGCAGCAAAACAAAAAACTGCAATCACTGGTGACAATCTGCGAAGACATACTCAGAACTCACCGCCTCTATAACCACTCCAGCTATCCTATGCTCTCCAACAGGCACCAGTCCGCCCCTACTGCTCACCCCTATCTATGCCAACAGAGTAAGCCTCGCCTCACCACCGCGGCCCGACAGTCAGATAGGCCAGCCAGTCACGCAAGCCCGACAGTCATACAGGCCCGACAGCCACGCAAGGCCGACAGTCACGCAGGCCCGACAGTCACGCGGGCCCGACAGTCATGCAGGCCTGACAGTCACGCAGCACGTACCACGCGCTTCCTTGGCCAGCTCGTCGGCCAGCCGGCGGCGGACCCGAGCCGAATCCTGGAGCGCCTCCTTCAGTCGCGAGCCGACACCTAGCGGCGTCGAGGTGGCCAGATGACCACGTGACGTCACCACCTGACTGCGTGACGTCACCAGGCCACTGGAAAGGCCTGAATCGGTCCGCGAACGGCCGCCCATGGCTGCACCTGGGAGGGAGGGTACATTGCATAACTGCATGATGTAAAATGACACCTTTGGCTCCCCAATGAAAATTTACACAAACAATTTACATGAGTTAAGAATTAAACAAAGCTCCTATTTCAGAATACATTTTGAAGCTTGCCAGATGCATAATGACCAGTCACCTAATAAGAAATCACTTAATCTTGCATCTTAGTGATGACAGATAACTGACATTATTGATATATTCTTATTACCACCAACACTTGTATGTACTGACACTGGTAGATATAGAATAAGGGAAAATTAATGATAAATCAAAGGTTATTGTCCTGCCAGAGGATACTGATAAACAAAATAAAAAAACATTTAGTGATAAAAACCACCATTAGCCAACCTGTTCACAGTTTGACATTAATGTTCACACCCAGAACTGTGGATAAACTCTCAACTTGCTGCCAGCATCAAGCAGTGCTTTCAGCCAGTGCCATCTGTGCAACCAATTCTGAATTGCAAACACTGGTGCGAGCCAATGCGAATTAGACTGGACAATCTAAAGATATGTGAATGTGATAATGAGGATGATATGCACATTATGTGCAGTCCTCAAACAGTTTAAGATATGTAATTGTCATGCACCATGGTTTCAGTGTGTTAATGGGATATCAGAGCACTGCAGGACCATGCCACAACTTCTGCTGCATCTGACTTGACCTTATTTGCATCACTTTCTCTGAAATCTCATCATGCAGAATGGCTGATACTGAGTTACTGATCTAGGGTGGGCCAAGCTGACAAATCAGTGAGATGCAACCTAGTGATAATGCTACATGCTACATGTTGTTAGTAGCATCATGTGGCCAGCATGATGAACTCATGGCACAAAATTGTGTGCTAATGCATTTAAGCACCTCAAAGACTTAGCATGCTCCCAAAAGAGGAAACTTCTACCGTGGTACTCACAATGTACCAAAGTAATATACCACTGGGATAAAAATCAGGAATAAGAAAGACAGCATCTAATAATCACACAGACAACACCAAATAAACCTTTCCGTGGGCCAACTCATAGAAGGAAACATCCCGGGATATTCACACGAAAATCGGTAGGTTTGGCTAGATCTTCATCTGAGAGTCACTGAACTCTAAGCCCATTCTCTTTCTCTGACATGCTTTAATTAGCTAAGCATGTTAATTTTTTAAAGAACCAACCTCCAAAATAAAATAGCCGGTCTTCGAACCTCGCCCGCTTCGCCGTTGTCCTAAATAGGCCTCACACATATCCCTCGTACCGCGTTCCCCATTCCCCAGATGCATCCTTTGGCGCCATTCATATTTGTCACAGCTGCGCCGTATACCACGGTTTTGGAGCGATTTCTAAAAGACTGTCATTGGGCTGAAAGCACTATTTTATTAACATACCCAAGCTGGTTGGCCTTCTTGGTCTGATGAAGTCTTAACACACGCAAATTTTCCGAAATGACGTCTTCATGCATGTATATATGAAAAGCAAGGTACTGGGTTTCTCTATCACTTCTTCATTTCTAAACTATCTGACGTTTGTTTCCGATTGTAGAAGAAAACACATTTTCACAAGGTTAGGTCATATGAGGTCATGATGGGTCATGCGGTATTTATGCAGAATCCTCTTCTTTTCAGCTACTCACGGCCAGTGATTGATCGCATCCGTGTACTGTAGGCATGTGGTTTGGTATCTTAGTTCGAACTGGGCCTCCCGTCGCTTTCTCCGTGGGGCAGTTTTGTGGCCGAAAATGATACAAAATCGATGATGATATTTGTATTGTTATGACGCATCTGAACACGAAACAGGCGAAATAATGCTATTTCTGCTGACAGATTAAGGCTAGGTGTTTCTCGGTTTCATACATCTGGATGGAAGCTAACAGATCTTGCGGATGGGAAAAGTTGGTCATGTAACATACATTGTCATGCATTCTTTGTGTTCATTTGTTGAAAGTGAAGTTCGTTAAACAGACTTGTGTATGGCAGACAGTTTTGAGTCGGGGTGCGCAGCAATACGAAAGTTCGTTGTTTTAGTAAACCCGTGGATAACCTATGTAGAATGGGTAACAGTTTAGGCTCGTTCAAATTTTGTAAAAATAACTGGTATGGAAGCGAGCGTGTCAAGACGTCTACGGCATGTTATTTACATGCCTCAAATTCATGCCTCAAAATCTTACTGTTTGTGCTTCTTTTGAACATTAGTAGTAAAACTCTACGCAACATGGTAGAATGAAGGGGTGCCTCAATAGAATAGCGCTTTCGGCGCACTAATGCGGCCTTTAGAGAGGCGCTTTTACTTTCCGATCAGGAATGGCACGTGCCCCAGTGCTCCTCCCCTTCTTGATCGTCGCTGCGTAATCTCTATGCTGCTTAGGTTAAGGTCCGTTCAAAATGAGGTACCAACATTACGACATAAAAGTCGCCTTTCGTCAAGCTAAGCGGGCAAGTCCGTTAATAACAGATTGATGAGGTTGGAACGTCGGGCCCGCGGATTGTCTCCCTATCACTTACACAAGATGGCATCCCTGTCCCATTTGCTGCATGACGGCATTCGGTGGCATCGCCAACCGACACTTATAGTCATGACATCAAGGGCGTCGGAAGATCTAGAAAAGTGAGGGGCATGGCAATATTGAAGGCGATTCTCGTCATGCATCTCTAAATTGCTAATGTTATATATCCTCAGACAGCGCGAAACTAACGCCAGACTGTCCCTACACCAAGTCAGAACATAAACAATTATATAATTATAACATTAATGATATAATATATAATAACATAACATATAATTATTACATATAATTACTATGCAATTATATAAACAATTGCTTCTCGAATCGCCTCCGTCATGCAGCTGGCTGGCGCAACTACCAAAGCATATCAGAGCGGCCCGGTCGAAGCCCGACTTGCGGAGATTCTGCTCGACTGCCTCGCGACGACTCCAAGTGCGCACTGTTGGTCATGTCGGGGTTCACTGTAGCGGCAATGGGCCCCAGGCATCGTCCGTCACCAAACAGACCGTTGTTCTTGTGGTCTTTTCCACGCGCAAGGTCTGTCTCCGCCGCGCCGAAACAGTCTTTTGCTGACCTGATCCGATTAATCGGAGCGGTTCGGCAGCAGGCGTGCGTGCTCGGGCGGGAATAGCTTCGGGCGTAGAATAGCCTCGGAGCGTAATAGCTTCCGGCGTGACGTAGCCTCTGGCGGTGAATAACCTCTGGCGTAGAATGGCCTTGGAGCCATTCTACGCCAGAGGCTTCCGGCGTGACGTAGCCTCGGGCAGAGAATAGACTCGGGCTGGAAATAGCCTCGGGCTGGGGTTAGCTTCGGCCGTGAATAGCCTCGGGCGGAGAACAGCCTCGGGCGAGGAGGCCAACGGGGAGAGCTTGGCCAGCTGACCGTGGGGAAAGGGAGAAGGAAGACAAAACCTACGCCTATGCCCAAGTTCATGGATATGTGTAACAATGTTCCCGTCTGCCGGCTCCTGACAGGTCAGCTGCCGCCCGCGTGGTCGGCACGTCTGCGGGCTGGCCGCTGCTCACCTCACCTTCCAGCTACCGCTCGTAACCGCACCACTTGGTAACGTGGAGTGCTTCATCGTCTGCGTGTAAGGCGACGTGCTTTGTCTTTGTGGCAGGTCTGTAAACTGAGGCCATGCCTGACAGTAACACTACGATCGAGAACAAGGTTGTGGGCAACGATGTTGGTGGGGTGCCGGCACCTATGAGGGTGACACAATGGCGTCCCCCAGATTCTCCGTGATGGGAAGGTTTACTTGTTTCAGTTCCTAGTTTGATACCCTTTTTCTCTATGCACATCTGGAATGGTGACACACGCCTTAGATTCTTGCCGCTCTGCCCGTCGGAGGTGAGTCGAAATGTTGATGACCTAATGACGGCAGACCAGCATGCTTCGTATCAGCTGGCCGTGTCCGGTTTCAGTGTTTTGTTTGAGGAGATCAGTGCCCTCAATGCCCATGCCAGGCTTCGGCAGCTTTGGTCTGATCCTCATGAGTCTGTGGATGTTTTTGTAATCAAGTTCTGAAAGCTGGTGCAGGAGGCCTTCTGGGCAATGGTAATAGCACAGTTCGCTTCAGCTGTTTTCTTGGCGGCCCTACGCGGGCCATATCAGGTCGATGGGGTGTCCGATGGCATCGCTTCTTTTTCGGCCGATGTCAAGAGGGTGCGTAATGTGACACGCGGCGAGAATCTGCGATCGTACCCGGTCCGGCGACAGGTCCGGGAGCACCAGCCTTCGTTGCTTCAGCAGCCCTTGACCCGGATGGAGCACCTGAAGCAGCGTGTTAGTTGGTCGGTCTCAATGACTGTGTCAACCCTAGTGAAGACGGCTCCATCCCCTGAAGTTGGTTGTTTTTCTCCTGTTGGCGGGCGTGACAGACGCCCCTCGGGAAAGTGCCTCGTCTGTGCTTCCTCGGGGCACTTGGCGGCTGCCAGCCGACTGCGTGACTGTACCTGCTGCAGCTGCGGGCGAACGGGTCACTTGGCTCGTGCTGGTCGCGCGGCCAGTCTGGGAAACGGACCGGGGACTCTGCTATGGGCCCAGAGCGGAAGGAGCTGGCTTTCACCGTCCGGGCCAGCAGGGGCGACAGTCGCACAGACGTGACTGGTAAGAGCAGCGTCGCATTGCGGAATACTTAACTTTTGATGCCGGGATATTCGGTACGGTGACCAGCTGTCTATTAGACACCGGCTCTACCATCAGCGTATTGCATCATTCAGTTTTTGAGTCCATGTCGGTCGTCAGGCTGTGCAAAGCCTCCACTCAGGCCAGGACAGCGTTTAGAGATCCTCTCCCAATGTCCGGCAGAGTATCAAATTTGAGGTGGGAGATGTAGCTCGGATGATCCTGTTCTTTCTGTGTAAAGCCATTGATGAAGCTCCTGTCTCCTTGGCCTGCACATTATGCAATATGTTCCCTGTGCCATAAACCTTCATAACCGGTTGTTGATAATTACCCCTGCCGAGTCTGTCCATACAGCATCAGTTGAAGCGACATCCGTTGAGAAGGCTGTCGTGGGAAGGATTTTTTCAACACCACCTGGGTCACAGCTGGTTATTCCAACTTCCGTTCACGATTGCCATGGTCAGGGTCCAGCTGTAGCTGAACCCACATGGGACCACCCGGGAGTGAAGGTAGCCAGTTGTATCGTGGACATGGACCATTCTCCAGTGCCTGTCATAGTACACAATGTCACAGCGGAGCATGCCACTGTTCGAGAGCACTCGATAGCCTGGTGGCACAACTTGATCTTAGTCACCAGGCTACCGGCCTACCCAATCTCTCACACCGATGGCTCGCTGGAGTTGCTCGCCGGTTCGTCGTTGTACTGCACGCCTGACATGAACGCTGCCTGCTATGAGATTCCCATAAACCCAGCTGACAGGGATAAAACTTTAATCACTAACCCGTTCGGCAACCCAAGGTACATCAGAGTTTGCTTTAGGCTCAGTTCTGCGCCGTTTTCATACGCAAAAATGATTAAACATTGTTTTCGGAAACCTTTCTCCAAGGACCTGCTTCACTTACTTCGACGACATCATTGTGCAAGGAAAGGAATTTTGCGGAGAATTAAACGGCCTGGTCTTTGTTCTCTGTCTCCTCAGCTCGGCGACCCGAGTCTGAATTTCTGTGCGCGCAAATTCTTTCATAAACAGGTCACATTTCTCAGTCATGTGGTCTCTGGGAATGAGTTAACCACAGACCGCGAGAAATTTAGAAGGTGCGCAAGTGGCCGGAACCGCGCACATCAAAGCAATTGTCCAGTGCTTTTGTAGGACGAGAATCATACTTCCGAAAATATGTAAATTGCTTTGCGAGCATGTCGGGCACTATATTCCGTCTGACCGCCCGGGACACCCGATTTCAGTAGGCCACGGAGGCTCAGCACGCTTTCGAGAGCATAAAGCAGGCGCTCAGTAAGCACCACTGGTGGCGTTTCCTTGTGTTGATGACGATGCCGGCACGTTCACGTTGGACTACGATGCCTGTGATGACGGGATTGGTGCTGACCTTCTTCAGGAGCAGGACGTTGTTGACCGTGTTATCGCTTTTGGAAGTCGCTGCTTGTCAAAGTCACATAAAAATAATTCAATCGCAAAGAATGAGCTGCTCGCTTGTGCTATCTTTATCCAGGAGTTTGCACACTATTTTCGAGGAAAATGTCCCAGCTAAAGACGGACCCAGCAGCGGTCAGTGGCTTCTAAATTTCAAAAATCCACCAGGAATGCTGGCTAGGTGGTTGGACGTACTCGGCAGGTTTCATTTTGTGATGACGTGTCGCGTCAGACGGAGCCTGCTGCCGAGTGTCGCCATGCGTCTGATGATGAGGTGTCGTGTCAGACTGAGCCTGCTGCCGAGTGTCGCCATGTGTCTGGTGATGATGTGTCGCGTCAGACTGAACCTGCTGCCGAGTGTCTGGCCCATGAGTCTCTTCAGCTCAAACAAAACAATGACATGTCTATCGCTGAGATTTCCTGTCACTTGTCCTCAGGCAAGCGGCTACAGGAACGTCTCTCTCGCACGAGGCACACCCTCTGCTGTGGCTTGGGGATCGACTTCGCTTATTGGAGGGAGTACTGTTTCGAGAGTGCAAAGTGTGAACCCGCTGCCCTGAGCAGCTGCAGATGGTCGCTCCCATGTCTGATCCCTGATATTTTGACATCGATGCATTCGGGTCCGAAGAGAGTCGCGTCAGCTCTGGGAAACTGTTGGCGCAGGCGCGGCCTCGTTTCTGGTGGCTCTCGATGACTCCTGATATACACAGATTGTGCACAGAATGTGGCAGATGCAGTTTATGTCAGTCACCTATTATCCAGCTCCGTGCCTTAATGGGAGAGCTGTATGTCCTGGAACCATAGGATGTTGTATCCATGGATTTTTTTACTAGCTTACCCCTCACGGTGCATCAACACAAACACCCGCTGGTCTACTACGAGCATTTCGCTCGGTGGCTGGAGGTATTCCCTCTTTCAGACGTGTTTGCTTCTACGGTTGCGCACGTCCTCAGTGATGAGTCATTTTCTCAGTTTGGGGGCCCTAAGAACTTGCGCTCAGATTGTGGGTACAAATTTCAAGAGCGAGCTGATTGCCGATGTATGTCGTTTTTTGGGGATCCGCAAAACCAGCGTGAGCAGTTTTCATCCACAGGAAATTAGCCGGTGTGAGCGGATGATGACAACTGTGCTGGGCATGCTGTCCAAGTATCTGGGTGACAGTCAACATGAACGGGACCAGCACTCGTCGCTGCTCATGCTTGGATACCACTCAAAAGTGCAAAAATATGTAGGTTACAGCCTCAGGGTTGCAAAAATCTCAATGTTGCTTTTTGGTGCTGGGTCGAGAACTTCGCCTGCCGGTCGATGTGGAGATTGGTGCAGCCCGTGCGCTAAAATACACCCGTGTGTCAGCTTATGCGGAAAAACTTTCTGAGGGTCTGCGTGGCGTTTACCTGGAGGCTACTCGTATGTCCCACCCAAGTAACGTGATGAACAAGCCCATGAACGAGCGGAAAGTAAACACTTTATTTTCAGATTGGCGATAAAGTGCCACTTTTCAAAAACGTTTCAAAAAGAGGCGAATAATACAAATTGTTCCGTACCTGGAAGCTGGCCGTCAGTGTGTCTGTTCACGGTCTTCTCGGGATAGTTCAGGAGATCGGCCTGCTCCCGGCGTTCTTCTCGGATCAGACGTTCCCTCGACTGGGTCACATTCCGTTTGATGCCGTTGCTGCTCGTGTCACGGTTAGCCATTGTAGCGTAATTGCAGCGTAAAGAAGTCACAATAAAGGGTGGTCCACATCAATGTTGACCATGGCTGGGATGAGCTGCCAGTGGTATTTCGGCCATATCTTTGTCGTGGAGCCTGTGACATCGCGAGGATCTTCCTGCTTTGTTTGTCGGGTCTGGCTGCGAGCTGTGCAGAGCTATCACATTGGTTTTGTTAGTGCCGTATCTGACCATTGGCTGCGCGCCGTTCGGCTCGTCCGATCGGGCCGTTCAGGCCCGATCTGTCCCATGTACTTTCCGGTGATGACTGATACTTGGACCACGGAACGCGGTTGCACCAGCCCGGTGGGTTAGACCGCGCTCGTATATGTCGGAGCGCTATGAGGCACTTCCCTGGCGAGTGAAAGATGCCGATGCGGGCTCGTTGGGCGGACGTTTGGCTTTTGTTTTCACCATGTGCGTGGAAGTGTTGCCTGCCTGGGAGACGCCTGTGTGGGATTGGTCGTGCTTAAATGAAACGCTGGATGATTTTGTCGTCTAGACCGTGTTTTGTTGCTGGGGCAGTTCGATATGTAACTCCTCACGCATAATGTTTGCAATAAAAGATGGTGTTATCCTTGTCGTAGGGGAAAAAGGGTAACAGTGCTGCTTGTGTTTACCTCTCCACCCCCGGCCACGCGGCTCGTCCCGTCCACCCGGCGGTCGGAGGTCGCGGTGCCCGGGGCGCTGTGACCCGGGCGGTGATTGGTTCGCGGCGTGCCGGTCACTCGGCAGGTGACCTGTGGTCAGGGCCTCTGTGCGCCGGGAGACCTAAGGACGGACGCTGGCCCGGTGCGGGCGGGAAGGTGTCGGTCGCAGCTGGAATGCAGGTTACAAAGTTCGCTACGTTTCCCGAGCTTACATACATATGTACGAGCCATGCCAACGGCATCTGACCAGAAGGCCCACATAGAGATAGATGCACATAACGCTGCTCTTCAAGGCGCGTCTTCTCAGAAGAGTTGGCTTACGTGGCCTGGTACGGCAGCATTGCATGACACTGTCCAGCAGGCACGTATTGGCGGATGCGGCCCGCTGGCCGACGCCGGGCACCATTTCTGAAGGTCACCGGCCGGTTTCATTTTCGGAGAAGGCTTACCGTTTGTGTGACGCATCGTACTGCTCCTGCCTGCCACCCCTTGCCTGGCTTAGCCTGGCTTGCTAAGTTCACTCAATTAAGTCATAAATGTGGAACATTGACATGTTTTATGGCAGTGATGACGATGTTGTAAAACATGCAAATATTTTGGGCCGATATTAATCACAATGAACTGTGCAACATGCCTATGTAAGCTAGATGTCTCAATCTTACCCGAGTTGGCCTTGCAGCGTATACTTTTCGAGACCGGTTTTTAAAAAAATCGTTTTCCAATCCATTGCTGACGCTCCACTGGATCGAAGAGCGTTCAAGCCGCTTAACAGTTTGCAGACGATGTTTTCACGTATGCCATACGTATGCCATATGTATGTTTCACGTATGCCATATGCCTTTCCGTGTCATATGTGCTCTGGCTAGTGATGGGTGTCACTAAAAGTACTCTAGAATGGAAAAGTCCGTGGTTTGCGATCGGGTGCAAGTAGCCGGCTGCACAATCGACCAGCTTATGTCCGCTGTCAAACGGTTTGATCTCGTGTTGTAGCGACACCGGACTGTCAAGATATATTACTAGTTTCGGCCCATGTTGTGCAATTTTTTACCATCATACAATTTCATGCTTACGACATCGAATGGGTGATGCAACATTATGTTCGTAGGCGCATTTTTGACAGTGGTGAGAGTTTGCTGTACGTGCCGCGAGTTTTCTGCTCCCACCAAGGTTAGTGAGAACCGACGCTCCAGCCATGGACGGTGACGGCCGGCGCTTCTACCATGGACAGCGACGGCCGACGCTCCTGCCATGGACGGTGACGGCCGACGCTCCTGCCATGGACAGTGAAGGCTGACGCTCCAGCCATGGACGGTGACGGCCGACGCTTCTACAATGCACAGTGACGGCCGACACTCCAGCCATGGACGGTGACAGCCGACGCTCCAGCCATGGACAGTGACACCCGACGCTCCTACCATGGCCAGTGGCACCCGACGCTCCTACCATGAACAGTGACGGCCGATGCTCCTACCATGGACAGTGACACCCGACGCTCGACGCGTTGGTGGAATTACACATGCCTTTTTAAAAGGCAAAATACTTTTACAACCGCAGCCAAGTAAAACACATGTTTCTTGCCCTACAACCATTAACCCCTGTCATCACTCGCGTCGCTGCATTCTCCCTGCTCGAATCGGAAGACAAGAGAGCAAATTATCATAGATGAGTAATATGCATCACGGGGTTTCGAAAACATCCGCCATTTACAATTCATAACGACGAACGCTAAGCTTGAGCATTACTAAGCTCGTCGGCGGCAACATATTTGGTTGGTGAGTGGTAAGGAATGGTAACTAGGTAAGTAATGAGTACCACAGGCTCTACTGACAACATTAACATGCATTGCATTGCATAACAATGCATTTTTTACCGATGCTCTTTATGTTTGAAACTCTTTATCTCTCATGCTTCAAAAATAAGTTTTTCTTCCACGCCCTTTCGACAACTTGTTTATGTGTCAGCACCAGCTTATTTCGAAAAAGAGCAGCATTAAATCCCTTCAAGGGCATACCAATCTGCCATACGAGACAATCATACCGGCTGTTCAACAAATTCCAAAGATCTTTGCCCCCTCCGCTCGATTTCCAAATTGAGCTTCGAAAAGGTTTGGAATTTCAAAAAGCTGCAATCCTATTGGCAACTCTAGAAAATAGCCCACAAAGACTGTCACCTCACTGCCCAAGTGTCCAGCGGTCTACCGTCTGGATAAGGGAAAGGGGGAGGGAGCTTTAGTCGACTCCTTTCCAACCAACCACGGCCGTTGAACATGCTTTGCCAATGTAGGGGCAACTGTCCTTCCGCCTCCATCCCCCCCCCCCCCCTACCAAACATGCCGTTAATGACCGCGTGCAAGTCGCGCTGGCGGGATGAAAAGGATGGCGGATATCAAACATATTTACATGTCGTATTGTTTTCAGAACGGCAAACAACATGGTACGAAAAGACGTTTCTGAAGCCGAGTAAATCCCAAAAACCTGAAATGTTGGCGTGTGTGTGCTATATCTTCCGTTTTATTTTATAGCCTCGCCATATAGCTATAGTACGACACGCAGTCAATAATGAAAAGTAGATTTCACTGTGTAGTGAACAGTGGTAAACATCTCAAAATGGATTTCAACTTTGAAATAACATGATGGCATATTACAAGCCCCAGGAGCACGAAGGCACCACATAGACCAGGGTGAATTCTGCACCGTTCTACATCTTTCACTGAAGAATAACTCTGGCCTTTGCTGAGTATGGAACGAAAACAACATACATTTCAGGACTGACACATGCGGATTTCCTGGGCCTCATCAGGTATGGGAGGCCTTCACTTCAGCTAAAACACGACTTAGCGTACCCCAGTTGCTGTCAGCTCCTCGCGATCCAAGATGGCATCTGATTCATAATGAAATTAGAATCTTCGGAAGGCTAGTGTCGTTGAATAGTTACTCACGGTTTAGCGTTGTAAAGCGGAACTCCTCTGACGCAGGCTTTTTAAAGACTCCATAGACGGACAGAACGGTTTCCTACAGGCTCACAGGCGGACTGATGGCTTCTCACAGGTTCACAGACGGACTGAGGGCTTCTGACAGGCTCACAGGCGGACTGATGGCTTCTCACAGGCTCACAGGCGGACTGACGGCTTCTCACAGGCTCACAGGCGGACTGACGGCTTCTTACATGCTCACGTACGGACTGAGGACTTCTTATAGGTTCACAGACGGCTCGGAAGATTGAAATCGAACAGCAGATGCAGTGGCCTTCGTGAATGATAGCCATTTCGATCTAGTCTGGAATTCCATTAGCCATTTCGCCATTTGCCATTTCGCCAGCCATAGCCATTTCGATCTAGTCTGAGTTCGCTTGGGTTGCGGCATTCCACGCTTTCATCCAAGTATTTCAACTCATCAAAATCGTGGAATTTCGTCAAAAACTACATATTTTTGTTGGATACCAGGCAACTATAGCACAGTCAGCAACGGAAATGCCGATTGGAACGCGAGAAATTCCCTTACCCTCCTTCGATCATTAATATACATGCTGACCCTCTTGCCGCCAGGGAGCAGGACAGGCCGGTCTGGCCGTTGCGGCGCAGTACACTTTCCCACCGACCCCTGCGTTGACCCGCAATTTCGCAAGCAAATTTCGCAAGCAAACACAAAACCGAAGCTTACTGTAAATTCAGATTAGCGTGGCACAGGCCCGCAAAACTCCTCGTATGATGGAAAATAGCATTGTATGTTCTAAGCTTATTTGACCTTACTCGCCGTCCTCGAATTTTGTATTTCCGTAACTTTAACCATAACGCATTAAGATATGTAACAAAATTGATAGAAGGTGGCATGTGCCCCTAGAGATCACTCCGTGCGTACACGCATCTGATCAGAACTCAGGCAAAAGCATATTGCACTGATATAATCAGTAGTTATGAATTTACAAAGGCGCGCAATGTTGATGTTCCACCAAAGCGTCCTGAAATCACACAAAGTAACAGACTTTTGACGCCATCGGGAATCATGGCTCATGTGTTGATCAGGTGAACTGATCATTCCTGCTGGGCCGATCTGTGACTCTGTGTTGATCTGGCGTGATTCCTGCTGGGTCGGTCTGTGACTCCGTGCCGATCGGGTGATCCGATCATCCCTGCTGGGCGGATCTGTAGCTCTGTGCTGATGGGGTAATCTGCTCTTTCCCGCTGAGCCGATCAGCGGCTCAGCACCTCACGACAGTCTACTGCCGTCATCTCGTGGACCCACCGAGCTGGTCACGTGACATGCCCAGCCGTGACGTAATCTCGCCTCTCACTCTCACCGCCTGCAGAATGCGACCCCGCGCTGGCTACGGCACAGGATAGCTGCGCCAATCGCACCGCTGGAGCACGCCTACCTTGGCGGTGACCGCCCTGTGGTCTGCGCGGAGTTTGGCAAGCTTTGGTGATGAGGAGCTGCCGTGTCAGTCGTGCCGCTGAAGTGGGCGCGGGGGGCAGGCGTGGGCGGCACCCCATCTGGGGTGCTGCTGTGACAGGCCTCTGGATCGGGCGCTGGTCGTGGATGGACCTGATTTCGACGCGCGCACAAGGAGCGGCGGCTCGGAGTTGAAAACCAGACCAGCTTTTCCTGTCAGCATGGCCTGGTAAGGGTGTGCGGTTTTTCTGCAGCTGTGTGCGGTTTACTGGATCGGCCGAGGTGAGTTATGAGCAAGCAAATGTCCTCATTGCCGTTTTTGCAGAGCATGCGGAACTGATACCACTCAGAGGCATGGCCGGATATGCAAATAGCGGTTTTCCATTGAAACTGGGGTGAGATTAGGCGCAAAACGCCGTTTATACTCTTCGTATAACGATAAGAAGAATGTGCCACCGGATTTTCAAATGGGTTCCAGCACTGGCTGTGGCGTGCTCCAACTCGTGCAGGTGCATCTTGCGGTGAATGGTGTCCGAGGGTGGCGGAAAGGCAGGCAGGGGAAGCAAGGCAGGGAAACCCTGCCTTGTTACAGACGTGTTTTGATGCGGTGTGGTGAACATTGTACAGCAATGTAACGCCAGATAAGACAGATACGTTTATAAGCATTATGTCGGTTTCAAGGAGAACAGGGTCACCATTTCACACAACCGACCTAGCTGAGGGGATTGTGAGTTGAACCTGTCCCAGACTGTCTTTGTTTTCACACCGTGTCATTCGGGATGGATAGTGAGCGTTACAAGTAGTTACTTTGGCCACCATATGGGGACGTGACGGTGACGACTGGTGACGTTGTCTCGGACCTCGTCGGTCGGGCTGGTGCTCACGAGCGTCAGGGGTGTCCACGTCAGTCGGGACTGGTACTCACGAGCGCCAGGGGTGTCCACGTCAGTCGGGACTGGTACTCACGAGCGCCAGGGGTGTCCATGTCCGTCGGGATGTCACTCACGGGCGCCAGGGGTGTCCACGTCAGTCGGGACTGGTACTCACGAGCGCCAGGGGTGTCCACGTCAGTCGGGACTGGTACTCACGAGCGCCAGGGGTGTCCACGTCAGTCGGGACTGGTACTCACGAGCGTTAGGGGTGTCCACGTCAGTCGGGACTGGTACTCACGAGTGTCAGGGTTGTCCACGTCAGTCGGGACTGGTACTCACGAACGCCAGGGGTGTCCACGTCAATCGGGACTGGTACTCACGAACGCCAGGGGTGTCCAGGTCAGTCGGGACTGGTACTCACGAACGCCAGGGGTGTCCACGTCAATCGGGACTGGTACTCACGAGCGCCAGGGGTGTCCACGTCCGTCGGGCTGGTGCTCACGAGCGTCAGGGGTGTCCACGTCAGTCAGGCTGGTGCTCACGAGCGTCAGGGGTGTCCACGTCCGTCGGGATGGTACTCACGAGCGTCAGGGGTGTCCACGTCCGTCGGGCTGGTGCTCACGAGCGTCAGGGGTGTCCACGTCAGTCGGGACTGGTACTCACGAGCGCCAGGGGTGTCCACGTCCGTCGGGCTGGTGCTCACGAGCGTCAGGGGTGTCCACGTCAATCAGGCTGGTGCTCACGAGCGTCAGGGGTGTCCACGTCCGTCGGGATGGTACTCACGAGCGTCAGGGGTGTCCACGTCCGTCGGGCTGGTGCTCACGAGCGTCAGGGGTGTCCACGTCAGTCGGGACTGGTACTCACGAGTGTCAGGGGTGTCCACGTCGGTCAGGCTGGTGCTCACGAGCGTCAGGGGTGTCCACGTCAGTCAGGCTGGTGCTCACGAGCGTCGGGGGTGTCCACGTCGATCGAGGATGGTACTCACGAGCGTCAGGGGTGTCCACGTCCGTCGGGATGGTACTCACGAGAGTCGGGGGTGTCCACGTTGATCGAGGATGGCACTCACGAGCGTCAGGGGTGTCCACGTCCGTCGGGATGGTACTCACGAGCGTCAGGGGTGTCCACGTCCGTCGGGATGGTACTCACGAACGTCAGGGGTGTCCACGTCCGTCGGGATGGTACTCACGAACGTCAGGGGTGTCCACGTCCGTCGGGATGGTACTCACGAGTGTCAGGGGTGTCCACGTCCGTCGGGATGGTACTCACGAACGTCAGGGGTGTCCACGTCCGTCGGGATGGTACTCACGAACGTCAGGGGTGTCCACGTCCGTCGGGATGGTACTCACAAGTGTCAGGGTTGTCCACGTCAGTCGGGACTGGTCCTCACGAGCGCTAGGGGTGTCCACGTCCGTCGTGATGGTGCTCACGAGCGTCAGGGGTGTCCACGTCAGTCGGGCTGGTACTCATGAGCGTCAGGGGTGTCCACGTCCCTCGAACTTCTCACCGCGTCAGAGTCAGGAGCCGCCACGGCCTGGCAGCGCCCATGGATGCGAACCATCGTGAACCAATGTTCAGCTCTAAATAACTGTGGCCAAACAAAAGAAAGCCTGTCTTTAGGATAGCGCCCTCAGAGCCCTCTGGTCTTCCCGGAGTTGTTTGGTAATTTCGATGACCCCTACGTGACGCCGTGTTTGGGATTTCGTTTATTTAACCAGTGTGTTATTCATTGGATTAAAGGGACGGTGGGGAGTAAATCATAGGGCAGAGTGAGTTGCTGACCAGGAGGAGTTAGTTATGCTTGCTGGCGGGCATATAGCCCAGCGGAGGACCAAAATGATCCTGCCACCTCCCCCTTTGTGTCAAGAGGCTTACGCTAGGTGGGAGCAATTTCATAGGAATTTGCTGCGTAGGAATTTTGAAGAAATTTGACGCTTGCCCCGCTACTCAGCGAAAATTTTGGGCTATATTTTCTACCTGGTCGTCTTTTGTCTAACTGGGAAATGTCGGCAACTTAATCTATTTTGGGTTCTTTGAACGCATGGATGGGTAAACGCATAGAAAGCTGCAGTCTACTCTCGCAATGCGCTGGTTATCTTTTGGCAGGAGGCTTCTGTTTTTAAATTAATGATCATGCAACTAGTCATCTGTTCTGTGTCTGTAGGATTTCCGAGGGTTTCCTCTGCAGTAAAGTTTTTTATGCACGCTTCAGGAAAAAGAAAAGTGCTGAATTGACTTGGTATTATCGATGTCGTTAAAGTATTCTCTAGGAGAATACCAGTCCGTATGAGAGGGATCTCAATCCCTTGAAGGAACTGCTCATTCTGCAACATACTTAGTTTGCATTTTTCCAGAACAAGGAGGAAGCCAACAGGCATTTTATCCCAACAAGTTGCAAATAGCTGACAAAGTGACCTCTTGCACTCTGCTTTCGACGTATTTGCTCTGGAGTCAAACATAATGGATACAAATAAACATTGAAATAGATCAGGGGATTGTGCGGTACTTTTGGTGAATTTAACTCACAGAACTTGTTTATTGTATGCCTATGCTCAAATTATATGGGGTTTACTAGGCTACTTCTTGACCGGGTAGGGCCCTTCAGCATGACCCAGTGGTATGCTGAATCCAGAGGAAACATGATTGCATTCCAAATCCTCATCGCTCCTGCCAAAAATGATTCAAATTTTCATCCATTTTCTTTATCAGGACTAGGATTGGAAATGCAATCCGCAACACGTTTCCAAATCCCAAATCCAATTCTTTTTTAATGCGCAGTGCATAGTGATAGCATCGCACACGAAAACTACGATGCAAGTATATTTAGGCAAGCGTTGCAGCGAATGCTAACAAACTACTGGGAAATGCCTGCCAGTGTATTGGCGACTTCCAAATACCTTAACTTGGTGGTTAGTAGGAAGACGAAGTACCAACAGCGCGGAGGGTAATATGCGTTGAACTGCAGCATAGGCTCCATCTGGAAGTTGTTGTTGGCCAGCCTGTTCCGGTTTGCCTGGAGTAGTCCGGCTCCGCTCGAAAACGGACGCTCCACTGTACCTGACGATGGTAAAACCGTGTTTAATTGGCGGGAAAGTTCCTCGATAGTTTCTAGATAGTGTCTCGACCGCGGTTGAGCGATCGCTCAGCGTTGCGCCGCGCCCGCCGCGGAGGTTTACGTCCGCGACAGCGTGCCTGCAGAGCAGCTGACTCGATGGCAGGTTCGTCAACATCGTGCAGCGTCTCTCCACCCTCTTCTCGTTCCGCCAACTCGATCCTCGACATGGCGGCCCAGAGGAGCGTCTTGGCGCGTGTCTGTGCCCCGTTGTCATCCACCGACGCCAGTTTGAAACGCGGGAAAGGACGGCAACAGCCAGGATGTGCTTGTCGTCGTTGAACTTCGGTTCCAGGTATTCTTCGGGGAACACAAGAGGCCCCCCACCACATGAGTGTAGATCTGTAACACTGACCTGCTCCCCATCACGGGCAGCTGGGCCGCCGTGGGCAGGACGGGGTCCACATAGCTGTTTTTCTGGCCATATAGTATGTCTAGTCTCCGTGTCGCTAGTTCCATGAGCTTGACGTACTCAGTGGTAGAAGTGATGTCCTGCCGCGTGGACCGTGGCATCAGAGCCTCATCGTCAGAGCATTGTCACCATCATGGGACCTCAGAGCATCGTCAGACCGTTGAGGCTATCCGTGGACTTGGGCGTGATGTCCTGCACTTGCTGCCACGCCTGATTCGAACTGTTCCACCGGGTGACGCAGGGAAAACCACAAACAGCTGCGAACGTTCCTCTCAGGGTACGTCCGCGCTCGAGGCGCTGCGGCCCTGCTTGTTCCAGAACGCGCGGCACCTGGCTAACGTTGATTGCGCAGCTCTGTTGAGCTCTCCGTTCGACGGGATGTTCTCAGAGCCGTTCGTTACGAGATCATTGAATGTGCAGCGCGCCACTGAGTGGCGGATGTCGGAACAGTTATTTGTCATCTGTGGTCGTTTGGTGTAGGCTAACGACGTTGATGATGTGCACTTCATAGTCTTCTTAGTCACCAACATCCGGCTCCGTGTCAGTAACGTGTGAAAGACATTCGTGTTTTGCCTTTTCAGCATGGAGCTCAGATCGGAATCGTCTCACAGGACATGATTTTTCCGACATTTATCGCAGAAACGGCTCGGTGTCTAATCCACGTGAGTTTCCTGCTAGGGAGAATGGTCGCCGCGCTCCTCACCTGGAAAAGACGGGGCGCTTCAACAAAAGTTTGACCCACTACCCGGCGTGACGTCCGTCACCTCGTCCGTCACTTCGTCACGTCCGTCACCTCGTAGTTTCGTATGATTTCCGGTAGTCCGCACAAAACTGTCACGTGCGAAAGAAGCGCGATCCAACGCGTTGTCAGACAGACATTGAGCGAGGCTTTGCGTTTCTGCCGGCGGCGGCCACTCTCGTTTGTTTTTGTTTTCACGGCATGAATGTCAGTATTTGAAGCGTGTGAACAAACCACTAATACATAACAACGGGGCGAAGTTGCCAGTCTTGCCTCTCTTTGCTGCTACCGTCCTGCTAGGACGCAGCATTCAGAGCTTGACAGATAGGGCCTGGGTTCGGAGCTGGAGAGCTAGGGCCTAGGTTCGGGGCTGGGAAGCTAGGGCCCAGGCTGGGAGGTGAGAAGCTAGGACCTAGGTTGGGAGCAGGGAAGCCAGGGCCTAGGCTGGGAGCTGGGAGGCAAGGGCCTAGGTTCGAAGCTGGGAAGCTAGGACCTAAGTTCGGAGCCGGGAGGCTAGGGCCCAGGTTCAGAGCTGGGAGCCAGGGCCTAGGTTCGGAGCTGGGAAGCTTGGAATAATGTTGGGAGCTGGGAGGCTAGGGTCTAGGTTCGGAGCTGGGAAACTAGGGCCTAGGCTCGGAACTGGAAAAATAGAGCCTAAGTTCGGAGCTGGGGAGATCGGACCTAGTTTGGGACCTGGGGCCTCCCAGACCTCATGTCCACTAAACGCTGCCTCCAGTCAACGCTCTTGTCGTTGCCTGCTGTTTGGCCCTACAGGCGCCTTAATCATTCAAGGGTGCACGTAGCGCGCTTACGCTACAAACATTTCCAAGAGTACTTGGAGTAGACTTACTTGCCGTTGTAGTCGTAATCTCACCTTGAATTGCATGGCAATGAGATGTTTTGGATGGCAGAATAGCTAGGGGCCTGTCCGATGAGCCGGATATTATTGCGCCTGTTGTGACGTGTATGATAAATACATTTATTTGCTTCTATTTATCCTGTTATCTGCCGCGTGGAAATAAACTGGTTTTGACTTCTTGAAACGCTCTCGCATTACATTATCACCTTGGCGCCCCTCACGCCACCACATGCGGCAACCCGCCGTGAGTCGCCAACTGCCCCGAAAAAAACAACATTAATTTTATAAGAAAGAATTTGTTTCTGCATTAAAGTCCAATCGAGCTGTTTGGTGATAGCTGATCCAGTTGTCAGCTTATTTCGGTTTATCCGGATCCAGTCCGGATCCAGTGTCTCTGTCCGGTTGCAGTGTCTCTGCTGTGGCGGGGTAGGCTCACGCACACCTGCCCGCGCACATCCCCTGTATATTTTCGATCCCTCGCCGCCACCGCGCAGCCACGCGACAGGGCGTCCAGCACTTCACAGGTGCAACCCAATGTCTTTATGTTCCACGGTCAACGTCCATTCTGCACCTCGAGGGCGCAGGTCACATATTGTGCGCACTGGCGGCCCTTCCACGGTCCGGCCCCTCCTTAATGCGCAGCACTCTGCAGCGGCCACATACCGCGCCCTGGATGTTCGAGCGTGCAGCTTACTCGACAATGTAAACACAATCGTAATCTGTCCTAACGTCCAGCGAACGTAAACCTTCTGCCTGACGCTCGAAGTGATGCGCGTGTGTGGGCATTTGTGTCTTGTTTGCTCAACCATCCACGAGGTGGCTTTTCATGTTTCTGCTCGTTACAACGTTCGCTAACTGGGATCGTCACGTCACTCGCACACAACACATTGCAAAAACATATCATAACACATGGCCACGTATATATATATATATATATATACATATATATATATATATATATATATATATACATATATATATATATATATATATATATATATATATATATGATATAATATAACAGGCATTACTTCGAAATGTGCGATAAGATACAATACCATGATACGATATCATGAACTAGACCATATAATATCATAATACAAGATACCATGCGATGAAATGCGGTACGATCACACAGGTAATCAGCACAGGTTTGAACTGAAGCACATGAGCCAGACATTTCGTTTTGAAATACGAGTTTTTAATCCCTCAAAAGTCAGAGATGAAGGCACGGTGGCGGTTGGAGGCAGGCGGTTCCAAGTTGTCGCGGCATGACAGGGAAAGGTTCGCTTGCTGGCTTCCAATCGGCACCTGGGCAGGTGGGAGACCTTGACTTGGGGGAGCGCGTCTCCCTTGGTGAAAGAGAGGAACATGGTGGAAAAATAGATTGAACAGCCAGGGGCGATCCTGTACATTTTAGGCCCCTGAATACTTTTAGCACATCTCTCTCCTTCACCAAGTCATCCATCCAGGGCCAGACTAGAGATTCCGGAATCGCTGTTATATGCTGGCTGCGTTTTTTTTTTGCCGGAGACAATCCTGGTGCCAAGCTCAAAACTTTTGGATTTTTGATTTCTAGAACATAAGGCGTAAAGTAATGCCTGAGGCGTTACAGCGGGAGTACAATTAGGTTGCATTTTTGTACGACTTTTGCGACATGCCTCGCGCGCGGAAGTCGAGTCTACTATCACACCGATGCGTTGGATTCGCCATGAAGGCGAAATAGCCTTGCCATCTATCGCTAAGTGAAAATCACATTTAATTTTTGCTAGAGACGGTTTTGGTGCCGAGCTCAAAACTTTTTGAATTCTTGATTTTTGGAGCATGAGGCGTAAAGTAATTCCTGAGACGGTACAGCGAGAGTAGAATTGATTGATGGATCAGCCCACTCACCTTCTACCAAAGCCCACGGCACTTGGCCCTGCGTGATCACCAATCAGCTCGACCCACCGTCAACGGTCGCCGTCCTACCTGATACCATCAATGATCATCAACCCATAACCATCAATGCAGGGTTGGGCGCGGTGAGACAGGACAACCAGCCCGGAAGCGTACCGCTCGGGGCTGGCACCGAGCTGACTGGACGCCATCTGCCTGGACGTGATCGCGGCTGATTGTGCGGGACTCCATGACGCCAATGATGTGAGCATGATGGTAAAACACTTATGAAAATATGGAACAACGTCATGGAATGTCACTGCCAGGCAAAGATTGTTCGCGTGGAGTGGATGGTGGATTGGATGGGATTGGATGTCTTCTTGGAGTGGATTGGATGTCTTCTCGTGAAGTGCTCCAGTTGCCCCTGGCTGTATGATAACCCACAGCTTTTGGCTATGATGGCCGAGCGGGGGACGCGGCAAGCGTCTATCCAAACCAAACCAAATTTCTATATTTAGTACGTTTCTTAACACGCCATTATTTGATTACGTCATGGAACGATTGCACGACCCTGAGGTGCTGCGAAACCAACTGTACAAAATTGCCACCATAGTGTTCATTTGTAGTGCTTCATCTCCCGAGAGGTGGCTGTGGGGGTGCTGGAAGCGTTCGAACAAAATATCGTTATGTAATCGTGTTTTGACCCTTTGCTGTGGTGTTCTTGCGTATCTATCCGTGGGTTCAAGATGTTGGATTATACTCACATGCTTGGTTTGGACGTTATTCTTTAGCTTTTCGATTACAAGTCTCATTTCCGCAGTAACTGACAGCCTTGTACAGCTCCTTTTATACAAAACGTATTTCGTGATCAAAGGTTGATCAGCCCTCAACATTAATTGGGAGCCAATTGACGTGTATTATGTGTGGAATTTGTGCTCATGAACGCCAGATATGAACGGCTCAATGATATATACATACACATATATACATGTATACATATAATGCATATGTATATGTATAAATATATATATATATATATATATATATATATTTCAGAGAGGGATATATATATATATATGTATATATATATATATATATATATATATATATATATATATATATATATATATATATATATATATATATGCATATATATATACGTCCCTCTCTGAACGCCGCATTACCAATGGGGTGGTGCTAGGACTTCAGTGGCCTTTCTATGGCATCACCCATACTTGAATGACCTAGAAACAGTTTACACGAAAAAGTCTTCACATATTCGCAAGCGTGTAACTCAGAAGCTAGAAGGTCTTTGGTTTTGAAATGGGCAGGGTTATGAACTGACCAAATGATCTTAAAAATAGCTATCTCAGTTCAAAACCCGACACGAACGTGAAACACACCATTACATAATACCGCCATAAATGTGTAGGTGAGTGCTATCAAATGATATAAAATCACGGGCAAATATATAAAAACGATACGAGGAAAAACAAAACACGAGCAAATGACGATGTCCGGGCTCCGCAAATACGTTCAAACAAACATAGAACCCTCGGCAAGTTGAAGTACTGCAAGTGAGTTGGCTCATCCGCTGCAGGGGCAGTTCTGACGCTGCCAATCCTGCAGTGGCTGTCATTAAGACGTTCCACGACGTAATCAAGCGATGAGGTTTTAACGAACACATTTATTACATATTCAAATTGTGCTGTCCAGAGCAGTGTTTTGCCTCTAGAATATACCAATGGTTACAAGTTAGCCCATTTCATCATATCTGATGTTTGGCCCGACATCTTTGAATGTGGAGCATTCCCTTTAAGAAAGTTCCTCTTCTCACTACTTGTAAAAAAGTCATTTAGGCATCGTCATGGGTGAAGAATGGCTAAGGAACCTTCTTTTGAAATCATCACTCGATTTTTGTTTGTGGGTTCCAATGGTTGCTCTGTTTTGATTTTCACTCCACCCGTCTCTTCGCAACTGGCAGACTCGCAATCGCTTAGCACGCGGCAGGCGTCATTCTTCGCTGTTCCCGCAAGTTTCATATGCTACGGAGCTGCACGGAGCCAGATCCCTGTCATTCCTTCAGCGGCCATTGGGCCACTTATTCCACTGACGTCATCCCCCCTGTCCAATCAGACAGCTGCTGCACACCTCGTCGTGCAGCTCACAAGCCTACATTAGGGCAAACGATGACTTCACCTGACGACGGGACTCCATGGTCAAATCGTCAGATGACCGTACCTGGTACACGGCTGGTACAGAGGGCCTTGCACGGAGCCGGTCGCCTCTGCCCGCAAAATAGGCCATGCTGCCTCGCGTGCCACCCACAAATTCGCTCCTCTCCACATATGTCATGGATAGCACTGGATTACATGATTCCTGATCGTTTCAACGGTGTAGATCAACGGTGTAGCCAGTGATGCTGCGATTCTCGTAGAAATGGAGGCGTCATACCGCTATGTCACTCGCAGCGAATCACATCAGCTAATCTAACCAAACTTGCAGGTTTTCTCGCGCTGCACAACGCCTGGTAGTCTGATTTGGACATACGTAAAGGCTTCTCGATCCTTAAATCTTGAGCTCCAGAAACTTTCCTCTCGCCATGTTGATTCCAAGAATGTCAGTTTTGGGGAGGCAGGCCACCAACAGTGCTCCCGTTTTTTTGATGGCTAAGGCAACAGTTTCCCTTTAAGTATCTATAACATGACCATTTATCTCGCCCTTTGAATGGTGTCACGACATTAATGCTACGGCAAAAACTCGTACCGACAGGGGTGCCACATCAGTTGTACGCGGCATTACATGTACTGCAAAAACGTCTACAGACTTTACTTATACGCAACATGACTTCCTCTGCAAAGACCTATACACGACGTGAGTGCTGCGCGACAAAACTTATCCTTCAAAAACTTGTATCCGTCACTACTTCCACAACAAAGACGCATACATGCAGTCTTTATCTGTAGGCGACATTACTTCTACTGAAAGAACTCATACACGACATGAGCACTACACAGGGCGCGTGGTGCAAAAAGTATTCCAGTGATTTATTCCACGGCAAGGACCTATGCGGTATAACGTTCCATATGAGTTGTTATATATGTATGTAGTAATGTTCCATATGAGTAATCATATGGAACATTACTTTCATTGCAGCAAGTTATAGACGATATTTTGTAGCGAACGTTTTGTTGTGCAGCGCTATTGCCGCGTATGAGTCTTTGCAGCAGAAATAAAGCCGTGAGTAAGCGATGACCGTACAGGTTTTTGCAGAAGAAGTAATGACAAGTGCAAATTTCTGACCTATTAACTTTGTCGTATAGCACGAATGTTGCGCGTAACTTTTTGCCGTAGAAGTGATGTGTGTGAACAATGACTGTAAGTGTTCTCAGCAGAAGTAATAACATGACTACATTTTTGCATCATACGTTTTGTTGCGTAGCACGAATGACACGCATGCGTGTTGACGGTAAAATTAATGTTTTCACGCCCCTGTCGGTAGCAGTCTTTGTTGTAGGACTGATGTCGTTTAACCCTTTTGGAGCTGGGCTGCTATACGGGGGTACATCGAATGACGCGGGGACAAGCCGACGTTGGTTGCGGTGTTGAATTCAGCGCACATTTCTTCTCAAGACAGTTATTTGGCTGCCATGAGGGGAACGCACGTAAAATGCACTTGCGGAGATATAGTGCGTGACGCGACGTATCCAGGAAAGGGTATTCGGGGGGGGGGGGGGGGGGTAGGGCGCATCGACTGCTGTAGGTCGTGCAGCGAAAGGGCATTCGGGGAGGGGGTAGGGGGCAGTGACTCAGGTTTTCCTCGGGGTGGTTTGGCGTTGGCTATTCAATGATAGCAGAGTGTCGGTGACACCAAAGCAGAATTCAAATAGTGGATAGGCGGATGCCTCGAATCCCGGGGGCCAGGCACCAAACACCAAAATGTGGGAGAAGAGCAGCAGTTGTAACAATCTGCACGCCTCTCAACCCAGTTTCAAATGGGCACTCCACCGCAAACTAGATGCGTATTTGTGAAAACATTTTTATGCGTCCATTACCTCCCATTTTTTACGCTTTGCTTGGGTAGAAATACTTTTGCACACAATACGACACACGTACCAGCCATTCTCTCTTACCACGTCCGCGGCACCGCACAAGGCCGCCACACAGGGCCGCCACACGGGGCCGCCACATAGGGCCGCCACACAGGGCCGTCACACAGGGCCGTCACATAGGGCCGCCACACAGGGCCGTCACACAGGGCCGCCACACAGGGCCGTCACATAGGGCCGCCACACAGGGCCGCCACACAGGGCCGCCCACATAGGGCCGTCACATAGGGCCGCCACACAGGGCCGTCACACAGGGCCGTCACATAGGGCCGCCACACAGGGCCGTCACACAGGGCCGCCACACAGGGCCGTCACATAGGGCCGCCACACAGGGCCGCCACACAGGGCCGCCACATAGGGCCGTCACATAGGGCCGCCACACAGGGCCGTCACATAGGGCCGCCACATGGGGCCGCCACACGGGGCCGCCACACAGGGCCGTCACACAAGGCCGCCACACAAGACCGTCACAAAAGGCCGCCATACGGGGCCGCCACACGGGGTTGTGGGAGGAGCAAACCGGTCCCATATGAAGTTCAAACAAAATTCAGTGTGCATGCCAATGAAACTGGTCTTCTTATGTCACCTTGCGCAATCTGGGCGGAATGAACTCTCTCTCTCTCTGCCCCCCCCCCCCAAAAAAAAGTGTTCAGTTTAAAGCCAACCGGTCCAAAGCCATAGCATTGTTGCATGCTGGAATCTGCTCGCAAGAGCCTAGATATGGCAGCGACACGCATTTCGGACGAACGCGTGCCGCATGGGTCGGTAGGGTGGGTCTCCAGTGTCACCTGCGCTGCGGAGGCGTTTTGCGCTTCGTAACTGAGACGATGTCGGCGATGTGTGGTGGTTGTTACAATTGAGAATGCAAGCATTGTAAATGAGTGGAACCAGCAATGGCCAGTGAGCCTTTACAAGATTCCATCATCCAAATGGGCCGCCAATATATCTACGAGTCCCATCCAAGTAACCGGAGTAAACTCCGACGGATTCGCGAGCGCCTCTCCCGTCTGTCCGCAGGGGCGTGCGCACAATGCGGCGGCGGCAGCGGCGCAGCTGGCTGCTACTGGCCGGCGGCAGCCTCCTGCTGCTGCTGATGGTCGCCTGCTTCAGTCACGTGGCGCTGCTCGCGGGCGAACACCCGTCCCAAGCCGCCAGGGACGGCGGGCGCAGCGGCAAGGCCGCGGCGAAAAGGGTGGCGCGGTCGAAGTCGCTCCGTAGTCGCCAGGACCTGCTGCCCGTCACAGTCACTGAGCTGGAGACGCTGAAGCAGCTGCCGCTGCAGCGCTGGGACGACCGGCAGCGGACTCTTCTCAACATGTGAGCCGTGAGGGAAGGCCGGGGGGGGGGGGGCCGAGCACGGCGGGCGAGAAGGGAAAGACGCCAGCGAAGAGACGGCCTGCCGCTCGAAAGGCGTGCACAATACGTCGATTAGAGTATTACAGCCTGGCGCTAGAAAACCCCTGCTCGAGACAAAAAGAGAGCTTCGAAGCGGTGGATACGTCTTAGATGTGCACCAGTGAAGTAGCCATCCAACAGGAGAAGCGAACTCTGGTTCTGTGTTAATTTCACCATTAGGCCGCCGTAACTGGTAGCGCCACACCAATCTGCGTACGTCATTACAGCCAGTGCTGCTTTACAGAAGATGTTTAGAACGTAAAGGATTCTACGTTTTACGGTGTAATACATGGAGTCTTTCACCCAAACCACAATCGCGTTAGGCGAGAATAAGAGCCGCGACAGCGCCGGTCAGATCTCACCCAGCTCGTACCCGGTTGCTGTAGTACGGCCATGACGCCGTCAGCACCCGTACCCACCCGTACCCGTGCACTGCGACCCCCTCGCTGACCTTTGGCACGTGCCGGTCCGCCGGCAGGACGTTCCGGCCCTGGGCGTTGACAGCGACCGACTCCAGCTGCCGCCGCATGGCCACGCGCTTTTCTGCGGGGCTGAGGCCCACGGCGCTGGTGAGCCTGCCCAGCAGCGGCAACACCTGGCTCCGCCAGCTCATAGAGGGCGCCACCGGCGTCTTCACCGGCAGCCTGTACTCAGACGTGGTGCTCATCAGGGAAGGTGGGTCCGGTTTCCAAGAGCACTTGAGCGTCAGCAACGATAGAAAATTATTTTCAAGCAGAATATTTTGCTAAAAGCTTTCGGTTGACTAATATTTAACCTTTGGTTATGAAAAGTGGGCGGTTACGGTTCACTCGCCTGTGTTGCACCTATGTCCATGGGTGTGGAGAGGAGTCAGCAGAGTGTCCGTTTTGCTTCTGTGTCCATGAGCGTGTGCAGGGGTCGGCAGGGATCTACTTTTGCTCGTATTCGAATGGGTGTGTATAGGAGTCGGCAGAGGGGCCGCTGCGCTCCCATGTCTATGGGTAAAGACGGGAGTGGGCAGGACACCCGCTTCTTCCTCCAAGGCTAAAGGAAGTGGCACCCTGCTTGGATTCTGAGGCCCTCTCAGTCCGGGTTTGGTGTAACCCATTAGATTGTAGCCCTAAGAGAGTAGAGAGGAGTCAGAATGGCGTTTTTGGTGTGAGCTAGAGGCGTTGCTTTCCATGAGCCTTATGGCGCCGACATTTATGCCTTCTACGTCAGAGCGCCTTAAACGAACGGAAGGGCGGTCAAATTTGTGTGCGGCAATGTAAGGGAGCCCTGACCCAAGGTCCCTGTCTGGGTGCGTTGCTGTGCCCTGACCTTGACCCGTATGACGCAGTGGTGCCGTGCAGATCTCACACGCAACCTCTGCACTGCACTCGTGCACACGACACTTCGCTTATCTCTATTTCTCTCCTTCCCCCGTTGCTCAGGCATGTACGGGGAGATAGTACCGTACGACTCTGGCACCACGATCGCGCAGAAGACGCACGGCTTCACCACGCTGGAGGGCGTGACGGCGGAGCCCGAGCAACAGCGGCGCGTGTTTTCACACGTGACGCAGTTCGGCTGCCGCGCCGTGCTGCTCGTGCGCAACCCGCTGGCGGCTCTGCTCAGTCATCGGCACCTGGACGCTGCCGGCCACCTCGGCTTCGCGCCTCCCAGCCACTTCGAGGGAGAAGGTCAGAGGACGCGCCAGTTAGCCGGGTTGTTGGTTTTTGGTTGGTTGGTTCGTTGCCTGTTGGTTGGCTCTTTGATGTGGTGATTTGTTGATTTTGCTCGCTGCTTAGCTAGTTCCAAGTTGCTTAGTTGCCTGTTAATCGCATTGCTGATTATTGATGCCTGTTGGTTGTTTTTAATTTTTTGAATGTTGAGTCCGAGCCCTTTTGAATGGATGACTTTTTTGGATAATCGTTCACCCAAAGCGGTGATCGTTGCGTGCGCCAGGACCCCACCCTCAGAAGGTCACGCACCAGGGCAGCGGCAGTGCGGCGAAAATTTGACGTGCAATGCCCGGCACGGCCCGTTCCACCCTCTGACGTCACCGGACCTTAAGCGCGGCCGATGCCACCGGCAGCAGACTACCCCAATCAGGGGACTAGTCAGGGGACTAGTCAGGGGATTAGTCAGGGGGCTAGTCAGTCACCCCACCCCATCCCGCCGCGTATGGGGGAATCGGAAATTGGCTGTCGTTTGGTATCTAGTTGTTTTGGTATCTAGTTGCATATATGTTAGTTGATTGGTTGGCTAGCATATCATCGATCGTTGTTGATTCGTGTTGTTGTTTAGTTGGTGGTCTGCTGACTGGGAGTGCCTGATGTATCCGCTGGCGAGGACATTGGGGGATAGAAAACGACGATGCATCGCAACTTTTGAGAGAAAGCTAACAGCATCGGACCGAAACAGTTTCTGTCTGCCAGCCGATTCGGCTAAAGAAATCTGCCGGGCAGGAAGGCGTTGTAGCAGAGAGAGGTTGAACAGCGGCGTAACAGCGAGACAGATAATACGTTTAGCGTTGGTAACGTCGTTGCACTGCTTATATCAGAGGACTATAGCAAGTGTTGTTGAGTTTGAACGAAATTTATTTCCCAAACCTCTTTGCACATTGGGAAGACATGATAGACAGGATCCGTTGTCATAATTTGCCAGGCAAAGGTCCACCGATGCAAAGTTCACGTTTTAATTCATGAATAACTCTGTTCAACAACTACCTGGCTATGAGCTTGGCCAGCAGTGGCAATTTGTATCGACGAAATTGACGAATTTGCAACCGTCATATTTTTGGAAATGGCAACCAAACTATCGCGAGAAACGTAATATGGCCACAGCTAGCAGGTTTACACAGGACTTTTATTTGCGTTGCCAAGTGGCTCTCGATTTGGCCACAGCGTTTCGTATTAGAAATCGATCAAAAAAGTCTGACATCTGTCGCTTACCGCCGTGGCTTTAGCTGCGTTGGTTTATAACTGACACATCTATGGGTCAGGCCCTTTTGGGACCTGTTAGTGAGTTGTCGATGACGCATTCACGTCCGCTGTGCACGTCTTCACCTGCTCTGGCTGCTGAGATCTGAGATCGTTTTTAAAAACGCCACAAAACAGACGGATCCACCGTCTGGCACGTGAGCACGTGCACGCTTGCTCCCATTGAGCCACACCCCTGCCATTACGGTTTTTCCTTCTCTCCTCCGTCAGTCTGAAACTCTCATACCGCCCCGTGGTTGGGTTTTCGCAACAGGAAAGTTTTGCCTTCGGTTCCATGCTGATCCAAAAGGGGAAGCAGATCTGTGGTGAAGTTGCAGAGCTGTAGAAAAGAACGTCCGAACAAACGCCTGGCATGCCAGTGCCTTACAAGTTACATGGCACATCTGAAGCTACATGCATTTCTGCGATCAGTGGTCGCAAATATATTAGGTTCTGAGAAGCGTGACTGACGAGTCACGCTCTGTCGACTGCTCTGACTGCTCAAGTGCTCAAGACTGCTCAAGTTGAAAATACTCTCACAGCTTAACTTAGTTTCTCTCGGCCTGCGGTCGCAGCTATGTTCTCTCGGCCTGCGGTCGCAGCTATGTTCTCTCGGCCTGCGGTCGCAGCTATGTTCTCTCGGCCTGCGGTCGCAGCTATGTTCTCTCGGCCTGCGGTCGCAGCTATGTTCTCACCGCCTGCGGTCGCAACTATATTCTCTCGGTCTGCGGTCGCAGCTATATTCTCTCGGCCTACGGTCGCAGCTATGTTCTCTCGGCCTGCGGTCGCAGCTATATTCTCTCGGCCTGCGGTCGCAGCTATGTTCTCTCGGCCTGCGGTCGCAGCCATGTTCTCTCGGCCTGCGGTCGCAGGTAACCGAGCCGTCACGACAACTGACTCCATTGTGATCGTCCGATCTTGCGTCCTGGTCGCAATAAGCTGCGTAGTTATATCCTGCAGCGGTGGATCGATAACGGATAGTGACGGCTACTTCAAATGATTTTAGCGAATGTGAGAGAGTGCGTTCCGCGTATTTGTGCCTGCGTGTGAACGTGTTTGCGCGAGCCTCCCTGACCTACAGTGTTTTATTTCCATGACACGCGCTCTGTAATAGCCACATTCTGAGTGGAGTGAGCTTATGACGTGTAATAAATAAATGAATAAGCAGCTGAACAATCGGCTACGCTTTGAATCAGAGCGCTGAAAAAACGTCCGTCTGATCCCGGGTCGCCAGCCCCGGTACAGGCCTCCCGCGCACGTGCTGGAACCTTAGCGCACATCTGCTCACCGGTCGACCGTCACGAGTTTGTGCTGCTGACCCCGGTCTGGCTCGTCCCAGGCGTTTACTCGGTGTGAGTCCAGCTCGCGGAAGCAAGTGGCAAGTGCAGATGCGATTCGTGTCACGACGGGTGGAGTGCACGCCTTGACAATTACGTTATTGAATATGAACGAGGTTTGGAGTGTGTGAACCAGCATGGTTCATTTGATTTTCAGTGGACTTGGGCCGATGCTGCGAGATTTTCTAAAGGAAGGTCTGCCCCGACAGGGTTCTGGTGTTGTGAGCCCGAGTCATTCTGATGTAGCACGGTGAACCTCCGGCGGTATTGAGGACGGGTGCCAGCGCTGTATCGGGCGTTGCTGGGGGCGGCGTACCAGGGCTTCTCGCGTCCATGTTGGGGGCCTGGTGCACGGGAGCCGTGGGTGGGTGAACCTCACACACACACCACACACACACACACACACACACACACACACACACACACACACACACACACACACACACACACACACACACACACACACACACACACACACACACACACACACACACACACACACACACACACACGCACGCACGCACGCACGCACGCACGCACGCACGCACGCACGCACGCACGCACGCACGCACGCACGCAGGCAGGCAGGCAGGCAGGCAGGCAGGCAGGCAGGCAGGCAGGCACGCACGCACGCACGCACGCACGCACGCACGCACGCACGCACGCACGCACGCACGCACGCACGCACGCACGCACGCACGCACGCACGCACGCACGCACGCACGCACGCACGCACGCACGCACGCACGCACGCCCTGTCTCCCTCTCTCTCTCTCTCCCCCTCTCTCTCTCTCCCTCTCTCTCTCTCGCTCTCTCTTTCCCTCTTTCTCTCTCTCACCGAGAAGAGCGCCCACTCATGCTGATTCGCCCCCGGCAGGCTGGCAAGAGTACGTGAGCGAGAAGGCTCTGTTTTGGCGTAAGCTGTACGCTGACTGGATTGGTCAGTGTCCCACGGACCAGCTGCTGCTGGTGCGGTACGAGCGGCTGCTGGAGGACCTGCCGACAGAGCTGGGACGCGTGCTGCGTTTTCTGGGCGTCCGGCCCGACCCGGCCCGGCTCCGCTGCCTCTACAGGTGGGTGGAGCTTGGGGCACCGCAGAGATGCACCCAGCCCTGCAGACTGCAGAGGGATCAGTTGTTCCTTCAGCTCCCTCCCCAAACAAACTTTTCATCTTTGCTTAGTGTTTATTAAGGTCAGGGACGTAGCCGATGAGGAGGAGGCGCGGGGAGGACTCCGCACAGTGAAGGGGCCGTGAACCCCTCTAAGTTAATACAATTACACTAAATAGCTGGAGTGCCGGTAGTGTAGCGGTTTACGCGTAAGCGTCGACCACTGCGCGTCTGGGAAACCAGAGGTACGGGGCTCGATTCCCCGCGATACCCGCCCTTCCTGCCAGGGTGAGAGGCAGGCGACGCCATATAGCCTCAGCAGCTGAGTGTGTCGTCGTCGTCGTAAAGCCCCAACGACACACAGACTAAATAGCTATCGACCGATGTCTCCACGATTCGGCCCCAAATCTTCCGTAGTGTGGGCAGTGGTATTTCATCTACCATGAGGAAATTTCTTTCTACGTGCAGCACGGGTGCTTGCAGCACGGGTGCTTGCAGCACGGGTGCTTGCAGCACGGGTGCTTGCAGCGCGGGTGCTTGCAGCGCGGGTGCTTGCAGCACGGGTGCTTGCAGCACGGGTGCTTGCAGCACGGGTGCTTGCAGCGCGGGTGCTTGCAGCGCGGGTGCTTGCAGCACGGGTGCTTGCAGCACGGGTGCTTGCAGCACGGGTGCTTGCGGCACGGGTGCTTGTAGGACGACTCCCTGCACGTACAGAGCAGGCTCACGCCTTCGCTCCATTTGCGAAGCGCTCATTGCGAAGCGCAAGCCGTGCAACGTGAGCCCAAATCGCGAAATTTCCATCGTCAAAATTTGTGTCTGCCCAAGCGCAATAGCCTGCCATCCAACCTCCGCTTCGCCCTTGTTGCCAGCTACCCGAACGGCAGGATGAAGCGACGCGACCGCAAGAAGAAGCCGGAGGCGCAACCGGCCGAGCCTTTCACCGAGCAGCAGAAGGCCCTCGTGCGAGGTCACGTGACAGACCTAGACCGCCTAGTGCGAGAGAAAGGACTGGGGGAGCTGCCAGAGTACCTTCTGTAGCGACGCTTGGTGTCGTGTGTTTGGAGCAGTGCGGGCACCGGTGACGATCATGAGCTCGATGACCGGGTTAGTGATGGGTGAGGTGTTCGGAACGGTGGTCCGTTATGTAATTGCAATGCTGACTGCTGGGATGATTTAGATAGTGGTGGGACACACATCTCAGACGCGGTTTATTCGTACTTGCGGTGGTCACCCCTGAACGGTTTTACGATCATTAGTCAATGATAATGATCATCCACCCTTAATGGATCATTAGTCAATAGCTGCACGGCTGCAAAGAGGCGGCTGACAGTGTGTCTAATGGTATCTGACAGATATCATTAAACGGATGCTATCTGTAGTGTCGCCTGCGTACTTTTCATGCGTGATGCATACGTGTTAGATGCCAACCAAGTACCTCTAGTTGCACCAGGGCGCATGAAGTCAGCCGAAACTGAGTGTATATGATGTGGACCAGGACCATGTTTTAAGAGATGCCAATTGCTGGCAACCGTGGTCAGCACATCTGAATACGTTGAATTGGCTTGGAGGGACATCTTAGGGCCATTCCATGTGGCCGTGGTCAGCCGAATGTGAGGAGGACTAGGGTACCTCTGGCCGCATGTGAGGACTCAGGTACCTTCGGTCACGTGTGAGGACTCGGGCATCTCCGACCGCATGTGAGGACTCGGATACCTCCGGTCACACTTGAGGACTCGGGCACCTCCGGTCGCGCGTGAGGACTCAGGTACCTCCGGCCGAGTGTGAGGACTCGGGTACCCCCGGTAACACTTGAGGACTTGGGTAACTCCGGCCGCATGTGAGGACTCGGGTACCTCCGGCCGCGTGTGAGGACTCGGGTACCTCCGGCCGCGTGTGAGGACTCGGGCACCTCCGGCCGCATGTGAGGATTCGGGTAACTTCGGTAGCAGCACTTGCCACGAGCTGCAGTAGACGACATGTACAGTCACACATTGGCATGACAAAATTGCCGTCCGAAGATAAAAACGCCTAAGTGCCACGTTTATAAATGACGCTTAGATCCTTTCGCCTTTGGACGGCAGGATAGGAGGGGAAAACGTGTTGGCGGATTGTGCAGGGAATAGAACGCGTGATGCCGCGTGTAGACCCAACTGTCCGCGATTCACATGGTTCAATCGCTGCTATAGGACCTCGAGCCAAGCTTGAACTGGGGCTGTCACTAGCACTCCGCTCACTTCCTTGGCCGATCCTGATGTTTCTCCGCCCCTCGCTGGCTAACCTTTATCAACGCGTAAGGGTACGCGCGTGCTGGTCATCGATCGCATGAATACCCGAATATTGACTGGTTGTGTGCGTTGTGCCTGTTTAAAGTTCGGTACGGGTGGTGCGCGGCGTGCAATCCGAGGCCTGCGCGCGCCTCGGCCAGGCCTTCGTCAACGAGCAGGTGGCGTCATCTGACCGGTGCAACTGCCGCACGTCGGCGAAATGTTTCAGTCCTCAGACCCCCGCTCATCCGCGGCAACCAGCCACACACCATTGCCACACCAATCACACGCCATTGCCACACCAGGCACACACCATTGCCACGCCAGCCACACACCACTGCCACACCAACCACACATCATGGCCACACCAGCCACACACCATTGCCACACCAGCCACACCAGTGAACGCTGCGGACGCAGACGCAGGACTGGGGATAGCAGGGCTCGGAAGCTAAGAGCGCGTTCACGTCTTGCGTGGTGGCTGCAGTCTCACTGCAGATTGTGCAGTCAGTCAGCTGTTGCGGACCAGAAGTGCCGCTAGTAGCAGATGTTTCGAAATAGGTGCTTCTTACCGCTTCTTCGCTCTGTTTGTCCGCACTTTGTGGGCCTATGGGCTTAAGTGAGGGCTTTGTATCAGGACTTCATGGCTTGGCATGTCTTCACTGTTGATCAGGTAATACTGGACTACCCACTCATAGATGTGTGATCTAGGATTTAACCTCCGACAACGGCGCCAGCTGACGGTGAACCAATCGCAACATGCTGCGATAAAAAACGCACAACACGTGTTCCCACTCATCTGGGGGAGGGGGGCGGGGGGGGGGGGGGCAACCGGCCAGCTGCAATCCAGCGGGCCATACTTTCAGTCAGCTGCAAGCCAGCGGGAAATATTGCCAGTCAGCTGCAATCCTGCGGGCATTATTACCAGTCAGCTGCAATCCAGCGGGCCGTGCTGGCACTCAGTTGCAATCCAGCGGGCCATATTGCCAGTCAGCTGCAATCCAGCGGGCAATTTTGCCAATCAGTTGCAATTCAGCGGGCCATACTGGCAGTCAGCTGCAAGCTAACGGGCCACACTGCCAGTAAGCTGCAAGCTAACGGGCGACACTGCCAGTAAGCTGCAATCTAACGGGCCATACTGCCAGTCAGCTGCAATCCAGCGGGCCACACTGCCAGTAAGCTGCAATCCAGCGGGCCATACTGTGGGCTGCTTCATGGACAGCGTGCTCCACCGCGTAAAAGAGATGTTCCCGTCACCACCGGTGGTTTGCTGTGATAATGCGGTTGCCGACACGATGCACCGACTCATTTCTTATTTCGCAGTGAACAGGCGCTCACCAATACTGCATGGCACGATAGCATGTCTTCAGTGGAATAGGATGGCAATGCAGTGCGTTTTAACGACGCTTGTGTGCGCAAACAGACAGTACCACAACTGCCACAGATAGTCTTAAACTGTGGGCACCACAAGCGTCCGAACACCTTGTGTTCCGAGTGACCGAGTGACCGATGAGAGCGGCTTGCACGTTCCCACGAATTCGTCGCGTGTACCTCTGCCTTAGAGCGCACTGCGACGGCCGGCGCAGGCAGTGCAGCGCATCCGATGCTTTCTCGCCAGACACCGACCCACCACGCCGTGAGTCAGTGTCTGAGTCACCACCGACTCGGAGGCATTTAGTCTTCGAGTCGGGCCAGCTCTCCGACGCTTCCCTCGCCCACATCCGACTCGCCACCTCTCGCCGAGTCATGACTCTTCAACGACTCAGAGTCACTGTCGCTCACCGACAGCGATTCTCCGTCCGCCGACTCGGAGTCGCCGTCCGTCTTCAGGTCCGACCCGCTGGCTTTCGCCGTCCCCGTCCGCCCTCCCTCCGTGCGTCGCGCTCTATCTGCCACCTCTGCGGCTCTCTCCGATTCCTCGGCGGCTCTCTCCGCCGCTAGCTCCGGCTCTTCTTCCAGCAGGAGATCAAGCTCCTCTAGCGGCAGGCGCAGGCGGAGGCCGGCGCGCGACATCAGGTCGCAGGCGCGCCCCAGCTGGCTGCCGGCCAGGTACAGGTGCGCATGCTTGGACCAGGGGCACGCCTGTACTGCGCGGTAGCAGATGGCCTCCAGCTCCTGCCGCGGCAGTGGTGGTGTTACGATCAGCGGCGAGCAGAGACGACACACTGTCTAAGTCAGCGGCATTCAAGGAGGGAAAAGGTTGCGGCACATCGCGAAGCTAGTCCGTTTGGGAGCTACACAGCAGCAAGTCAAACAGCACGGAGCACACAGCACGGTCCACACAGCGCCAGCTGTTTCTCCGCCTGCAGCAAAACTACATGTTGGCCACGGTTCACCACTTCCAACCACGGAACCCAATCCCCTTTCGTGTTCCCATCCCCAAACCCAATCCCATTTCATGTTCCCAATCCCCAACCCAATCTCCTTTCGTGTTTGTCCGCGGTTAAACCTCAGCCGACGGCGGGACATCCCAGCCGGGATTGCTACACTTCAGCCGGGGCCGGTGCACCTCAGGCTATGACTCAGACCCACCGCGCCGCCGGTGCGCAGCTCCAACTCCATGTAGAGCAGCCAGAGCGGCAGGCAGTGCTCCAGGCGAGGCTCGAGCACGGCGCGCGCCAGCCGGCGCCGCAGTCTGGCAGCGCTCGTCCGCGCCGCCGCTGGCTCCTCCCCAGCCGCCGCCAGCTGGCGCAGGCTGCTGGCCGCCCGCAGCAGGGCCAGCAGTGGCGCGTCCTGCTCAGTCGACACGCTGTCGGCAGGCGCGGGTCAGGTCAAGTCAGGTCACGTCAGGGTGTCTCACCCGGCTGACTCACTTCTGGGGAAGGTCAGATGTCAGAGGTCAGATCAAGCTACTCAGTTTTGAAGACAGGCTGCCGGGGAACGTCATGATAGCTTATCATGCTATCATCATGGTAGCCTTGGAGCTAGATGGGGTCCAAGGCTACCACCAGGGAGCTGAGGGAGTAAGCACGCCCAAATATGCTGAGGCACGGCAGCTAACCACACTGAGAGTTTGATGATAGGTGTAAGCATATAGACATGCAGCGCATATACGAGAGTGACAGTCAACGACTGCGACATACGGCAAAGAGGGAGGAGGAGGGAAAAGGGAAAACAAGCAGTGACATCTGGGACGCTTGGACGGCTACAATCATGAATTCACATTTTTCACCCGACCCACGACGTCAACGGAGTGCGGGGTTCCACAACCACACAAACCAGTAGGCAGGGCGTGGAGCTGGACACACCGTCCAAGCCGCCGCCGTCACCCACCTGAGCTCCTGCCACCAGCTGAGGTGACAGTGGCTGACAGCCAGGCCGGCCAGCTCCCGGTCCAGCGGCCGGCGCTCCAGCGCAGCCCGCAGCGCCCTCTGCAGATGGCGCTGCCAGCTGAGCGGGTCCGCCAGCGGCCGGGCGGCCAGCAGCAGTCGGCAGCCGGCTCGGTGCAGGTCAGACAGCACGCTGCGGGGGACGGTGCTGGTTAGGGGCACAGCCGACTGGTGGCGGCATCAACACCGCACACGCCGCGACAGCCACGGCCAAACCCGCGCAGTAGAGAGCACAGAGCGCAGTCTCTCTCTCTCTCTCTCTCTCTCTCTCTCTCTCTCTCTCTCTCTCTCTCTCTCTCTCTCTTCTCTCTCTCTCTCTCTCTCTCTCTCTCTCTCTCTCTCTATCTCTTCTCTCTTCTCTCTCTTCTCTCCTCTCTCTCTCTCTCTCTCTCTCTCTCTCTCTCTCTCTCTCTCTCTCTCTCTCTCTCTCTCTCTCTCTCTCTCTCTCTCTCTCTCTCTCTCTCTCTCTCTCTCTCTCTCTCTCTCTCTCTCTCTCTCTCCTCTCTCTCTCTCTCTCTCTCTCTCTCTCTTCTCCTCTCTCTCTCTCTCCTCTCTCTCTCCTCTCTCTCTTCTCTCTCTCTCTCTCTCTCTCCTCTCTCTCTCTCTCTCTCTCTCTCTCTCTCTCTCTCTCTCTCTCTCTCTCTCTCTCTCTCTCTCTCTCTCTCTCTCTCTCTCTCCTCTCTCTCTCTCTCTCTCTCTCTCTCTCTCTCTCTCTCTCTCTCTCTCTCTCTCTCTCTCTCTCTCTCTCTCTCTCTCTCTCTCTCTCTCTCTCTCTCTCTGCCTCACTGCCATTCTACTCCGCCGCTGACCGGTTCCCCATCCTCACTCATGTCTATCTCTATCACTCCCCTGTCTCTAGCTATCTCCTTGTCTTGATTTCTCCCCGCGTCTGTCATTCCCATCGTCTTCATCGCTGACCTGTCCCTGTGTCCGGTACTCTTCACTGTCCCATAGGTGACCTGTCTTGGTGTCCAGCACGCCCTGCCCCCTCCTGTGCCGTGGCTAACATGCGTCCTGCGTCCAGCACGCTTCCCTGTCCGGTGGCTGACCTGGTCCTATGTTCAGCACACTCCCTTGTGCCTTGGTTGATCTGTTCCTGCGTCCAGCACGCTACCCTGCTCCGTGGCTGACGTGCCCTGTGTTCGGCACTCTCCCCTGTGCCGCTGCTGACCTCTCAGTCTGGTCGGAGCAGCTCTTCTCCAAGTCACCGAGAACAGCCGCGAGCGCGTCAGCCGCCTCCTGCAGGCCCGCGGTCAGCAGACACAGCCAGGCCAGACAGCAGGCCACGCCCACCACGGTGCCAGGCGCCCGGCCGCCGCCTGACAGCGACGTCAACTCCGGCAGCAGACGGCGCAGCCGCGCCGATGACCGCGCCACCTGGCGGAGACACCCCAAGTCATGGTGCGCCGACGGCTCGCTAGGTGTTGGGAACACGGTACGGAGATTGTCAACTGATCGCTGACCACGGCTGAATTTCCGTTGGCTGAAACTAGTTTCTCACACTTAATGGGTTTGAACAGTTACGGTTAAAGCTGGCATAAATCTTCAGCTCCGATATCGTTCCATGACAAACGTGCCATGTGCAACGTTAGATATGAACTTCTCCATGCGTAACCTTACATATGCACGCTTTCCTGCTCAATCGACCAAATGCAGCACACGGATGTTACAAAAATATGATATAAATGTCTGTCATAATTTCTAGTTGCGTTATCCATTTGTAACACGTGACCATCGGCAAATAAACCTAATGACATCACGCATGACGGCTCATGTTGTAAATACTTGTCATGCACGCAAGCTTATAGACACGGATGAACTGCACCGCAGCGGTAGTTACGCATGGCCTGCCTGCCTTCAGCTGGCTGCCGGCAACCCCTCCCCCCCCCCGCCCCCGTCTGACAGGTCCATGCTCTCGTCAGCACACACCGAAGACAATGCGAGGCTGTTGTTAACTGGTGGTGGCTGGTTTTCTGTTCGGCTGTATTGTCCGGGGAGGCTGATGGGAGCAGTGATACTGAATCGCTAATGACAAGACCGCAGTTACGACAGAACTGATTACAGTGCTCACAATAACATGGCGGCGGCATTTGTGTCATGAGTGCTCCACATTCAGTTCCAATGATTAATTCGCACTCAGTCCAGCGCACCAGTATGCAAAGGGAAAGTGACGACAACCATGTCGCAATGAGTATCGCATTGTCGCAATGTCGCAATGTGGCCCCAATGTCGCACTGAGTATCAGCCCTGGGCGAATAGAGGCCGCCATTTGGCCTTAATGCCGCAGCCATCGACACCAGCTAACTCAGCAGTACGTGACCAGCACATCAGAGAGAGGACAGGTCCTTCACAGCGGGCGGTGACCGTGGGCACCTGGGGTGGAGCCGGCGCGTCCGGGCCGGGGCTGAAGCTCTCGAACAGGCCGCAGAGGGCGGCCAGACAGCGGCGTCGGACATGAGCCGGGGCGGCGCCGCAGCTCGCCAGCAGCAGACAGTACCTGCCAGTGGTGCGGCACACTCAGCCGGCGGCGCGGCATACTCAGCCGGCGGTGCGGCACAGGCAGTCGGCCGTATGGCACACTCAGCTGGCGGCGCGGGACACTCAGCCGGGGGTGCGGCACACTCAGCCGGCGTTGCGGCGCATTCTGCCGGCGGTGCGGCACACTCAGCCGGCGGTGCGGCACACTCAGCCGGCGGTGCGGCACACTCATTCGGCGGTGCGGCGCACTCATCCGACGGCGTGGCACACTCAGCTGGCGCCGTCTGTCCCATACGAGGCAGGGTGAACTCGGGCCCCAACCAGGCTCGAGCTGGGGGAACGCATGGGGCAGCAGACTAGACGCAACACACCAGCGTGAAGAGGTACCCCAGACACCAGCCGCTAGTGTGAATACATCACGACGCCCCATGCCCCAGAGGCTTGGGTGGCGCCCCAGAGGCTTGGGTGGCCACCCCGGAGGCGGCGAGCATTCTGCCTCTTCCAGAAATCTTAGTTCATCAGTCATTAGTAAGCTAACCAACACCCAAACCGTTTGGACTCAACAGATTGGTAGACACACCCAAGGATCAAAATCCCAGTCATGCTTATGGATGAAGTTGGAAACCGACACATCAGGTACGTCACACAAGTCCCACTGGGACAGTTCCTAGTTGAAATAGTAGAGAAGCAACCTCTCAAGTTATGGAAACTAGCAAGGCTGAAAAACATCATCAACAAGCGTGTACAACATTCAAGAGGCATGCAAGTGTTCCAGGCCATCTTTCGAGTCCGTTACAGACAACGTACCAGAAAGCCCACCGAGTGGGGAAATAAAAAGTATGAGCGTGGCATACAGCATCCACCAGCAAACGCGCCGAAAACAATCACAGATACCACCAGATGCTTGTTCCAGAGCTCACCGCCGTTGAAAAGAGAGATCCCACAATAACGCCCGTGCGACCTAGTCGTGAAAACCTGCATATCACCAAGCCCGGTCAAATAGCAACGCGCCGGCCGTCAGCGACGATTGGCTCCAACCGTGGGCTTCCGAAGGCTAAAGCGTCGATTCCACGGAAGCTTTCTGGCATTCCCGCCGATCTTTGCATAGTTTGTGCGCATTTCCATCTTTGCGCTAGCTTCTTCATGTGAGCCATTTCCAAACGGTTTTTGCCCAGCCGGTGGGAAACATCTGGGGTAAACTACTCTGGGGCCGTTGAAATTCATGGCGCAAGCCAGTGCTGAAGAACCGTGCTGGGCGTGCTAATCCTCTGTAACTGAAGCTTGACAGGAACGCAGTAACCCGCCACTACATATACGTGCTTGGTTCAAGGCAAGAGGCACTGACGTCATTTAAAGCCACCGTGGTCTCATAAGCGACGATCTGACACGTTCTTTAGGAGCGCCAGGCTCTAGAATGGTAAAGCCTTAAATGCTTCCATCTAGTAGGTGTTCCAAATTGATTTGTAGTGTACATGGAAGACTCCATTTGTAGAATTTGTAGTTGACTGTAGGAAGACTGTAGATTTGTAGTTGACTTGGAAGAATATATGCGGGGAAGCCACGGATTGATCCAAAAGGGCAAAACATTGAAGCAGAGATAAACTATGACCTGTTCACATACGTGGTTGAAAAAGTCCACAGCAAACGAACGATCAGGTTGAATTCAGAATGCAAACATGTTGTGCATGTCAGCAGTGCAGATACCTAACATTCAAGTTTGCTATGGTCCGAAACTAATTTTTCCTGGGATGGATTGAAAGAACTATTTTCCCTCTCTATTTCGTTTCTTTGTTACTATTACAGAACACAATCCTACTACTTTTATATCCTTTTTCACGACGGGACCAAACAAATGATCCCAAACTACACACTGGCGTCTCAGGTCCGCGCCCCACAAACCTCAGTGGTATCTACACTCATTCATATTATAATCCTTTACACAATCGCCGGTTTGTATGCACAGATGAAATTTTGTGGAAAATAACAAGAATGGTAGCTAACCTAACGCCAGAGAGTGGAATGAAGTAGCTAGCAAATAGGCACGGTGGAAATTGGAGAAGTCATCATGGGACACTGGCGCCCGATCACCTTACCGAGCTGGATAAATGCACACATATTATTCAGGGGGAACGACCTGGGCCGAGTCAGCACCAACGCTGACAGACTGAGCCGCGCTGTCTGCTGTAGTCTCACCTGTGGACAATCTCGAGCCGGACCGGATCGTCCAGTGGACACTGAGCCAGCGCCGTCTCCATCACACGGCCGGCCGCCTCGGACGCGCCCGTCGCACGCTCGAACTCGGCATACTCGAGGAACAGCGTCACATTCTGCCGCTCCGACTTCAGAATGGCCTTTAGCCGGCGGTGCGCCTCCTTGCAGGCCTGAGCCAATGCCTCGATGGCAGCGCCACCTTTACTCTGGACGGTGACGCCGTCTTTACCGGTGGCGGCGGTGCCACCTGCTGCGGTCGGAATGAAGGCTCGTCGTCCAAGGAAGCGCATCCAGCGCTTTAGCAGGCGCGTGCGCTGGCCGGCGGGCACGACGGCGGCGCTCTGCTCCAGCACACGGCCGACGAAGGCCGCATACTCCGGCGAGTCCACCCGCGGTCCGGGGGGAGGCACAGTGAGCGGACCCACGCACTCGGACGAGTCCATGCGGGACCCAACGGCAGAAGCGGAGAACGAGGCACTGAGGGCGCCACCGTCGAGGGCGGGGAGTGCCAGCGTGTCATCCCCAGGGGTGGTGTCCTCTCTGTCCTCTCCGCTGAGGAAGGTGACGAAGTCCTCCACGGCGCGGCCGTGCAGCTCCGGCGATAGATAAAACAGAAACCTGGAGCCGGGATGGATACGATGTGAAAGCTGTACCAGAAACACGCCAGCTCAGCGATCAATGCTCATTAGACAAGTACGATATTAAGCTTAACATGCTTAACGTGGAATACTACTAATACTTCAAGAGATATGGCCCACAGAACACCGGCTTTGCATCAAATATCGAGCATGAAATGCCATAAAATATCATCATCAAACATCAATCAAGCAGCATCTTCTCATGATTCATTTGACGTCTTCCTTTTCGCTGGGAGCATCCCCGTTACCTTGCAATAATCATGAACATCATCGCGTTAAAATGCAAACGGCCCTAGTCCTCGGTCAATCTGGATGTGCATACGGCACCACGGTACTTTCGTTATTGGGTCGATTTGGTATGCAGAGTTAGGGCCGACGACAAAGCGGAGATGCACGATTGCATGTGGTCGTGATATCCAGAACTGAAACAAACCTTTCTGAATCATAGCCTGTGTGTATCCTAGAATGACATACTGTCACAGTATTTCGTGCGGGGTTTAATCCCTTCGACACTTCAAAGAAAAGACAGTCGACTGCCCACGAAGAAAATAATGCGTGTGATTCGTAAGGCGCCTGACATTCGCTCCCCTCCCCTCCCCCCTGTTAAGCTCACTGCTACTGTCTGCAGTCACCCCGCTGCGTCACCGACAGCCTGAGCACGGGATACCACTTGGGTAGTCTTGGCGTTTGCTTAGCCGGCGGCACGATGATCTACGCTTCAAACTGTCGACGAGACCAAAGGACTGGCGGCCCCTTGCCCACTCCCCCATCGGTGACCTCAGTACACCCGCTCTGGTGAGTGAAGCACCCGTGTAGCTCGCCCGAGCCTCAGCCGCTACCTTTTGACGTCCTCGAAGAGGACGATGCGGTCGGTGTCCTCGCAGTCGTCCTCCCGGCCGGGGCGGTCCCAGGGCAACCAATGCAGCTCCTCCCGCCGGCACTGGGGGCACGCGTCCGGTCAGGGCAGGGCAGGGCAGGGCGGGGTGGGGCGGGGCAGGGCAGGGCAGGGCAGGGCAGGGCAGGGGCGGGGCGGGGTGGGGCGGGGGCAGGGCAGGCAGGGTAGGGCACGACAGGACAGGGCAGGGCAGGGCAGGGCAGATCGGGCGTCAGCAGGCATCCTCCGGTGTGGTCCGGTCGGGACAGACAGTTAGCTCCGGCATGGCCACTCCGGGCGCCACCACCGCCCAGCACCGCTCAACGGTGCCCGCCAGTCACTGCCGCCCGCGCAGTGACTGGCGGACCCTACCTAGCGACCATCTGCGCGACAACCGTGACGCGCCTGCTCACCGCGGTCTCACGCCGGATGAAATCACCAGCGCCACGATCGACATCAATGGGACGTTTTTTCGTTCTCTTTGTCTCTACCGTAGCGTCATAAACCCGGCTGTTCTGCAGAGTACTCGCGGCTAAAAAGCCACCATTAATGAATGATTTGTCCGTCCGTTACGGTGGCTCAGTCGGTCAGAACGGCTGCGATCCGATCCACCCATCCGTGGCGGGATGGGTTCGAGTCGCTTAAAGCGCCCGCTATTTGCCCTTGACAGTAATGGACTGTAGCCGTTGGCAGCAGCCGCGCCGAAGGTCAGGTGACGTCAGAGGGCAAGGCGGACCGTGCCGAACATTGCGGCAGGTTAAACCAAATTATGTCGCTAACCTGGCATTTCGCAATCGGATGATAGGGGGTCAGAGGTCACACAACAGACACTGCCTACCGCAAGCTGTGATTCCAGAGATACATGCATTCAAAAACGTTCGGATTAAATCTTTAAAAAAAGCCACGAATTCGGGTGCAGCACGCAGGTCATAGTCAAAGCACGTGGTCGGAATAAGCATAAACCAGAGCAACACACAGTATCCGTGAAGGATACACCCACACATCCTTCAGTGCCTCTTCTAGAAGCGTGCATGGCGCGGCCGAAAACGCTTCCAGTATTCGAGGTGCGGATTTGCGAGACTGCAGGTTTTGGCTTTTCGGCGGAGGTATTTTTCGCATCAAAGCTGTGCACTCGCAGTGGCTAAAAGCCCCTACGATCCGCCGCCCGGCCGTCAACGGCGTGCAGACCCGCGCGCGCACCTCACCTCCATCAGACGCCAGACCTCGGGCCGCGGGCGTCGCTCGGCCAGCAGCCGTTCCTCCAGCTCATCGACCGGCTCGGCACTCTCGTCTGGCGCGCGCTCTTGACGAGAAGCCAGCTCGGCCGGCCAGCCGCGCGCGCCAGGCTCGCCCAGCCGCGCCAGCCGAGCGTCCCAAAACGGCTCCATGGCCGCGAGGGTCGACGCCAACGCACTGCCATCTTGCGGTGGTGAGAAAAGGTTCGGCTCCAACAGCGCCTGATAGATGGCGATGGCGCGTTCCATGAAGCCGGCCTGATGTAGAATCTAGCAGTGGTGCATGAGGATGCAGTACGTAAACCGAGGGGCGCAAGCTGAGAAACAATCACTGATCCAACACTTAAGCGCGTGCGAGATGCCACATTCATCGATGTTCGAGCTCTGTGACGTTTCCAACGGCATGCTCTTTGCGCAGCCTGCTTCTCCCACACCTACGAAGTGTCTCCAAGCTAAATGCTACAGCACGCCCCCTCTCGCGCGCTGTGACCGACAACACCATCGGTAGGCGTGAATTGATGTCATGGATCATGAAAAGGGTTGAAGTGTGGCGTGCACTAATTTCACTTTAGCTCACGTAGCCGTCCACGTTGTGTCCTGCTAAAAAAAAACAACAAAAAAAAAAAACGGACGGACGGACGGACGATAGATGTACGCTCTCAAATTAGCATATCACAAATGTACTGACATCATTTGGCATAGTCCAATCCAGACGCAACGTGGTCATAACCGCATAAGGGGATCCTTATCGAGCAGGAACGCCACACAATACAACTATTCTAAACAAAAAACACAACAACAACGCATAGCTTCCCCACACGGACACCAACGCACCCGACACAGGTGACTGAGAACCTCCAGCATGAACTGTTCCAGTCGTGGGGGAGGACGATGCGGCCTCATCAGACCTGCCTGGAACTAACGCATCCGGTCCAGGCAGCGCGCGAACGCCGAGAGCAGGCCTGTTAGCCCGAACCCTGACCCATGCTGCTGGAATGCCAGGTACCTGGACAACGCGGAACACCGTCTGTGAGACGTAGACGTAAACGCGTAGAGACGTAGACGTTGTATTAAGCTCGTCGTGGTAATCATCCAACAGCACCTCAGCGAAATCGTGTAAGAACCATGTCGTGGTGCCAGATAAGATACTCATCAAACATTTTCAAAACTATTCGGGCTGAAATGTGCCCCGCGATTCTGGTCGCAGATCAAAAATTGCAAACACCACTTCGCGTGCCTTTCACTTCAGAAAAAAACACCACACTTTCCTGATGCTACAAGCCAACCAATGCAAATGCCGTACGCGCTACAGCCCCTGGACGACTTCTGACATATTCAGAGATAGGTATACCAGAACTTAAGTTGAGCAACCGTCGTCCCTTCCGAGAAACTGTCGCTGCAGCGTTGGACAATGGTTATATTTCTTCGAAGCCATTACACCACACACAGCTGAGTTACCATCAGCAGCCTAAATCTACCACGTGGACTGTTGCGGGGAACACCGAAAAGGCCAGGCGTGCACTCCGAGCCCGCGCCCTATTGTCGCGTGCACAAACACACACTGCCGTTACGCTGAAATTTACTGATGAACACAACCCTCGTATGCAAGCAACTGAACACTCACTCTCTCCCTCCACTCTCTCAGGCTCCCCCCTACACAACACTCAACTTTAAACGCCACATGCGTTTATAAACAGTTGTACGTGGAGACCGGCCGGCGCAGCAGGCGAACCGTCTCTGCCGCGAGCGCTGCAGGCGCTCAAGATCATAGAACAGAGGTCTAAACCTATGTTTACGGTCAACAAAATCGTTAGAGATGCTTCCGTTCGATTCTAGAAAGCTTTCATGTCGGGTTGCCGTGAGCTCAAGCCAATCTCATTCTTAAACGTTTTTAAAATCCAGTTAAAACAATGTGCCACTTCTGAGAGTCCTTAAAAGCCCACTTGCCAGCTGCCACAGCCCACAGGAAACCCACCATCCCGCACCTTGTGGAACTGCATGCCCAAAAGTGCCCGCGGTGATGACGGCAGCTGCGCTAGGGTGGGGGGCGGTGGGGGGGGGGGGGGGGGGGGCAGATTCGCACCCGCTTAGGGTCGGTGGCGACGAACCGGTCAAGTTGGAGAGCTCACCGTTACATAAAATACAACGGTGCAACGATTAGATTAAGCAGCTGAATAGCGTACGCAACAAACTACCGTGTAGAATGCACCATGCAATGGTGGCAATATACATAAACATACGACAGTAGTTTTACTCCGACGTGCTCTCCGCACGGCAAGACGCCCCCGTTCGTAGATGCCCGACGGCCTACACACCATCCAGTAGTCTCCATGTGACTGATCAGAGACGTGTACGCATGACAGCCCTCGGGAACGTCATGTGTACACGCCCTCAATACCCTCCGCTATTGAAATTATGAAATGCATTATATGTTATTTTTGGATGCGTCAAGTATATAGGTGATTTGCACCGGCCTCTGTTGTGTATAATACAGCCTGACGGTAAGCGTGGTGCACGTGAATCAATATTGATGCCTGAAGTCTCAAGGTGCATGATATAATCAGATCGAGAGCATGCAGCGTTGTTTTAAGTCATACAAGAAATTTCGCGTTCTTGAGGCGCGCTCAACTTGTTTCAGACCACTTTTGAGCTATCTCAGTGAGTTAACAGACAGACCGGTCATGGCATGGAAGGCGGTTCCAACGAGCTGGATTTTTGATAACTGCTCTTTCCGTTCCAAAAAACAACAAAGACCTTCGGCTCCCAACGATTAAGAGATTGAAACACGAGAAGTCCTCAGTTTTAAGAGGGCCAGGTTTTGTCTTCCCCGGCCATGTCATGTCCTCTCTTGCCCCATCCCAGTCTGGATGACAAATACTGTGGCACACCCGTACCAAGGAGTCCCCTTTAACTCTTAGTTTACCTTACACCAGCGACACGATAACTTTGGTATAAACAATCCCTGCCTGACGCACAGCACACATTGTACATTTCTACAGACCTTACGTTATTGGGTTTCCCCCCACGGCCACGCAAACCAAACAATAATGTCGGCGCCACCGGCCGCTCGGAGGCACTCGCAAGCTCGCAAACATTTAGCAGCTAACAAAACAACATTGTTCCTGGAATCGTTTGGAGCTGGAAACTACCAGACATTGGACGCACAAGTGTATCGTAGGTTGAATGGATGGTTTCGAAATTATCACTGCTTTCCGGCAATTATGACGATGTGAAGACTATATTTGATCGCACAGTTGTATATTTATATACATGACATACACTACATCAGAGGAATATATTGGCATACATTTGCATGATTCTGAAGGGATCCCAAGCCCAGAAACTTGTATAAATCTGGGCATTGGGTGAGCGAACCTCTGCAACACGCACGGTCAACCAACGTCATGCTGACGTTTTGTAGCACAACACTTTTAAACTTTTCAATGTTTCACAAAACATCTTCTGACACCACGCCTCAAGTTGATGGAGTGACAAACGCCTGCGAATCAGGAGCGCATCTCTGCTGATCTTTGCACGGCCGGGAGGAAACTGGAGGGAGACATGGGGATTCCCACAGAGTGCAAGAATGTGCGAAGAGCTGCTCACGACTATATATCAGAGACGTATATCAGATATGCACGACTATATATCAGATATGCTTCTCATACGATGCAGCACAGCTTTGCAACGCCAGACTCAACGTTCGTTTGCCACGCCTTCATTAAACATACACTTGCGCCCCATCGTACATGTTAGCGAGCAAACGGGCCGTCGCTGCTGGCGCGGCGGCGGCGTCTCCGCGATGGTGTGAGCCGCCCCTCTGTCGATTGGTCCTCACCATCTCGAGCCCACATGTTACGCACGTGGATTTATGGGAAACGCGGGCAGGGACGCACGGTCTCTGGCTATCAGTCCACGTTTAGGCTCCGACGGCGCGGCTCGACTCGAGCCGCGTCCGTGTTTACGACGACGACGACGACTTCGGAGTGTGCGACGCCGCCTTTCCAACGCCTCTCTTACCTTCACTTTGCAGCCCCTTGGCTAATATAGACTCTTCCTTTTTAACGTCTGTTTTCGAATCATGTCGATGGTCTTCCGCAAAACTAACGAACTCTTTCACACAAACAGTACACTTAAGGCAACTTTCAACGAAACCACTCAAGAACCCGGTTTTCACTTGACAAATTTGCACATTTACATTTCTTCATCAACTAAAAAAAAAGCATGAAAACGAGCCGTCGAGAGCGTTAGAACGCCTCCTCTCTCAACCAGTACAACACCGTGCCCGAATCCTTGGCGACGGGAAATATCCACGGACTATGCTGGTACGTTTTGTCGACTGGGGAGGTCACCATGGTGCCCCACCAGTTGCCGGTCACCTCCGCCGTCGTCAGGACAGCATTCCCTTGACCATCTCCCCGCGCGCCCGTGTTCACCCAGGGCATCCGCTTCTTCACGCCCTGGCTCACGTACGCCCAGCTGTCGAAGCGGCGCACCAAGCTGACCTCCGTCTGCGCCGGCGTCTGGTTTGTAAAGCTATACCGGCGCGGTGCGAACCACACCCCTCCCCACCGCCGGCGGCCCTCCTGCGCGTGTGTCTCGATCCTGTAGGCGAACGTTCCACTCGTGCCGAGGTCGCGGATGGCGTCGGCGTGCCGCAAGATGGAGTAGTTGTCGATCAGTGACGGCGAGCGCTCGCTGCGGCCGAAGACGCTGAGCGCGTCCCAGCCCTCCTTCGACACGGCGGTCAGCAGGAGCGTCCAGCCACCGCCGTCATGGCTGAAGTCGCAGAACGCCGGCACCGGCAGTCCGCGCAGCCAGTAGACGCCGTCCGGCAGCGGGTCGGTGCGGTCGCGCAGCTGCAGACAGGAGCGGGCGCATGCGCGCACCGCCGGCGCCACCAGCGGCGCCTCCGCCGCCGCCGGGCTCGGCCGCTCCTCACACGTGGGCGTCGGCGTCGGCGTCGGCGTCGGACAGACGGCGGCCGGCGCCGGCTGCCCGGCGGCCAGCGCCGTCAGCTGAAGGCGGACGGCCTGAACGCTCTCCTCCAGCCGCCCGAGGCGGCTGTCCAGCGCGGCCTGCTGCCAGCCGGCGACCGCGCGGCCCACCGCCTCCTCCACGGCAGGGCCCAGAATGGCCGCCAGCTGGGCTGACGGCGTCGCCGGCTCGGTGGGTACCGTCGCGGCCAGCACAGGAAGCAGCACGAGCAGGGAGACGGCGCGTGGCGGCGGTAGCATGGCTGGCCGTCGCGTTCGTGTCCGGGCTAGACAAAAATGCGGCCGGGCGGAGGCCAGCGACGACGAATATGACCCGGGGGTGGCTCAGGGCGCCCGGCGAACACTCGACGGGCGGCGGCAGCTCGCTGGCGACTTGCTGCTAACACGGAGACCACCCGTGTGGACGTGGTCGTGACCCAGTGGTCACCACGCCTGGCCTTAGTGACCTGGTGAACGCCGCGCGGCGACCCCCTCGGCTCTGGCTCCAAGAGTCGGACGCGACGTTGGCGAGCCCGCCGTCCCCTCGGAGTCTCCGCCTGCTCTGGCCAACGCCAGGAGCTCAGCTACCGGCTATATAAATACAAACGGGCGGGATGACGCATTCTCAGGGCTGGCCACAGAACATTGTCTGCCTTGTTTGTTTATGGACTGACTGGGATGTACGGAATTGGCGGGCTTTCCACCAGACGTCTTACGCCCGTCAGGCAGCCTGCCGGCCTACCAGCGGCTTTTCCTGCAGCCATCTCAATGCTCTCAGGTCACCGATGGAAACAGTCGCCTCCTTACATTCCACTGGGCCCTTACGAGTGACGCGACGCATTTCTCTACACATGCGGCCTCTCCTAAGCAGGTGCATAACCAAATCCAGGCTCCAAAGCAGCTCCATGACGGAATGGCGCACTGGTGTAGCGCCACACGTTCAATGCTTAGAGTAATAAACCCAACACTGGGGTTAGAAGAGACCAGCCAGGCACTGATACGACTTACAGGTTAGAAGTTGTCGGAAGTAGGTCAGTTTCGGCTCACTATTGAATCATGCGACTAACGGAGTGTATAGCACACCTGAGGAACGCGGCCAACATCATGGTGCGCATAATTATTATAATACAATTTGACAATACTCAACCCAGTGGCATGTCCAGAGGGGGGGAGGGGGGGTCACGAATCCATGGGGCCACGCCGCTTTGGGCCCGAAGGGACCTTAGTCGGTGAACAGACGCAGTTTTTTAATACAAGGCACGACAAAATTGGACATCTCTGGGCTTTTAGGTGACCACCAACAGTCGTAGGCAAGAGTAAAGGTGCCCGAGAACAGACAAAAGATATCATTCGGTGACTGAAATGGCGAAGAGAGATTATAAGGCTAATTACGCGGTCCAGCGGCCTTATGCTGTTCACGGGGGGGGGGGGGGGGGGGGCTATATTTGCAGTTACCAGGGTCAATCCGATCGCTAAGAATCCTCGTACACTGCTCTTGATTTCTTTGCATTTGCGCGGAGGGCCCTGCGCTGCTGTCGGGGCCCCTTCTCCTAGCATGCCGGGACACTCTTGTCGATCAAGGGCCTTTCAGATTCTTTACCTTCGCCCAAAAGTCTATACGCTACAATCGGGGGCCCCATTTGTTTAGCTGCCGGGATAATCTCGATTGCTCAGGGGCCCTTCACGTTGGTTTCAGTTAACCTACCGACACTCACAACATGCTCTTGGGCTCTCCACACTGGTCTAAGGCCGTTCCAATTCCCTGCCACTTGCGAAAAACCCTCCATCCTTGTTGGGCGCGTTATCAATTACGCTCCTCGGGCACGCTCGGATGTTTGGGACCCACCACACTAGGTCTCAGGTTCTTCCTTTTGACTTAACAGGGCCCTACGCCTTTGTCCGAACCTCATCTGTCAACCCATTCATACACACTTGATCGTTTGGGGACAATGCACATTGGGCCTGGGGTACTTTCTTTTCGGATACAGTGTGGGGGTCCATCTGTTAACCTGCTCGAGCACACGCGATCGTTTAGGGTACTCCAAAAAATATTTTGAGTATCTATTACCTAAATGGAGGGCAATGCCCCCTTGCTGTTCGGGCCAGTGACGGATCTTAAGAGAGAAGGGGAGGGGGGGAGAGCGCGGGCCATGCTGCTTTGTGCTCTGAATGGCCTAGGGAACCCGTAGGCCCAGAAGTGGTCTATAGCCGGCCGAACAAACGCAGCCTACTGAAACAAAACACAACAAAATTGGACGTCTGTTGGCCTCCAGGCGATCAAGAGGAGCTGCAACTGAAAGTGAAGTGCCCGTAAGCAGACACATATTATTTGCTGATCGAGAGGGTCGTGACTGGGGGAGACCTAGGGGCTCATTACGCTATCCAGAGGCTCTTTTCTGTAGCTGAGGCCTTACATGTCCACTTGCAAGATCCATCCGATTGCTAAGGAGTCTTCCATGTTGCCCTTCATCTGTATGCCTTTTCTGGGAGTGTAATGTGCTGCTGTTGCTCATATGCTAATTGCAGGTTCAGATGCTAATTCATATTCCAATCATGGAACACATATCATGCATTTGGCGGATTGCGCAGGAAATACAACGCGTGATGACGCGTGTGGACCCAACTGTCTGCGATTCACATGGGTCAATCGCTGCTATAGGACCTCGAGTCAAGCTTGAACTGTGGCTGCCACTAGCATTCCGCCCACTTGCTTGGCCGATCCTGATGTTTCTCCGCCCCTCGCTGGCTAACCTTTATCAACGCGTAAGGGTACGCGCGTGCTGGTCATCGATCGCATGAATACCCGAATATTGACTGGCTGTGTGCGTTGTGCCTGTTTAAAGTTCGGTACGGGTGGTGCGCGGCGTGCAATCCGAGGCCCGCGCGCGCCTCGGCCAGGCCTTCGTCAACGAGCAGGTGGCGTCATCTGACCGGTGCAACTGCCGCACGTCGGCGAAATGTTTCAGTCCTCAGACCCCCGCTCATCCGCGGCAACCAGCCACACACCATTGCCACACCAATCACACGCCATTGCCACACCAGGCACACACCATTGCCACGCCAGCCACACCAATCACACGCCATTGCCACACCAGGCACACACCATTGCCACGCCAGCCACACACCACTGCCACACCAACCACACATCATGGCCACACCAGCCACACACCATTGCCACACCAGCCACACCAGTCAACGCTGCGGACGCAGACGCAGGACTGGGGATAGCAGGGCTCGGAAGTTAAGAGCGCGTTCACGTCTTGCGTAGTGGCTGCAGTCTCACTGCAGATTGTGCAGTCAGTCAGCTGTTGCGGACCAGAAGTGCCGCTAGTAGCAGATGTTTCGAAATAGGTGCTTCTTACCGCTTCTTCGCTCTGTTTGTCCGCACTTTGTGGGCCTATGGGCTTAAGTGAGGGCTTTGTATCAGGACTTCATGGCTTGGCATGTCTTCACTGTTGATCAGGTAATACTGGACTACCCACTCATAGATGTGTGATCTAGGATTTAACCTCCGACAACGGCGCCAGCTGACGGTGAACCAATCGCAACATGCTGCGATAAAAAACGCACAACACGTGTTCCCACTCATCTGGGGGAGGGGGGCGGGGGGGGGGGGGGGCAACCGGCCAGCTGCAATCCAGCGGGCCATACTTTCAGTCAGCTGCAAGCCAGCGGGAAATATTGCCAGTCAGCTGCAATCCTGCGGGCATTATTACCAGTCAGCTGCAATCCAGCGGGCCGTGCTGGCACTCAGTTGCAATCCAGCGGGCCATATTGCCAATCAGCTGCAATCCAGCGGGCCATTTTGCCAATCAGTTGCAATTCAGCGGGCCATACTGGCAGTCAGCTGCAAGCTAACGGGCCACACTGCCAGTAAGCTGCAAGCTAACGGGCGACACTGCCAGTAAGCTGCAATCTAACGGGCCATACTGCCAGTCAGCTGCAATCCAGCGGGCCACACTGCCAGTAAGCTGCAATCCAGCGGGCCATGCTGTGGGCTGCTTCATGGACAGCGTGCTCCACCGCGTAAAAGAGATGTTCCCGTCACCACCGGTGGTTTGCTGTGATAATGCGGTTGCCGACACGATGCACCGACTCATTTCTTATTTCGCAGTGAACAGGCGCTCACCAATACTGCATGGCACGATAGCATGTCTTCAGTGGAACAGGATGACAATGCAGTGCGTTTTAACGACGCTTGTGTGCGCAAACAGACAGTACCACAACTGCCACAGATAGTCTTAAACTGTGGGCACCACAAGCGTCCGAACACCTTGTGTTCCGAGTGACCGAGTGACCGATGAGAGCGGCTTGCACGTTCCCACGAATTCGTCGCGTGTACCTTTGCCTTAGAGCGCATTGCGACGGCCGGCGCAGGCAGTGCAGCGCATCCGATGCTTTCTCGCCAGACACCGACCCACCACGCCGTGAGTCAGTGTCTGAGTCACCACCGACTCGGAGGCATTTAGTCTTCGAGTCGGGCCAGCTCTCCGACGCTTCCCTCGCCCACATCCGACTCGCCACCTCTCGCCGAGTCATGACTCTTCAACGACTCAGAGTCACTGTCGCTCACCGACAGCGATTCTCCGTCCGCCGACTCGGAGTCGCCGTCCGTCTCCAGGTCCGACCCGCTGGCTTTCGCCGTCCCCGTCCGCCCTCCCTCCGTGCGTCGCGCTCTATCTGCCACCTCTGCGGCTCTCTCCGATTCCTCGGCGG